>NC_090442.1:33492709-33801916 GCF_031143425.1 Pleurodeles waltl
AATAGATTCATTCAGAGAGGTTACTCTAATCAAGTCTTGAAGAGTGCAAGAAAAAAAGTAAACAAGTTGCCGAGATCATCACTGTTGATAAATAAGGGAAAAAAGAATACCCCATCCACAAGACTGTTATCCTTTTGTACCTCTTTTAGTCAAAACAGCCAAGATATTTACAAGATCTTGTTCAAACATTGGAATGTCCTACATACTGACAACACTCTAAAACACATATTACCCATTAAGCCTCATATGATACACAAAAAAGGTACCACCATTAAGAATTTAGTATGCAAAAGCTTTTTACCTCCGCTAAAAGAAAAATCATTAATTTGGTTACCTGAAAAAACCTATGGGCTTTTTTAATTGCAGTAGATGTAATATATGCCAATTGGCGTTACATAAGACCTTCTCTTTTCAGTTCAATGGCAGCAAAGTATATAAGATCCAAGATTTCATTAACTGCAATACCAGATATGTGGTTTATGTGTTGATATGTGAATGTACCAAGATCTATGTAGGAAGCACTATCCGGCCACTGAAGGAAAGAATTCAGGAACATGTACGGGCCCTGAGAAATAATGATTCATTTTCTCCAGTAGTACGTCACATGATGAAGGAACATTCGACAACAGAGGTCCCGATGCTAAAATTTATGGGCATCAGCCAGACAAGAGCACATCCGAGAGGGGGCAATCGTGAGCTAGAGCTCAGAAGAAATGAGTCAAAATGGATACTGAGATTGAGAAGTATACAACTGGGCATGAATTTAGATCATGAAATGCATTACTTTTTATGATTCCACTTGCTGCCTTAATAGGTTATAAGAACTGTTGGTATTTAATGTCATCATTATTTCAGCTAAGCAGGAATCTGAGTCAACTAACAACATAACAAAGCATGATACACCAATGGTTTGCATGCTATATGCTCGTACCCACTAAATAACATACTTGTTACTGAAAAACGCTAGGTACTAACATCACTTCACATTAAGTCCATTGGTGATAAGATGAATTTTTGTTATCCTAAGACCAAGCCTAGAAGATGTAATAAACAAAAATAGTCAAATATACTCAGTTTTCCACTACAGTAAAACAGGCAGACAACCTTCTCTAAATGGTGCTCGTGGCACATGTGGTATAACAGTCGGTTATCCATTCAAAATCAAAATTGTTCCATCAGAATACTTGGGTAATTAGGTAAGGGTGTTCTTCATTGAATTCTGAATGTTCAGTGTAGTTTTTAATACACATTGGGTTCCAATAATTAAATGTCTGGAACCACATACAACTTGTACTTATAACGTGGTTATGATTCACAACGTTAAATTATATCTTGATCATAAAGCAAATATAAAACAATGCCATCAAAGAAAAGACTAAGTCCTTTTTAAGGACACAACAGAATGGGAATTAGGCCGTGTGGTAGTGGGTTTTCTTTCTATTGGTGTTCTTTGAATGAGACACATGGAATTCAAGGATGACATACGCCGTCAACGCTATGGTTAATTAACACTTCGAAGTAGTCACGAGATAGAAATTCAATGTGGAGGGATGAGCTTAAAATTTTCCTTTACCTTGGCTTTCAGATTAAGTTAATGAGTTCATCGGAGACATTTGTCTCCCAATTATAAAATATATATAAAACATTGTTATGAATGTAAGGATCGAATCTTTATTGGGACGCTACATAGCGTCAATTTTTCCATGTAGTTTTAAGTTTTCACTTAATCGGCATTTCGGAACGGGATAACATACAATTTAAAGATGGCGGACAGCGTTAACAACACGGTGCACTAACATTTTGGAAGAGTCACGAGACCGGCAGTGAGTCTCGTAGGGATGAGTCCTACCTCTCTTTTCCCTCGGCAAACAGAACTTATCCGTACGAGCATTGGAGGCAATTGGTTTTGCGGTTTCGGCACGAGAAGATGCTTTTCCCCGACGGGACTACCTGCAGTAAGGTAGGACTCGACCGCATATGCGGTCAATAGAATGTGAAGATTAACTGCATGGATGAGTCCATGATACACTAAACGTATGAGTCAATTGGGACTCACAGGGATATTTGATAACAGTTGGCGCTTTCTCCAGAGGTTATCTCTTTCACTTCATGAAAAGCAGTAATTTAATGCCATCGAGATTATTAAACCCCTCCTCATTTTTAAATGTGTTACAGAGCAAAAAGTGTTTGGATTTCAGAGCGACCTTTTTAGAACACATGTCATCTCTTGCCAGGTTAGAAAATTACGGCTCATCGGGATTCTCTCCACTGGAAATGAAATAAGTATAGATGTGTAGCATCCCTGTACCCTACTGGACAAACAGATTTTGAAAAGTTTATACCAAATGCGAAGGGACGAGGTACAAAATTTTGAAATATCTTCCTCACAAAGGGGCAATAAATGGAATACGACCACAGATGGTACTAATAAATATCTTGATTATTCCAACCAATTATGGGTTCATGCATTTTTACATCATTTTGGTGATATACTCAGTACTAATCCGCATAAAAACAATTGATGCATGTCTATCACTTGCATGATAACCTAAATCAAATTCATTTCCCTCAAAGGTGAATATTAGAGATATCACTGGGTTAAAATTAGGCTGGTCTCCACATTTACTCAGGCTACACAGATTATTTTTGATGTTTGTGTTATTTTGGTGTAATGGCTTGATGTTTACATGATTCATAGTTTTTATTTTTGACACGCTTGCGGTGATTTTTATGATACTTGGTTTAATAGCATGCTTTTTAGGTAATGATTGGTATTTGAATAGGACACTAAGTTGCAGTAAGTACCTTTACAATTTATTTTGTCAGCCTTGAGAAAGTCCCTTTAGGGACGAAACACGTGTCGGCTGAATTTGGTTCGGATTCTGCAGCGAACTGTTTCGCATTGGATACTAAGAAACTGCATTGCTTCAAGTCAACATATGGGATAACATACACCCTTGTCACGGACTTTTTGGACTTGGGTGTCTTTTGACTTTTAAGTCTCTGGAGTTCAATGATATGGACTTTCTAGACGAGTTGTGTCAAATTTGTGATATTTATTTCTTTAATTTTCTGTTGTTATTTTGAATTATTAGTTTTATTTGTATAGGTGTGTTTCTATTTGTATTAAATGTGAATTTCAAATAGTGTAGCCAATATGTAGAACTTATTATATATTTGAACTGTACCATGGTAGTCTATTGAAGTTTAAATAGAACCAAAGGACTCAGGGTTTCAATCATTATTGGAAGTAAATCAATAATAGTGTGCTCCATTCTTCCTTCTGATTATAATATAATAACGTACCTTTATTTTTGTAACACTGTGTGGTTCTTTCATGTGTGATAGTGCTATGAGACTATAGTGGTATTGCATAAGCTTTGCATGTCTCCTAGATAAGTCTTGGCTGCTCATCCACAGCTACCTCTAGAGAGCCCTGGCTTCCTAGACACTGCCTACACCTCACTAATGGGGGATACCTGGACCTGGTATAAGGTGATAACACCATAGGTGCTCCCCACACACCAGACTAGCTTCCAACACGCTCCCATATGTTAGTTTGCTGCAAACTGTGCTCCACTTATAACTGCATATTATTGAGCCACAGTGCCACCTTGTGTGCTGAAGAAACATTTCAGAGCCACAGACTTCCATCATGCCTATTGCATTCTTCATGTCCAGCTACTATATTCATTTGGATATTTCAGACTTCATTCTAACCCTATGGCGACGAAGCAGCTAAAAGGATTACAAATATATGTGAGCAGCAGAGAAACTCATGCTCAAACTGCAACAGTAGAAACACAAGTGTCACCGAATTAGACAGTAGGGAGAGTTGTTAAACAAGCTTTACATATGCCTAGAACCAGCAGAGATCACATATGCCTTTCTAAAATGTGGAAAAATGATGCAGCCCACAACGTCTGAATTCCCTTTACATTGGACGTGCAAAAAAAAGTAAAATTATTTAGAATCATCTACATATTCCGAGCACTGACTCCATCTTGCAAGTCTCTGGCTACAGCGGGGGATGTTTGTTAATAGTGCGCATATAGTAGTCACTGCAGTCAAATCTTCAAAACCACGTAAAAGCTACAAAACAAGCAACGACGTGGGAGGGGTGGTGGGGACAGGCAGACACTAACAGGAAACTGAGGGACGGGTGGGAGGTGCTGGAGGACGGCAGTGCAAGCCGATTGAAAGCGTCATGGCCCCCATGAGCGTGAAGGAGAGAAACAAAAGAAACAAGTAACGACGTGGGAGGGTGGTGGGGATGGGCAGACACGAACAGGAAACTCAGGGATGGGCGCGAGGTGCTGCAGGACGGCAGTGCGAGCCGATTCAAAACCAGCAATGATGTGGGAGGGGAGGTAGGAGTGGGCACACACAAACAGGAAACTGAGGGACATGCAGGAGGTGCTACGGGACAGTACTGTGAGCCAATTCAAAGTGCCATGGCCCCCATGAGGATGAGAGCGAAAGAGAGATACAAAAGGACAAGCAATGATGTGGGATGGGTGGTGGGGATGGGCAGACATGAACTGGAAACTGAGGGATGGGTGCAAGGTGCTGCAGGCCGGTAGTGCGAGCCGATTCAAAGCACCATGGCCCTCATGAGCGCGAAGAAGAGACACAAAAGAAACAAGCAACAACGTGGGAGGGGTGGTGGGGACAGGCAGAAATGAACAGGAAACTGAGGGACGGGTGGGAGGTACTGGGGGACGGCAGTGCGAGCCGATTCAAAGTGCCATGGCCACTATGACCATGAGCACGAAGCAGAGACACAAATGAAGCAATGACATGGTAGGGGTGGTGGGGACAAGCAGACACAAACAGGAAACAGAGGGACGGCGGAGGTACTGGGGGACGGCAGAGTGAGACGATATAAAGCAACAAGGCCCGCATGAGAGCGAAGGCGAGACACAAAAGAAACATGCAACGATGTGGGAGTGGTGGTGGGGAGGGGCAGACACGAACAGGAAACTCAGGGACGGGCGCGATGTGCTGGGGGTTGCGAGGTGCTGGTGGACGGCAGTGCAAGCCGATTCAAAGCGCCATGGCCCTCATGAACGCGAAGAAGAGACACAGAAGAAAAAAAGTAGTTCGCTCACAATAAAACATATCAGCACTCGTGCAGTAAACCATGTAATAGGGTCAGTCTGCAAGACAGTAACAAAATCGCCCCAAGGCAAGACAAACATAAAGCATTTACCAACACCTTCAAGGGATTTTTGAAAGGCAAGCCCACAAACAAGAGAAAGTGATGGGCGTGAGGTGGGCATGGTTAAAAGGCCACAACACTTACAACAGGTCAAAGGGCTTGCGCGCTCGACCTAAAAAGGATTTGTGAATTTGGAATGCATCTACAAGGGTAATACATACCAGCCATAGCTGCAATTTCCCTCACACCAAGGTAATAATACCAAGGTAATAAGGTTCTCAATGTTGCATGTTTTATCATTTAAGAATTTGCTTTAACTATCTTTTGGAAATTATAGGTTCTGAAAAGGCACACAATTTAATTTCTGTGATACACCTTTCAATTTTGTTATAGATATATTAATTTAACCAAACAAAAGCTTCCAATTTAGTTAGCTGGGCTGCACACAGCAGAGCTACTCACAGGTAGCTGGGGAGTGACCAGTAGCTCACGAGCTGCTCGCTGGAGAAGCCTGTTCTGGAGTGGGTGGGTGAGTGAAGGTGGGTCTAGAGTGGATGGCTGTATGCACGTGGGTCTGGATTGGATGGATCTGGAGTGGATGACTGTGTGTGGGTCTGGATTGGATGAGTCTAGAGTGGGTGCGTGTTTGTGTGTGGGTCTGGAGTGGGTGGGTGTTTTTGGGTGGATGTGGAGTGGGTGGGTGTTTGTGTGTGGGTCTGGAGTGGGTGGGTGTTTTTGGGTCGGTCTAGAGTCAGTGAGTGAGTGCAGGTGGGTCTGGTTTGGTTGGGTCTAGAGTGGGTGGGTGTTTGTATTGGTCTGGAGTGGGTGGGTATTTTTGGGTGGGATTAGAGTGAGTGGGTGAGTGCAGGTGGGTCTGGGGTGGGTGGGTGTTTTGTAGGTGGGTACGAAGTGTGTGGGTGTTTTTGGGTGTGTCTGGAGTGCATGAGTGGGTGTTTGTGATTTGTCTGGAGAGGGTGGGTGAGTGCAGGTGGGTCTAGAGTGGGTGTGTGTTTGGATCTGTAGTGGGTGGGGGTTTTGGGAAGGTCTAGAGTGGGTGGATGAGTGCAGGTGGGTGGGTGTTTTTGGGTGAGTCTAGGGTGGGTGGGTGAGTGCAGGTGGGTCTGGAGTGGATGGCTTTCTGTGCGTGGGTTTGGAGTGGATGGGTCTGGAGTCGATGGGTATCTCTGTGTGGGCCTAGAGTGGATGGCTGTCTGTGTGTGGGTCTGGATTGGATGGGTCTAGAGGGGGTTGGTGTTTGTGAGTGGGTGTGGAGTGGGTGGGTATTTTTGGGTAGGTATAAAGTGGATGGGTGAGTGCAGGTGGGTCTGCCCTAGGAATTGGGTGAGTATCTGTCTTTGTCACAGCATTGAGGCCCCTAAAGTCCACACAAAACCTAATTTCTCTTTTCTCGCCCTTGTATATATTAAGCACCGTATTCCAGCCTAGTATTAATCCTGCATGGTTAGTATGGATCAGTTGGGTCACATATACGGCAGGAACTGCGCCACCAATATCCTACTTAATATTTTATAATCGAAGTTCAACATCGAACTTGTATGCTCTGATATCACTCTGATCCCGCCAGGGTTTAACCAGGGGTATTATGATCACTTCCCTAGTGGTCAAGGGGAGTGTGCCAGTAAGACTAGCCTAACTATACCCATCCTCCAGTCAGGGGGGCAGCACCACTATGTAGTTAGCAAGCATAGAACTCCACCAGGAGCCCATCACTACCGGGAACCTTAACCCTGGCCATACCATGTACAGCTGCCTTGATTTTCGGCAGGGTTATGTCACTGTCCAGGTCCCCTCCCTCCTCAGGAGTAAGTGGCGGCAGGGGTAGGTCACGGAGAAAGGCCTGGGCAGCACATTGGTTGTCCTGCACCTCCCCCCTGTATAATTCACAATAACAACACTGGAGCACCACATTAATATGATCTGGCCCAAACACTTGCGTCCCATCAGCTGTATACAATTAGAGGACCCGCAAACCACGTCTATGGGGATCAGTTAACCATGCTAACAGCCACCCCTTCAGCCGCAGTCAAATATGTCTCCAGCAGTAGGGCGATCTGGACCCCCTATGTATCTTGCATTTGATCATGCTACCGAGCCCCCACACAGTGCAGGAGATTATTTTATAACTCACCTGGATCCCCGCCATCAGGACATGTAACAGAACACAGCCACCCCAGTATTAACACAGCCTGCCACCAGATTCACCAGCCCCCCCATTATTAGTTAGATGTAGCAATATCGCTCCACACCAAGCCCCAAACAGTCCCATGACAGAAAGGCAACACCCCCTGTCCAAACTAGGCATAAACAACACCACTCAACAATCAACAATCATGCCAATAACAGACACATGCAAAGTGATTGGATGGTAACGTATAGTACCCCATGTGACCTCCAGCACCACAACAAACCATCCAGTAATGACAATCAAAAAAGAAGAAACATTGGCCCCACCGCCCCCACCCGATCTGAAGGGTACCATCTCTCAGCAAGGAGCAGGCCATTCACCAGTGCATGGACCTTAATTGTATCTTCGCAGTTCAAATGGCACTGTGATACCCAGCAAAGTTCTCACGAAATCACCTGCAGAATGCGGGGTCATTCAAGGCTCAGCCGACCCCAAAGCCGAAATCACTGTAGAGTCGGAATCCAGGTCAGATTTGGTAGACCATCTCGCTCTGCAGCCTGCTCCCGGCCCACCAACCTTAGGCCCTCCGCCACCACTGCTGTACTCATCTTGCCCAAGTTCAGCTGTTGCCCAGTGGGGAATCTGCCCCCCTCAGAGCCAGGCCAATTGTCCTGCCGGTGTGCCCTGAGTTGCTGAAGCTGGATAAGCAACCCCTCCAGAGTTGCCGCCTGTGTGTCCAGCCAATCCCAGGCCTTCCTCGGATCTGTGAAGAAGTGAGCCCCCGCTGTCATTGTATGGCATATTGAAGGTCCATCTGTCTGAGCCTTTACTTGACTTCCGTAAACGAAGGTCTCTGTTTTTGTAGAAGCATTGCAAAATCAGGGAAAATCATGATCATGCAGTTATCAAGCAACAGTTCCCCACTCTCCCAAGCTTTGGCCAGGGTATGATCCATGTCCCTGTAATGTAGTAATTTCGACACCACCTGGGGCAGTAGAGCACCGGGCAGAGGTGGCCTCACCGGCACCAAATAAACACTTTCCAATGCAAAGAAGGGGGAGAGGCCCTCAGGCACCACCGATGTTCAAAGCCAGGACTACAGGAAAGCAACCATGTCCATACCCTCCACTCTCTTAGGTAGGCCAACAAGGCAGATATTATTATGTTGTGCCCTTCCCTCAGCATCTTTAGCCCAGCGGTCCAGCACCCGGGCCTTTCCTTCCAGCCCTTGTTGCTGGTCCCGCAGGTTGCATGTGAGGGGTTCTAGGTCAGCCAGTGTCCGTTCATTGTGCTTGAGCCTGTCAGCCATTTTGCACTGATCATCCCACAGGAGGCAATGTCAGCTACCAGTGTCCATTTTTCATTTCAAGGCTTCCCTAGTGTCTTGGATCGCTAGGGTGATGGACTCAAGTGAAGTGGACTGCTGAACTCCTTCCTTCGCAGTCAGCCCTTGTGCTCCCAGCTCTCAGGACCTCTCCACTTTGAGTGCCTCCCCGTCTCTCTGCAGCCCTCTGGGGCACGCAACAGTCCACTGTGGCCCAGTAGCAAGGCTGAGTTATACGCAGCCTACCAGGTGTCCTCCAGGTAACACAGCCAAGGCAGGTCTGCTCAACAGAATGCCCACACCAAGCCGTGGAATGTCCCAAGCAATCCCTGCTGATAGTCAGAGGCAGTCCATTCTTCTCCACTCAGGGGCCCAACAACGCAGTCTCCTGAGCCCCACTGGAATCAGTAAGGCTCCCAAGGCAGCACTCTTACAGAGTAATCATGACGGTAGCAAACCACAACTGTCAGGGCGCTGCAGCTGCCTTTTTGGGCTGCGGCTCCCATGCACGCCAAAACCAACTTTGGGGACTAGAATGGTCGTCTGGGTGCCCAAAATGTGCCTCACAGTGCACCCTGTTTCAGCAAGGGTCCGGGTGGTCAGAGGGGAAAAAGGATCCATCAGGGAGTACTGGATGTCATCGGAGGACGGCGCGACACCAGGAGCACCGAATCGTGCGTTCTACTTCATCAGCACCTAGCCACATCCCCCCTATCCAGAAAAACAGCTTATGCATAAAATAGTTGAACTGCACATGAAAAGGATAATTTAACCCATGAGCCTGGAGATGTGGAAAGTTACAAACCACAATAATGCTTTGGCAAGTATGGCACAAGAAGCGTGAAGATGCAAGAGGCTGCAGCTTGATGAGAAAAGCCGGACTTGTGGCCTGCTGGAAACTGTGCAAAATAAACCTGCAAGGGATTCAAGAGCAGTGCAGTGATCGGGAGCTGGAAAAAGGGCTGGCCAGAACAGATGAACGCACTCTCCCGGACACTCCACCTGGATACTCCCAGCAGGATCTGTCAGGTACAGGAGCTGGAAGGACTGCAGACGAGAACAGCTGAACACACTCTTTGGGACACTTCACCTGGGTACTCTCAGCAGTAGCTGTCAGGTACAGGAGCTGTAAGAAGTGCTGACCAGAACAGATAAAAACACTCTCCAGGACACTCCACCTGGGTACTCTCAGGCAGGATCTGTCAGGTACAAGAGGTAGAGAGGGCATTTCTTGGGGTCATGGGGCAGTCAGTGGGTATGCGTCAGTATTACAAGCAGGCACAGTGTGTACCGGGCACCAATGCGATAGAACTCCATCAGAATAACCAAGTTATTGCTTTGAGTAAATGGCTCTCAAGGGGCAGTGAAGTAGTAAGGACAAGCAGTCAAGGCAAGCTCTGGCAGAGGATGGAAATCAGACACAGCACAATACAGTAACACACACAATAAGAGCAATGTCCAACCAGTAATATAGCGTCAAAGACGAGTTGGACTTTCATTAACAGGTAGAAAAGGAGCAGCTAAGATATACAGAAGATGCTGGCACTCTCTAGGGCCGAGATATCAACCCAAAAATGTCTACAGGTTATCCTGTTTATGCACAGAGCGGAGTTTGAAATCACTTTGAGCCTCATGTCTAATGTTAGCCTCAGGGATAGCGCTTGGGGTTCCCAACAGTCTATAGGACTCAGTAGCTCTTCCTACAATGTTAATCATTGAGAAAGTGGTGCCAACTAGAGACAGGAAACTCTTTGGGTCTGTGTCCATGCTACTTTGTTTTGAGATACAAATCTAAAAACACCTCTTTGCACAAACAACTACTTTTAAGCAACACAAGGGTCCCACCCAAGTAGTTACTGTAAGTTTTAGGGCACCAAGGATCTCAAAGCCCAGCCACAAATCTGGTTACTGCCGTCAATCTGTGTCAGTTTGTGAATGACCACTAGCTTGTTAGTAGATGAGAACTCACAAACTATAATCTAACCCTTCCCACTCTGGAAATGGTTAGAGTTTTATTCCAGCAAAATGCTTCCATTTTGCCAGTGAAAAAATAGGGAAATTGTAATACGCAGTAGGAAAATGTTCATTAACTAAAATGTGGCATGACATTTCCAATACACATATAATGTGACACTTTTTTGCTTTTTGGACCCTCTGTGCCCAGTTAATCAAGGCCCAGGGTTTAGTATCACATGAAGAGATAGTACAAGGATTAGATTACTTAAGACCCCAATTGGTCTTGTAGTTTCTATGTACTCAACTGGAGGAAAAAGCAATGCTGAGTCAAGGCCCTCTGTGGAGCCCTCGTGACAGGCTTTTGCTGCCAGTGTCTCTAGAGCGTCCCAGTACCAGTTCTGTTGCTTTAGTGCGGGGACAGTTTTGAGAATGCTTCACCCCAGACAAAACTGGGACTTACGCACAACAGCAACTTCCAAATCCATTATCTTCAGAACTGAGAATCTCAACCTAGGACCCCAGTCCGTCACAACCACGTTTCACCTGGAGGTTACAAAAAGAAAAAGGACATTACACTGTACACCCTGAATACAGCAAGTGGTGTAATGCCATTCCTCTGACAGTCTCTACTCTGTTGGGCCATCAGAGGAAGCTTTCTGCCGGCAGAGCCAGCAGGGGCTCCATCAATGGAAAGCTTGGGGGCGGCCAGTTTCTAAACGAGGACTAAGGGTTATGTACACAAGGTACTGTGTCATGTTTGCAAGGGAGTACACTGTTCGCCAAACTCTGTATCGGGACCTAAAGTTCTAAAGGACAGTGCTAGGGCAGATCTTTTAGTCTTCCTGGATGAGCTTTGAATGACTGTAGATGATGACCTTCAAGCCGGCCTCCTTCTTCTAGCCCTGACGGCCACTTTAGATGCTTCTGAACATTTACTTCTGCTTGAGCATCCGTTGGTGGGAGGCAATCCTTCTGCTCCCATCCTTGTGGGCGCTCTCAGGCTGTTGTTCGTCCGCCCTCTGCACTGAGGGATTACAGGGGATAGGTTTGTGGGATTAAGGCACTGGATGACGTATACGAAGGAGAGAAGCCCTAACGGCTTGAGATTTTCTATACTGAGTTTGGTCTCCCATCCTCACAACACTGGAGGTGCAGACAATTACCGCACTTTCTGAGAAGCAGACTTGGCCCAGCCCCATAACACTAGCTACACGGCTCACAACGAGGGCGTACTGGCAAACGCGCTTTAACATAGATTATGCTGACAACGACATGTCAGGGTTAATGGGGACACATGACTGAGACCTTAGGAAAGCCGGACTCAAATTTACATGTTTTCAAATACTAAACAATTGGTACTGGTCCCCATATGAACTTTAAAACGCACAACTCATCCCAGATGACGAATGCTGGAAATGCATCTCCTCTGGCTGTGATATTTATACATATATTGTGGTCCTGCTCACGATTTAACACATATTGGAAAGTAGTTTGCACACATTACACAACACCAGCCTTTGTTCATTGGAAGAACTGGACAAACTAGCAAAACTACACCCCACTTCAAACCCATATGAAGCCACTGCACACTGGGTATCAACGTCTTTAATGGTGGCAAAAATGTGTATACAGTACCACTGGCGTACCCCAAGCACACTCACACACCAAGAATGATCGAGGGATCTCTTTATACTAGATATGAAAGGATCATATACAAAACCCAAGACTGCATCAAAGTGTCTGATAGAGTTTGGGGCCCATTCTTAGGCACCCCAGATCCATCAGGTAATGAGCATTAACGGCCGCACTTGATGATCCCCAACCAGTTATAAACTGAGAACTTCTGACAAGAGGCCAAATGAACACATCAGGGACCATATCACACGGTATGCCATATGTGGGATATGAGACAGAAGCATCACCGAAGATGGGACATTGGTGCATATTGTTATCATTGTTCCAGATAATACTCCATGTTCTGTTTCATTTTATTTTCTCTTGTTATATTTTATTGATGGGCCTGATAGAGGATATATACAGATACTGCATGACTCCAGCATGTGAAATGAGGAAGATGAGGCACTTCAGGACATTAAGAGGAATCTCACCTTAAATATCCACCTCAGGCACCGTCCACGGAGCCAATTCTTTCTTCTGTCTTGGTTTTCTGTTTTTCTCCCTCCTCTCTTGACCACTCCCATGTTTGCTGTGATTACTGTGTCCAGGAAGTGATCATTTTACACTTTATAACCATCCTGGTACAAAAGAAGGTATCAGCACAAGAGATACGGGACTGTTAATACACGTGATGGCCACGCCCTTTGGAGAGAAGAGAAATGTCATTGTGATCTGACAATTGTTATTATAGTTATGTTGTTTTAAAGCTAAAAATCCATAAAGTAACGATAAAAAAACACAGAGCGCAAGAAACACCCTGGTCGAGGATCTCCTCCGCCTGCTCCAGGTCATCAACTCTTGACTTCATGAAGACTCGCCCCATCAGTCACCGTCTCATCTCCTAGATGTGGTCAACGGGTCCCTCCGCTCCTTCCGTGAACCTACTGCTTCCCCTTCACTTGTGTCACTTCCTGAAGTATAATCCTGAGGGAAGCCTTGTCTTTATCTTACCCCTCCCTAGTTTGTACCAAACTCCATTCATCTCCTGAAGTACGACACCAGGGAAAACTGAGGGGCACAGAGCCTTTAATGAGGGGCTGGGGGTGAGGGGCACGGAGCACGCAGGGCCACTGAGCCTTTAATGAGGGGCTGGGGGTGAGGGGCACGGAGCACGCAGGGCCACTGAGCCTTTAATGAGGGGGGTGGGGGTGAGGGGTGAGGGGCACGCAGGGCCACTGAGCCTTTAATGAGGGGGCTGGGGGTGAGGGACACGCAGGGCCACTGAGCCTTTAATGAGGGGGCTGGGGGTGAGGGGCACGCAGGGCCACTGAGCCTTTAATGAGGGGCTGGGGGTGAGGGGCACGGAGCACGCAGGGCCACTGAGCCTTTAATGAGGGGCTAGGGGTGAGGGGCACGGAGCACGCAGGGCCACTGAGCCTTTAATGAGGGGCTGGGGGTGAGGGGCACGGAGCACGCAGGGCCACTGAGCCTTTAATGAGGGGCTGGGGGTGAGGGGCACTGAGCCTTTAATGAGGGGGCTGGGGTGAGGGGCAGGAGCACGCAGTGACACTGTGCCTTTAATGAGGGGCTGGGGGTGAGGGGCACGGAGGGCCACTGAGCCTTTAATGAGGGGGCTGGGGGTGAGGGGCACGCAGGGCCACTGAGCCTTTAATGAGGGGGCTGGGGGTGAGGGGCACGGAGCACGCAGGGCCACTGAGCCTTTAATGAGGGGCTGGGGGTGAGGGGCAGGAGCATGCAGGGCCACTGAGCCTTTAATGAGGGGTCTGTGGGTGAGGGACAGGAGCACGCAGGGACACTGAGCCTTTAATGAGGGGGCTGGGGGTGAGGGGCACGGAGGGACACTGAGCCTTTAATGAGGGGGCTGGAGGTGAGGGGCAGGAGCACGCAGGGCCACTGAGCCTTTAATCAGGGGGCTGGGGGTGAGGGGCAGGAGCACGCAGGGCCTCTGAGCCTTTAATCAGGGGGCTGGGGGTGAGGGCCACGGAGCACGCAGAGCCACTGAGCCTTTAATGAGGGGCTGGGGGTGAGGGGCACGGAGCACGCAGGGCCACTGAGCCTTTAATGAGGGGGTTGGGGGTGAGGGGCACGGAGGGACACTGAGCCTTTAATGAGGGGGCTGGGGGTGAGGGGCACGCAGGGCCACTGAGCCTTTAATGAGAGGGCTGGGGGTGAGGGGCACGCAGGGCCACTGAGCCTTTAATGAGGGGGCAGGGGGTGAGGGGCACGCAGGGCCACTGACCCTTTAATGAGGGGCTGGGGGTGAGGGGCAGGAGCACGCAGGGACACTGAGCCTTTAATGAGGGGGCTGGGGGTGAGGGGCACGCAGGGCCACTGAGCCTTTAATGAGGGGGCTGGGGGTGAGGGGCACGCAGGGCCACTGAGCCTTTAACCCCTTGGCAGCCAAGGACGTAATGGTTACGTACTTGGACTGGCTCATGGGGTAGTGCAAGCTCCCCCCATGAGCCTCACCTCGGCACCCGCACTGCAGGGATGGAAGGGGAATTGCTGCCCCTTCCACTCCCCCCCTGGCATGTGATGACGTCAGTGTGCGATCTCGCGCTGACCTCATCGGAGGCATGCCGAGTTTCCAGCCAGATCACATGGAAGGGCCGAGAAAGGCATCAAAGGAAAGGAAAGGCCTTTCCTTTCCCCATCAGCAATTCGGGATCGGTGTGTGTGTATGCGTGCGTTTTGGTTGGGGGGTAGCTCCTTGGGCAAGGGTCGCTCCCCATGGGGGCACATTACTGTTGGCCATGGCCTATTTTTGGAAGGCCCATCTGCCCCCAAGGGGGGGCAGAAAGCCCACCAGAGACCAGGGAAGAAGTTTTCCAAAAAAAAGGGGTTGGGGTATGTCCATACCCCCACCCCAAATAAATGGGGCCAAAGTTGCTCTGCCCACTAGTGGACAGATGGGACAGTTACCCCCGATCCACACCCGGGGGGGGCAGAAAGTCTACTAGATGCCAGTGAATTTAAAAACAAATTGTGGGGTGGTGGCTACCAACCAGTATGGGCCTGGTTGTGCCCCCACCCCAACTCAAGGGGATAACAGTCTTTCAGCTCTCCCCGCGCACACTAAAACATCTTATCCCATGGCAAGCAAGAGGACATTTGATTAGTCTGGGTTTTGGTTTCACATTTGGGACATGAGAGCTTGGCTCACTCTTAAAATCATCCCACTTGGAATGGTGAGGGCTGCACTTTTTGGACTTTGGGATGCTGCCATGGAGAAACACCCACAAGACCTAGACACTTCTGAAAACTAAACATCTGGGTGATTCCAGGGTGGTGTGCTTCACATGCACCCCGCACCATTTTCTTGTCCACAATGCCCTGCAAACCTCCAACTTTGCTGGAAATCACACGTTTATCCCACATTTCTGTGATGGAACCTTCTGGAATCTGCAGGAATCCACAAAATTCCTACCACCCAGCATTGGCTCATCTATACCGATAAAGATTCTGCTGCACTTGTCACTCTAAAAATGTTTTTTTTTTTCAAACTGCCCTTTTGGATCCGCTTTGGTACCCCCTCAAATTAGACATATTTTTGGCTCTTCCCTGTCACAGGCATATGGCCCACCTACACAAGTGATGTATCGTTTTTACTGGGAGACTGAGGGGAACGTTGGGTAGTAGGAAATTTGTCCTGTTGAGGTGATCGAACACAGAAATGTGGGAAAATTTAGATTTTTTTGCTAAATCTGAGGTTTGCTGAGGATTCTGGGTAAGAAAACATTGGGAAACCCACGCAAGTCACACCTCCCTAGACTCCCTCGGGTGTCTAGTTTTCAGAAATGCCTGGGTTTCCCTAGTTGGCTGCTGAGCCCAGGTAGTTTTGTATTTGGTCATTTTAATGTGTCCATATAGGCATTAGGCCTACCCATACAAGTGAGGTACCATTTTTATTGGGAGACTTGGGGAAACGCTGGGTGGAAGGAAATTTGTGGCTTCTCTCAGATTCCAGAACTTTCTGTCACCGAAATGTGAGGAAAAAGTGTTTTCTGGGCAAATTTTGAGGTTTGCATAAGATTCTGGGTAACAGATCCTGGTGAGAGCCCCACAAGTCACCCCATCTTGGATTCCCCTAGGTGTCTAGTTTTTAAAAATGCATAGGTTTGGTAGTTTTCCCTAGGTGCCAGCTGAGCTAGAGACCAAAATCCACAGCTAGGCACTTTGCAAAAAACAGGTCTGTTTTCTTTGAGAGAATGTGATGTGTCCACGTTGTGTTTTGGGGCATTTCCTGTTGCGGGCGCTAGGCCTACCCTCATAAGTGAGGTACCATTTTTATTGGGAGACTTGGGGGGAACACTGGGTGGAAGGTAATTTGTGGCTCCTCTCAGATTCCAGATTTTCTGTCATCTAAATGTGAGGAAGAAGTGTTTTTTGTCCAAATTTTGAGCTCTGCAAAGGATTCTGGAAAACAGAAACTGATGAGAGCCCCACAAGTCACTCCATCTTTGATTCCCCTAGGTGTCTAGTTTTGAAAAATGCACAGGTTGGGTAGGTTTCCCTAGGTGCTGGCTGAGCTGGAGGCCAAAATCTACAGCTAGGCGCTTTGCATAAAAACAGTACATGTTGCGTTTCCTGTTGCGACCATTAGGCCTACCCACGCAAGTGAGGTACCATTTTTATCAGGAGCCTTTGGGAAACACAGAATAGCAAAACAAGTGTTATTGCCTCTTGTATTTCTTTACATTTTGTCCTTGCAAATGTAAGACAGTGGGTAAAAAAGACGTCTATTTGAGAAATGCCCAGTAATTCACATGCTAGTATGGGCACCCTGGAATTCAGAGATGTGCACATAACCACTGCTTCTCAACACCCTATCTTGTGCCCAGTTGGGAAATACAAAGGTTTTCTTGATACCTATTTTTCACTCTTTATATTTCAGCAAATTAATTGCTGTATACCCGGTATACAATGAAAACCCATTGCAATGTGCAACTCATTTATTGGCTCTGGGAACCTAGGGTTCTTGATGAACATACAAGCCCTTTATATCCCCGCGACCAGAAGAGTCCAGCAGATGTAACGGTATATTGCTTTAAAAAACCTGACATCGCAGGAAAAAGTTACAGAGTAAAAAAAGAACAAAAATTGCTGTTTTTTTCACCTCAGTTTCAATATTTTTTTATTTCAGCTGTTTTCTGTAGGAACCCCTTGTAGGATCGACACAAATTACCCCTTGCTGATTTCAGAATTGTGTCTACTTGTCAGAAATGTTTAGGTTTCAGGGATCCAGCATTGGTTTCACACCCATTTCTGTCACTAACTGGAAGGAGGCCGAAAGCACAAAAAATAGTAAAAATGGGGAATGGCCCAGTAAAATGCCACAATTGTGTTGAAAAATGGGGTTTTCTGATTCAAGTCTGCCTATTCCTGAAAGCAGGGAAGATGGTGATTTTAGGAACGCAAACCCTTCATTGATGCCACTTTCAGAGAAAAAACCACAAGCCTTCTTCTGCAGCCCTTTTTCCCATTTCTTTGAAAAAAACGAAACAGTCGCTGTATTTTGGCTGATTTCTTGCTCTCCTTCAGGAGAACCCACAAAGTCTGGGTACCTCTACAATCCCTGGGATGTTGGGAAATAAAAAGCAAATTTGGCGTGGATAGCTTATGTGGACATCAAATATTGAGGGCCTGAGCACAAACTGCCGCAAACTGCCAAAAAAAGGTTTGCCACCCGAGGGGGAAAAGGCCTGGCAGCGAAGGGGTTAATGAGGGGGCAGGGGGTGAGGGGCACGCAGGGCCACTGAGCCTTTAATGAGGGGCTGGGGGTGAGGGGCACGGAGCACGCAGGGCCACTGAGCCTTTAATGAGGGGCTAGGGGTGAGGGGCACGGAGCACGCAGGGACACTGTGCCTTTAATGAGGGGCTGGGGGTGAGGGGCACTGAGCCTTTAATGAGGGGGCTGGGGTGAGGGGCAGGAGCACGCAGTGACACTGTGCCTTTAATGAGGGGCTGGGGGTGAGGGGCACGGAGAGCCACTGAGCCTTTAATGAGGGGGCTGGGGGTGAGGGGCACGCAGGGCCACTGAGCCTTTAATGAGGGGGCTGGGGGTGAGGGGCACGGAGCACGCAGGGCCACTGAGCCTTTAATGAGGGGCTGGAGGTGAGGGGCAGGAGCATGCAGGGCCACTGAGCCTTTAATGAGGGGTCTGTGGGTGAGGGACAGGAGCACGCAGGGACACTGAGCCTTTAATGAGGGGGCTGGGGGTGAGGGGCACGCAGGGCCACTGAGCCTTTAATGAGGGGGCTGGGGGTGAGGGACACGCAGGGCCACTGAGCCTTTAATGAGGGGGCAGGGGGTGAGGGGCACGCAGGGCCACTGAGCCTTTAATGAGGGGCTGGGGGTGAGGGGCACGGAGCACGCAGGGCCACTGAGCCTTTAATGAGGGGCTAGGGGTGAGGGGCACGGAGCACGCAGGGACACTGTGCCTTTAATGAGGGGGCTGGGGGTGAGGGGCACGCAGGGCCACTGAGCCTTTAATGAGGGGGCTGGGGGTGAGGGGCACGCAGGGCCACTGAGCCTTTAATGAGGGGGCAGGGGGTGAGGGGCACGCAGGGCCACTGAGCCTTTAATGAGGGGCTGGGGGTGAGGGGCACGGAGCACGCAGGGCCACTGAGCCTTTAATGAGGGGCTAGGGGTGAGGGGCACGGAGCACGCAGGGCCACTGAGCCTTTAATGAGGGGCTGGGGGTGAGGGGCACGGAGCACGCAGGGCCACTGAGCCTTTAATGAGGGGCTGGGGGTGAGGGGCACTGAGCCTTTAATGAGGGGGCTGGGGTGAGGGGCAGGAGCACGCAGTGACACTGTGCCTTTAATGAGGGGCTGGGGGTGAGGGGCACGGAGGGCCACTGAGCCTTTAATGAGGGGGCTGGGGGTGAGGGGCACGCAGGGCCACTGAGCCTTTAATGAGGGGGCTGGGGGTGAGGGGCACGGAGCACGCAGGGCCACTGAGCCTTTAATGAGGGGCTGGGGGTGAGGGGCAGGAGCATGCAGGGCCACTGAGCCTTTAATGAGGGGTCTGTGGGTGAGGGACAGGAGCACGCAGGGACACTGAGCCTTTAATGAGGGGGCTGGGGGTGAGGGGCACGGAGGGACACTGAGCCTTTAATGAGGGGGCTGGAGGTGAGGGGCAGGAGCACGCAGGGCCACTGAGCCTTTAATCAGGGGGCTGGGGGTGAGGGGCAGGAGCACGCAGGGCCTCTGAGCCTTTAATGAGGGGGCTGGGGGTGAGGGCCACGGAGCACGCAGAGCCACTGAGCCTTTAATGAGGGGGCTGGGGGTGAGGGCCACGGAGCACGCAGAGCCACTGAGCCTTTAATGAGGGGGCTGGGGGTGAGGGGCAGGAGCACGGAGGGCCACTGAGCCTTTAATGAGGGGCTGGGGGTGAGGGGCACTGAGCACGCAGGGCCACTGAGCCTTTAATGAGGGGGCTGGGGGTGAGGGGCACAGAGCACGCAGGGCCACTGAGCCTTTAATGAGGGGGATGGGGATGAGGGGCACGGAGCACGCAGGGCCACTGAGCCTTTAATGAGGGGGCTGGGGGTGAGGGGCACAGAGCACGGAGGGCCAATGAGCCTTTAATGAGGGGCTGGGGGTGAGGGGCACAGAGCACGCAGGGCCACTGAGCCTTTAATGAGGGGCACTGAGCACGTGGGGCCACTGAGCCTTTAATGAGGGGGCTGGGGGTGAGGGGCATGGAGCACAGAGGGCCACTGAGCCTTTAATGAGGGGGCTGGGGGTGAGGGCTGAGGGGCACGCAGGGCTACTGAGCCTTTAATGAGGGGGCTGGGGGTGTTTGCCTCTGATGTCCCGGGGTCTGTCCTCCTATGGCACCTTCAGCACGTGGCTCTCGGCAGTAGGACAGGCGAGTAGCCACAGGCTTCTTGGGGAGACAGTGTGGGGGAGCTTCAAGCCCAACCCTCAACAATCACCCGGCAACAACTGCTTGTCCAGCCCAGCGCGTGCCTTCTGTATGAAGAAGGAACTCAGAAAGCGTCATACTGCACACTACAACATACAGCTACTATGCAGGTACGCATGCATCACTGGTGCAAAGACCCTGTATCCTGGGATCAGTGAGCCCTCCTATCCACCCCCCACTCTATCCCATGATCTAGAGTTTGAGTCTGTCATGGGCAGGTGCAGGCATCAGGTGCAGAAACAGTGCTACCCTGCCCCTCCTCCCCCCCATCCCCCCCCCCCCCCGTGCCACTAAAGCTTGTGCATTCAGTTACTGATCTCACTCTCAGATGTCTCACTAATGCGGAGCTCCGTGGAAGCCCCATTCCTGGACTCGGTCCAACCTGCAGCAAGGCTTGAACTTGGCAGTCAGAATGTCTCCTGCTTCACTCGTATCAACACAGACTGGTTGCAATCCTCTCTCAATGAGAACAGGCGGGAAAATCATCCTAGAACCGCCCTACATTCTCTTTACTGCTCAGATGTAGCCTCAGGGGCGCGCTGTGCCCCTTCCACAGACCCATCCTGCCAGGGACCACCTTATGTCATCCTTGGCAATTCTTGGCCTGAAGCCATTATGGGGAATAACCACCAGCTGCTTCCAATTTAAGGCTACGGTAAATAAAGCAATCAGGTGGGCTTCACTGCTCACAGAGAAGCATCCTCAAATGATAACACGCCTGGATAACACAGCCAGCTACACAACGCTGACACCGCAACCGGACCTTGCATCTGGCGCTGGTGCTCACATCAAAGGTAGGTCCCTGAAAAATCGCCTGGGTTGCTGCCCTCGTTCTTTCATCTGTCGCCATGGTAACACCAACGGCAGGGAGTTATGCCGACAATACGGCCAAGGACCAGAAACCAAATCTGTTTATGCAAATCAACACTGGAGGATCAAAAAAACATACTAAAAGCAGCATTTACCTGCAGGGGCTGCGCCACCAGAGAGGCCGTCATAGCCTGCCCCAGTGCTACAGACAGACAGCTGGATTGCAGTCTAATGAAAAATTAAACAAGGGTTGAGCTGAACATCGAAAAATCTGACAGCTGAAAATTAAGATGGGAGTCTTCCTACGCAAAGCAAGCGTGGTCACTTTTTCTGAATTCTTGTACGTCAAGGGCTGCAGGGACGGTCACTTTATACACTTTGCCCAGTCAAAGATATTCTAACAACGGAGCTTCCAGGACACCCATCGCTTAGGAGAATTTGCTGCTACTCAATCTGTATTGAATCAGCAACGGTATCTATGCATTAGCAAACTTAGAACTGAAGCTGCAAACCCGGGATCACCTCAGCCGAGCATCCGTTGCCCTGGCGCGAGCATTGATGCTCGGCCACAACACCAAGGCGGCATCTCAATAACCTATAGAAAGAGGGGCACCTACAGCATCCGTTGCCCTGGCGCGAGCATTGATGCTCAGCCGCAGCACCAAGGCGACATCTCAATATCCTATAGAAAGAGGGGCACCTACAGCATCCGTTACCCTGGCTGGAGCATTGATGCTTGGCCACAACACCAAGGTGGCCTTCTCAAAAATCTATAGAGAGAGGGGCACCTACAGCATCCGCTGCCCTGGCGGGAGCATTGATGCTCGGCCACAACACCAGGGTGGCCTTCTCAAAAATCTATAGAAAGAGGGGCACCTACAGCATCCGTTACCCTGGCTGGAGCATTGATGCTCGACCACAAGATGAAGGTGGCCATCTGTCAGGAATAAGGCTGCGAGCGGTCCAGGACCCGCCCAAACCTCCGCTGCGCGAATTTGCGGCGCTTCATGCGCACCACTTGTCATTCCCTCTTGTTCTAGAAGTGGTCATCAGCGTCACCTGCCCTGTGGTAAAGCTCATGTAGCTGCAGGGTCAGGACATTGGTGGACAAGATGCACTTATCAGTGCCATTCTATGAATGGACTACAATTCCCAGGTTTCTAGAGGCAGCGGCCATCTTGGGGTGTGGCAGGCCGCCCAGCCACACTCAAACACATTCCTCACTATTTTGAAGACTTTGATGCAGTCAGACCTCGTGGGGGTTCCTCTGAAGAAGAGCAGATTTACTGCATGGCAGATTGGCAGCAAATCAGAGTATTCTTGTTTCCATGGTGAATTCAAAGATGAGTAGGTCGTACTCGTAGTGGTAAGGTCTTGATGAGTCAAATCTTGAAGGGGGTTGTCACTTTCAAAAGTAAAATGCCCCTTAGCACAACGAGCAAAGCGCTTTAGGTCCAAAGAGTAAAGCACTCCTGGCACGACGATCAAAGCGCTTCAGGCCACACGAGTAAAGCGGCCTTGGCGCAACGATCAAAACGCTTCTGGCCACATGAATAAAGCGCCCCTTAGCACAACGAGCAAATCGTTTCAGGCCACATGAGTAAAGCGCCCTTGGCACGACAATTAAATCGCTTCAGGCCACAAGAGTAAAATGGCCTTGGCGCGACGATCAAATCGCTTCTGGCCACACGAGTAAAGCACCCTTGGCACGACAATCAAAGTGCTTCAGTCCACACGAGTAAAGCGCCCTTGGCAGAACAATCAAAGCGCTTTAGGCCACATGAGTAAAGCGGCCTTGGCACGATGATCAAAGCGCTTCAGGCAAAACAAGTAAAAGCGCTCTTTGGCATAATGAACAAAGGGCCATATTTACACTTTTTGACGCAAAACTGCGCTAACGCAGTTTTGCGCCAAAAAATTTTGCGCCGGCTAACGCCATTCTGAAGCGCCATGCGGGCGCCGTATTTATTCAATGACGTTAGCCGGCGTTAGCCACCGGCGCTGTCTGGTGTCCGTTAAAAAAAACGACGTACACCAGGCAGCGCCGGCGTAGGGGGAAAATGGCGTATGGGCGTCCACAAATGGTGCAAGTCAGGCTGAGGCAAAAAAATCGCCTCAACCCGATTTGCGCCATTTTTTTACGACGCCCAACCCCCATTGAAATGACTCCTGTCTTAGCAAAGACAGGAGTCATGCCCCCTTGCCCAATGGCCATGCCCAGGGGACTTCTGTCCCCTGGGCATGGTCATTGGGCATAGTGGCATGTAGGGGGGCACAAATCAGGCCCCCCTATGCCACAATTTTTTTTAAAAAAAAATACTTACCTGAACTTACCTTAATGTCCCTGGGGTGGGTCCCTCCATCCTTGGGTGTCCTCCTGGGGTGGGCAAGGGTGGCAGGGGGTGTCCCTGGGGGCAGGGGAGGGCACCTCTGGGCTCATTCTGAGCCCACAGGTCCCTTAACGCCTGCCCTGACCCAGGCGCTAAAATCCGGCGCTAATGCGGGTTTTTTAGACCCGCCCACTCCCGGGCGTCATTTTTGCCCGGGAGTATAAATACGACGCATATGCATCGGAGTCATTTTTTAAGACGGGAACGCCTACCTTGCATATCATTAACGCAAGGAAGGTGTTCACGCAAAAAAATGACGCTAACTCCATGAACTTTGGCGCTAGACGCGTCTAACGCCAAAGTATAAATATGGAGTTAGTTTTGCGTCTAATTTGCGTCGAAAAAAACGATGCAAATTCGGCGCAAACGGAGTATAAATATGCCCCAAAGCGCTTCATGCATGATGATCAAAGCGCTTCATGAACAACAAGCAAGGCGCTTCTGCACAACGAACAAAGCGTTTCAAGTTCAATGAGTAACACTTTTCAGGCCCTAGTACTAAGGCCCATATTTATACTTTTTGACGCAAAACTCCGCCAACGCAGTTTTGCGTCAAAAAAATTAGCGCCGGCTAACGCCATTCTGAAGCGACATGCGGGCACCGTATTTATTGAATGACGTTAGCCGGCGTTAGCCGCCGGCGCTGTCTGGTGTGCGTTAAAAAAACGACGTACACCAGGCAGCGCCGGCGTAGGGGCAAAATGGCGTATGGGCGTCCAGAAATGGTGCAAGTCAGGCTGAGGCAAAAAAATCACCACAACCCGATTTGGGCTATTTTTTTACGACGCCCATCCCCCATTGAAATGACTCCTGTCTTAGCAAAGACAGGAGTCATGCCCCCTTGCCCAATGGCCATGCCCAGGGGACTTCTGTCCCCTGGACATGGTCACTGGGCATAGTGGCATGTAGGGGGGCACAAATCAGGCCCCCCTATGCCACAAAAAAAAAAAAAAAAAATACTTACCTGGACTTACCTTAATGTCCCTGGGGTGGGTCCCTCCATCCTTGGGTGTCCTCCTGGGGTGGGCAAGGGGTTGCAGGGGGTGTCCCTGGGGGCAGGGGAGCGCACCTCTGGGCTCATTCTGAGCCCACAGGTCCCTTAACGCCTGCCCTGACCCAGGCGCTAAAATCCGGCGCAAATGCGGGTTTTTTAGTCCCGCCCACTCCCGGGCGTCATTTTTGCCCGGGAGTATAAATACGATGCATATGCATCGCAGTCATTTTTTAAGACGGGAACGCCTACCTTGCATATCATTAACGCAAGGAAGGTGTTCACGCAAAAAAATTACGCTAGCTCCATGAACTTTGGCGCTAGATGCGTCTAACGCCAAAGTATAAATATGGAGTTAGTTTTGCGTCGAATTTGCGTCGAAAAAAACGACGCAAATTCGGCGCAAACGGAGTATAAATATGCCCCTAAATGTGAAAACGTTTGGAGAAAAGCAAGCTGTAGTTTCATTGTTTTTTGGGAAGCATAATATGTGAGATACATATTTAAGTCTTTGCGAATTTCTAGGCTGAGATCAAACGTTTGTGTTATGAATGCATAATTATTACATGATTTACATTCAGAGTATGACCATAGTCCAAAGCTCTTGCCATCTCTACGTACAGAGGTTGCAGTTTGTTCTTGTTCCATGATTCAAACAAGGGGCTACACCCAGTTCACACAGGGTCTCAATCCGATATCACAGAGACGCCTTTATTCAAGAGTCTATTGGTGAGTTTATACTGTTATGAATGAGTATATGCATATTTGTTCTAACTGTTTCTTTTCAGATCTCTCTCCCTGCAGTTTCCTACCCTTATTCCCTTCCCCCCGCTTGGCTTCATCAAAACTCTGTGCTCTGATAGCTTTCTGAGTTGGTGACGCCGGGAGGTGGGCCTTTTGTTCAGCAGCGTGCAGATCCCGAGGAAAGGGCACTGTGACAGATCTCAATAACCTATAGAAAGAGGGACACCTACAGCATCCCAAGAATACTCTTGTATTTTAAGGAATAGTGGCTGTTATGAATTACATTAATATTGCATTTTATAAAATGATATTAATGATATTCTATGTATTTGAAAGCTTTCTAAATTAAAGGCACAAGAAAATGTTTAGCACTAGGCCTGGGCGGAAGTTGCAGAGTTTCACTGAGTTATTTAAGAACTCTGCAACATTCCAACAAGTTCCACGAGCAGCGGAGTTTTAGTACATCACGCTGCTTGCGTTGATTTTTAGTGGTGGAAGCTTGTCTTGCGCGAATGGCACCATGTGACGCCCCAGAAGGTGTTGCTTCTTTCTGCTGCTGGAGTAGATTTAATACTCAAGCGGCAGCTTTCCCATCGCGAGCAGCAGCAACCTGCTGTGACCGCCTGTGCTGAGAAATCTCACAGAGGGTCGGTCTAGTGCTTGATTTTCTTGCTCAGCAACTTAACAATGGCAAGCCGTGCATGAGAAAAACTTCATCACACGGTGGTTGTGTACATTTTCCAAAACTCAGTGAACTACGCTGGAAGAGCGGAATTTACCGCCCACCCCTATTTAGCACCTGACATTTTGTACAGGCTTTCTCTTTTAATTCTCCTCCTTTGTTTTAAAAAAAAAGCTGTATATGTTTTTCTCTATTGGTGCAACAATTTTAATTAAGTATACACTATGGAATTAACTGAACTGAACTCATTGGTCTGTGGATGGTGTGTAGTGGAACAGTAATGTGTCACACCAGCCTGTTCCCTCTTCTCTCTCATATAAGAGGAGATGAAGTTGGTTCCCTGCTCGGAAATCACAGCCATAGGAAATCCATCCCTAGAAGAGTGTGTAGGAGAGCGTTAGATATCACCCTTGGAGATGTACTAGTCAAAGGCGCCACCTCTGGACGCCTGGAGCAGGAGCCACCACAATCCAAATGTACTGATGCTGAGGGTGGGAGCTTCATTTGGACCAACAATGTTCTTCTCCATCCACTCAAATCAAACGCCTGGACGTGCTGGAGGCACCAGCGGTGCTGTGGTTTTACCTTCATGATTTGTAGAATCTCTCTTGTCCCTGCGTATCCCAGGCCATAGGACAGAGAGATCCTGGGCCTTTCTGATGCCCAAGTGTCCATCCAAGGGCGCGTTGTGGACCAGCGACAGCAGGAAGTTACTGTGCACAAGTGAAACCACAAGCCTCTTACTAGCACCCTGCTCAGGAATCACCAACTCACTATGTAGCGGACATCCTCCCGCCAGCCCTGGGTCTCAGGTACAAAGGTAATTACACCTTGGAGTAGCCTTACTAAATGTTGCTATTCACCAAATGCAAGTGTAAGTTACTACTAAATAAAAACAGCAGTAACTCCACTATTACACATGGCCAACCACTGGTACCACAACATGTTCCCATTGAAGTTAAATTGCAGTAAAATAAAACCCCATAAGAAATTATGTAACAATTAAATTACATTATTTAAAATAGTTAAAAATATAAATACATCTAAATTAATGTTAACATTTATATACAAATTGTACATATTCATTATTTGTTTATAAACTATTTTAATAGGCAATTTTGAATTTCAAGATAGATGTAATTATTATTAAAATATTTCAATAAATTCTACACATTCCTTTTAGTAATCATGAATGCATACACATCTTTCATAGGTGGGAATTTATTTTTTAATTTAAAATTCAGAAACATAATTTTAATTACATTTAGGGGCATATTTATACTCTGTTTGCACCGAATTTGCGTCGTTTTTTTCGACGCAAATTCGGCGCAAAACTAACGGCATATTTATACTTTGCCGTTAGACGCGTCTAGCGCCAAAGTATGAGGAAAGAGCGTCATTTTTTTGCGTGAACGCCTTCCTTGCGTTAATGAGATGCAAGGTAGGCGTTCTCGTCTAAAAAAATGACTGCGACGCAAATGCTTCGTATTTATACTCCCGGGCAAAAATCACGCCCGGGAGTGGGCGGGGCAAAAAACCCCGCATTTGCGCCTGAATTTAACGCCTGGGTCAGGGCAGGCGTTAAGGGACCTGTGGGCTCAAAATGAGCCCAGAGGTGCCCTCCCATGCCCCCAGGGATCCCCCCTGCCACCCTTGCCCACCCCAGGAGGACACCCAAGGATGGAGGGACCCATCCCAGGGACATTCAGGTAAGTATAATTTTTTTTTTTTTTAATATATTTTATTTTGGCATAGGGGGGCCTGATTTGTGCCCCCCTACATGCCACAATGCCCAATGACCATGCCCAGGGGACATAAGTCCCCTGGGCACGGCCATTGGGCAAGGGGGCATGACTCCTGTCTTTACTAAGACAGGAGTCATGTAAATGGCGTCTGGGCGTCGTTAAAAATGGCGCAAATCGGGTGGAGGCGATTTTTTTGCCTCAACCTGACTTGCCCCATTTTAAGACGCCCTAACGCCATTTTCCCCAAAACCGGCGCTGCCTGGTGTACGTGGTTTTTTTCCGGCGCAAAACTTTTTGACGCTAAACTGCGTTAGCGCAGTTTTGCGTCAAAAAGTATAAATATGGCCCTTAATATATTTCCACAAACTAAAGATGTATTTCAAAATTAATACTGTTGCAGAATTTGTTTTATTTTGGCAAACTATGTATTCAATTATTTAACAATAATATTTAATGTAAACATTTCTTTAATATTAATTTTAGTGTTAACATTTTTAACATCTTCCCAATAATTTACCACTGGGAAACTCTGAAGTGGTTTTCAATAGTTTTTGAGCTCTCGTCACCCATTGACACTAGCTTCTAGCACAAACCCCATCATGGTTGAGTGGTTGTGCTTCAAGGCATCTGGGACCCTCACCAAAAAGGCCACTAGGTGCATTGCAACAGTCCCCTCTGAGGTCCCTTCACTCAAAGCCAATACACTTGCTATGATGGGTACAGCTGGTACAAGGTCTTTTTAATGCCCATTCTTGTGACATTCAAGTGTCTTGTGACACTTAAAGTAGCCCCACTGGGTTTGTAAGAAACATCCAGTCCACCCTTCTCATAGTACTGTTCCTGATTTGAAACCCAACTCCTGTTCTGTTTCTGGGTAAATGAACGAGGTACTTTTTCGCCATTGAGTATTGTATTAAAGAGTGCGGCTAAGGTCGCAGCAATCTGGTAGGGCAGGATTTTATACAACTCCATTGGAAGACCATCTTCCCCGGGAGCTTTGCCATTTGGAGAATCCCTAATGGCTTCTGCCACTTCTATTTTGGTGATTGGCTGTAGCAATGTAGATTGGAGCTCTTGGTTGAGACTCAGTAGAGAGACTGATCTAAGATGTTTATTAATGAGCGCATCACTTGTAGCTGACTTGGGAGTGTAAATATTTGTATAATGTGTTAGAAACACCTTCCCTATCTCCTTAGCCTGGTCGACCATACGCCCCTGGGATTAATCAAAAATGGATTTGATCAAGGAAGCATTCTGAAGTTTTTTAATATAATGTGCCAGGAATTTACCTACGTGCTCACTCTCTTAATAATATTGCTGGAAGCATGTATTATGATTGACAATCTCTCATTCTAAAAAAAGATCCTTTAACTGAGTTTTAGCCTCATGGATGCGAGTCCATGACTTTTGATCGCCAAGTGACAGATGCAGGTGCGTGGCATAGTTGAATTCCTGCTGAAGGCTGTTTACTTTCTCCTTCTTGGCTTTCCTAAGAAAGGCATTAAAAGCTATGGCTTCCCCTCTAATGTGTGCCTTGCATGACTCCCAGACGGCAAAAATAGAGGCAGTTGCTTCATTTCTACTTAGAAACTCGGCAACTGATAGTTTGAGGTTGGAAGTCCAGCCTTCATTTGTTAATAAAGATTTATACAGAGACCACCTGGGACTTTTTTGCTGCTGAGCAGAGAAAGATAGTTGTACCAATGGAATGGAGTGATAAGAAAACGGGTTGGATATTATATCAGAACCGACTCTATCCCAAAAATGAGATACTAGGAAGAAGTCGATCCTTGATGCCGAGTTAAACCTTTTTGAAAAACAGGCAAAACATTGCTCTTGTGGAAGATCCAGCCGCCAAGGATCCTGTAAAGCCAAATCACGAGCAAACAAAATCGAACAAAATCGATGTGCTTGTGGTTTGTTTTGTGACCAATTTTTGCGAGGCATCTAGATTTATATCTTGAATAATATTAAAGTTGCCACGACTGCCAAAAGCCAGGAAGTGTGCTTAAAAGGTCATATAGACTTTACAGAGAGGTAGTTTCATCTTCTATGGGACCATAGAAACTTGAAATGTGCATTATCTGCCTTCCTATCTTAACGCTGACAACTATCCATCTTGCTTGAGAGTCCCGATAGATTTCAAGGACTTCTCCTTGGAAGTTCCGTGCGAGGAGGACTGCCGCCCCCCCATATGGCCGCATTACCGGAAGTGAAAAAGGAATAAAGTTCGGAATACTAGGACAGTTGGTCTGCTGTTTGAAATGAGTTTCCTGTAGTAAAATCACATGAGCCTTGCGTTTGCAACCTGCTCTTTTCACCGACCCCAGTGCAAGAGCCCACCCAACCCAACAAGTGCTCCCACCCCCTCCCACTCACAAATCCTAGGCCTGCCCGTCATGACCTTATCCTCCCAGTGAACCCTGTCCCTCCCAAAAGTGAACCCCCAACACCCCTAAATGAGTGCATTGATGTGGCACCCCTTGAGTCTGTATCTGGAAAGAGTGGCAGGTATGGACCAGTGAGGGAAAGAGGAGAAAAAGCAAGGGAGAAGAACAAAGTTATAAAATATAAAGTAATAAGTGTAATATCATATATCTTCATGTATCATCATAGATCATCCGGTACTTATCCTTTTCCCTCCTTTTATGACCATGACATTCCTGGCGAATATCTAGCATGCATCTGACACTTATGTTATGCTTTAAGGCTGACACACGAGGAAGTCACGTGGAGCTCCCGTCATGCTCCATGACTAAGTTTGTGTCCGGGTCAAAGGGCAGGCTGATGGGCCGGTGATCGAAGCCATGAGGAGGATTGATCGGACTCAGAGACAATCCGAGTCGAGTGTCGGCATCCTGGAGTCCGGGAGTTCGGGAGCAGCACGAAAAGGTGCTCAGAAGAGGCTCAGAGAGGCTTGATGGTGTGGTGCAGTGAGGAAGAAGCACAAAGCCGGAGCCGAGCTGAGCGGCAAGCGGGATTGCTGGTATCCATTCCTTCAACACCGGAGGCACAAGACTGAACTTACCTACCTGCCTAAGCAACTCCCCCTCTCCCCGCAGCACGCCAGCCTAAAAATAGCTTGGAGGCACTTCAGCAGCGATGAGCAGGTAATGGGCCGTGTGTGAGTCTAAGGGCCGGTGGATGAAGAACGAACGTTTGTTCCACCGTACTGCATGCATCATATGCAGATTTTAAAATGTCTTCAAGCATGTGGAGTATATAAACAGAAAGGCAAAAAATAAAGGCAAAAACTAATATTGGAAGCACTTCAGAGAGACAGTTGTTTTTTTCTTCAATCCAATGACTTCTTGGTTCTACTTCTTATATCAGGGGGCCTATTATATGTGCTGATAAATTTCCAGGAAAATCAATATGAGACTGAATATTGAGAAAGGAGCAACCTCAGGCATAGCTCCTATCTTGAAAGGGCCAAGAGAGTAAGGCAAGCATCAAGTGACAACATTCGAAGGCAAGGGGCACCAGCCATATTATTGCGCTGACATTAAGAACATGTAACTGTCTCTTAATGTACTACACTACTGGCTCCTGGTAGGGGGCAATGAATATCATATTTAAAGTCATAGGGGTCATACACGGTGTGGGGAAACTTGGATCCTAATCTAGACAGCTTCTGAGGTGGTGTGAGAACTTAGGGTGGCAGTGGAAGTGGTCTGGGCAGCACAGATGTGGCTTGTTGCATCTTAGTTCCTCCCCGGCTCCCTTTCCTGGAAAGCATGAAACGTATTTCCCGGGACACTTCTTCCAAGACTCGTGTAGCAGGTAGATCCTCGAGAATAGGCAAAACCAAAGGCTTGACCCCTTTACTTGTAGGAAAACAAAAAATAGGATCCAAGAAAGAACATTTTGAAGGTACGGAGGGTTCTCAGGAGGGGCCAAACTCTGCCACGTGATCTTTACCACAGCTGCCTCCTCAGGCAAATCTTTGTACTGGCCATCAAGAAGCAGGACCAACCGGCACATCGGCAAGCCCAGGCTCGTTATCCCCTTTATCGATGCCGACCATGGACCCAATGGGAGAGGGATCTCTTTGCCTTTCTCTCAGCAACGGGGCGGGGCCAACCTCAGTAGATTTAGATAATGCTTCACCTTCTGCTCCCTCACACACGGAGGCTCAGGCCGCAGGAAAACCCTCCTACCCCTTATTTTCTAGGTTTAACAGTAAAGGGGCGAGAGAGAGAAAAGCTTCCTCCTGATGGTGAATCAATTAGAAGATCAGTCTCTCAATAGCCTAGAGGTTCCCATAGCCTCAGGCATTATTAATCCTCTTCCTCTGGTGCCACGTTCATCGGTCATTAGGGAGGACAATCCTGCTCTACTTCCAACCCTTCTACATTAGCCAACTGTGGCTACACAGTCTACTCCTACTGTCGAGACCATGTTGAACCTTATCTTAATGGAGCTCCGCAACCTTAAACTAACCCACGAACAGGCTCTAAAAAAAAACTAATGATCAATTACTCCAGCTCAACTCTAACATATCGCATTTGACGTCTCGGATCTCCTAAGTGGAGCAGAGGCTCTCATACCTTGAAGAATCGTATAATGGATCCACAACTGGAATGAGCCAGACACAGACTAAATTAGAGGCGCTGCAGGACAAATTGGGTGATATTGAAAATAGGTCGACGTTCTAATCTAAGACTTGTTAAAATTCCAGAAGAGATTGAAACCGCGTACTCAGTTACAAAAGTCATAACCGATTTGATACAAAACTATATTCTTCTTGACAAGACTTTGGCTTACCCAGACTTGACCATCACGCGGGCCCATAGAGTTCCGGCAACACGGTACTATCTTGGTCAATTTTGGTGATTACAGGATAAAGGAACAGATTTTATCTCAAGCCATTAAAACAAGAACATTCAAAGTTTAAAGTGATTTCTCAATCAATAGTTTATTCGGTCCAGGTTTGGACCATTTGAGAAATTAAAAAATAATCATACATACAGAAGGATAAAAACCATAGACCATCAGGTAAAAAGAGACATTAGCAATTAGTACACTGCTTATATAAAAAAAAGAGTTCATAAAACTACATAAAAAGTTTCATAAATAATTAAGACAAGACTCTTAAAATAGTGTCTGGATCTTGCCCTATACAAGAAGCTAAATGCTAAAATAATACGAATCAATTGTTAAAAACATATAAACTATTCTAAGACGGATTTGTACATAAGATAAGACATAGAAACTACATACAATAGGTCCTGTTTACAAAAGTTAGAAGTCAATCAGTGGAAAATGGAGCCCTAAGTTAGTCAGTTCTCTTAAATAAGTTGATCAGATAAATTGCATCTTGCCATTTATAAAATTATATGCGCCAAGGGGCTTATGAGTCACTTCAATTGGGGTAACCCACTAGACAACATGCTCGGAGATACAGTCTTATGTCCTTGATAGATCGCACTAATGATTTCGCCCAGACTATTATGACAGGATGCTAATTCGCTAACTTCTAGACCGTTCTTCAACCAGTGGATTTAAGATCTGTAATGATTCTACTGCGGATTTTCCATGCTGCTGCCAAATATTTAGAAACAGGGCTCACTACCAGCGTGGAAGTGTCATATTTACACATTCTATATACACTGTTTCGGTTTTGTGTTGACAGTGTTTTGCACAGAGGAATAATCCACTTCCCTTGAGGGCATTTGTACAAAGGACAGAAAAATAGGACATGCTCAGAAGTTTCCTTGCATAGATGGCAGTTTATGCATTTGTCAGATAAAGGACTATTGGTCGACCAGCAAGCCGTAAAGCTGTTGACTGCCAATGTTCCATATCTGAACTGAAGTAGTAAAGAGCGGGCACGGGCTGGTATAGGGAGATCCAGGAAGCTTTCAGGCAGAGGTTCGTGTTTGACCAGCAGAAACTCTGCTGTCAGCCGACCTAACCCAGTTGAGCCGAGAGATTCCTCATTAATTTTTTCCCAATATCGATCTTTGATCAGGCGTCTAGCGTTACCAGGAATCATCTCGGGATTCTCCCAATAATGGGATAAATTCAGTTTGACCCAAGCCACTTTCAAATCCCTTAGCCAACTTACTTTTTCCCATTCGTAGCAAGGTGGCAATAGTTCTTTAACTGCTGACCCGAAGGGTTCGAGTTCTTCCGTTTTCCATAGTCTGACCCAGTACAGAAGTGGTCTTAAGCATGCTGTATCTTTAATGCTATTTAGACCCAGGTCCAGTCTTAGGGGGAGCATCGGCGAGCCCTTCCCTAGTCTGGATATGTGTCTAAGGAAATTATTTTCTTTGATTTGAAGAGTGTCCAGTTGTCTGTGAGATCCCCAAAGTTCTGCTCCATATAGGGCGCGGCACGGATTTGGGCTTTGTAAATTTCTGAGATAAGTGTCAGAGGTGGGCTTATTGCAGTGCAAGCCTTACGTCCTATCGCTCCACATCTTTGGCTGATGGTTAATGCCCCTTTCCTTATAGCTGCATCCCAACTGCCCTTATCAGATAGTCTGATGCCCAGGTAATCGTATTCCATTACCCTCTCCAGGTGAATTGAGTCCATCTTTATATTTGCTCTAAGCTTCTTGTTCGGGGCACTGTATATCATGAGTTTAGTTTTCTTAACATTTATATCTAACCCGTAATCTCTGCAGAATACCCCGAACTGGTTAACCAGATTTTGGATTCCCATAGATGATTTAGACAGGAGGATAGTGTCATCTGCATAGAGTAGGCATGGAACTTTGTTTCCGGCCAGCTTTGGGGAATCATTAATGCAATTTGCTAAATACTTGATACAATTATTTATGTATAGAAGAAAAAGAGTAGGGGCCAAAACACACCCTTGTCTGACTCCCCTCTCGATAGCCACTGCTTCTGTTAGATCACCATCCTTACCGCTCCTGATTTGTGCATAAGTATTCTCGTGTAGTCGGGCGATAAGTTTCAAGAGGCCGTGTGGGATACCCATATTGGCTAGTGTCAGCCATAGCTGGTTTCTGGGGACCAGATCAAACGCGGCTCTAAGATCAATAAAAACTACAAAAAGGTTGCCCCCTCCTACTTCCACAGTCTTCCATTTTATTGTTAAAAATCTTAGCACCTGATCTATGGTACTAACTGCTGGCCTAAACCCTGCTTGTAGATCAGAAATGGCATTGGTTTCCAGAATCCATTCTTCTAGACGGGACAAAATTTGCTTTGCAAAAAGTTTTTGGAAGTTGTCAAGTAAGGAGATTGGACGGTAGTTGACAGGGTTAGAGGGGTTACCTTTCTTAAAGATGGGAACTATCTCTGCTCCCATCCAGGAACTCGGGACAGGTGCTCCTGCAGTTACCGCATTGGAAATGAGGTTCAGATATGGGGCCCATATATCCGGGTTTGTCTTGTATAAATCGCCTGGTATTTTATCAAGGCCGGGGGCCTTTCCCCATTTCAGTGAAACGATCGCAGCCCTGGTTTCAGCCAGGGTAAATTCAATTTTGGGGGTCTCAGTAATCATGATATGGCTCAATTCCCTGGTAGTAACACTGGTAATCCCAGAATATAATCGGGAAAAGTGATCTGTCCACTCTACAGGGAGTATTGAGGCACCAGGTGAACGATTAGGTTCTTCACTTGCATCAGCCACCAGTTTCCAAAATTTTGAGGTGTCGTTTATTTTAGCAGACTCCAGGAGGGAAACCCATCTAGATTCATCCCATCTCCTACGGGCTCTACTTTGTTCCTGTTTATAATCTTTCCTAGCTTCCCTTATATGATCTGACTGGCCTCCTCTTAAAGCTCTCAGCAGTTTGTGCTGTGCTTCCCTGCATGCATCGTTAAACCACCTTGCGTTGCACTTCTTTTTAACTTCTTTTGCAGGCTCTTTAGTAAAAAGATTTTTTAGAGAATAAAAAAATTGAGCGTGGGCTGCTATAAGCCCACCACTATCTTCTAAAGGCTGAGAAATGCAATCCATGTGATCAGCCAACTGCCTGTAGACAGATGCCAAGGTGACTGTGTTGGTGTTCAGGGGTTCCCATCTGACATTTCGTCTATTGTTGGTCAGTGCGAGCTGTTGTTCGTGAGTCTTGTGACAGGAGACTTCAAGTAGGGGTAATAAATTCCTAAGAGATAAAATCAATGGCTCATGGTCACTTTCCTCATGTTCTACAATATTCATGTCAACCATATAGCCCCACAAGCGGATGTCAAGCAAAATATAATCTATCTGGCTCTTCTGTGTCCCGCGCCTCAATGTAGGGTGAAGATTTGGGTCCGAACGGGAGCGACCATTGCAGGCCCGCAGGCCATGTGCCAACGTAATATCCACAACCTGATGTGTTCATCTATTTATTTTTGGTCTTTTGCTTGACACCAGTTGAGGGATACCCCAGTAGGCGTCTTCATCTTTGTATAGTTCCTGGGCCAGCAAATAGGGTTTGAAAGTGACATTAAAATCTCCTGCAATAAGAATAAAGTGGGAGGGTGATTTGCAAGAGAGAAAGCTGTCCAAAATAGTCAATGTGTCGGACTCATATTTGCTACCCAGGCTCCTGTTATAGATATTGATTATTAAAAGTGGTTTCTCGCTAAGGGATGGTATTGATAAACCCATCAAATCGAGGCAGCCCAAGTCAATTGTTTCAACCCGGCATTTGAGGGAACAGCTAAGCCATATAAGCAGCCCACCTGAGGGTCTCCCTGAATTCACCTTAGTTGCTGGGACCCAGTAACTTTTATAACCAATTCTGTATTTAGGCTCCAGTGCCCACGTTTCTTGGAAAATACATATTTTATGTTCGTCTATGAATTTGCCCCATTCAGGGTTGTTCATTTTATTTTCCAATCCTGCAATATTCCAACTAAGGATGGTATCTAGGCCGTCTGTTTTGGCTTGGGGAGCTTCAACCACATGGTTCTCTCTTGCAAATGGGGTGTCGTGGGGAGGTTTTATACCCTTTTCAGTCATATATATACCAGCCACGTTTGAATTTCCCACTACAGTATCGCCCAAGATATTTCTTGTCCCGTCTAAAACGGGAGGTGGCGTGAGCAGTTCAAGTATCTGAGATGGTGGTGAATATCCATGCTTACTGGGGTCTATTAAATCCGTGGCTAAATTGGTCTCAATCACCTTGCCCTCCTTATTTGCACCCCCAATATAAGTTTCAGAACTCTGGGCACAGGAGGGAAGCCAGATACTAGTTTCCATCTTGGAAAGATCTGGCTGAACAAGTGCGGAAATTGACGTTGGGTCTCTGGTGTCTGCAGTAGGGGTTTGTTCAACCTCAGAATTACCTTGCCTTATTTCGTGTGTTTCAATGTTTCCGACTATAGGGCACTTCTTATCCCAATTTTTTGAACCTTGAGGCTGAAATGAACTATACACAGTGCTGGCTTTTAGTCAATCGATTTCTCTTTTAGAGTCTTTTCAGATATGTCCATAACTACAGTACGTCGACGTCGTGAATTTGTTTGCCGTATTGATGACTTTAAAAAACTGGGTGCACTGTAGGAGGCTGCCCTGGCTTGTAGTGGGTACCAAGGGGTACTCACACTCTGTACCAGGTCCAGTTATCCCTTATTAGTGTAGAAGAGGTGTTTCTAGCAGCTTAGGCTGATAGAAGGTAGCTATAGCAGAGCAGCTTAGGCTGAACTAGGAGACATGCAAAGCTCCTACTATACCACTGGTGGCATATGCACAATATCATAAGAAAACACAATACACAGATGTACTAAAAATAAAGGGACTTTATTTTTATGACAATATGCCAAAAGTATCTCAGTGAGTACCCTCAGTATGAGGATGCCAAATATACACAAGATATATGTACACAATACCAAAAATATGCAGTAATAGCAAAATGAAGTAATGCAAGCAATGTAAAGTTACAGTAGATTGCAATAGGAGCACATTGGTATAGGGGCAACACAAACCATATACTCCAAAAGTGGAATGCGAACCACAAATGGACCCCAAACCTATGTGAGCTTGTAGAGGGTCGCTGGGACTGTAAGAAAACAGTGAGGGTTAGAAAAATAGCCCACCCCAAGACCCTGAAAAGTAGGTGTAAAGTGCACCTATAACCCCTAGAGAGCACAGAAGTCGTGATAGGGGGTTTCTGCAAGGAAGACCAACATCAGCAAAGCAACAACAGTGGATTTCCGGACCTGAGTACCTGTGAATCAAGGGGACCAAGTCCAAGAGTCGCGACAATGTCGAGAGTGGGCAGATGCCCAGGAAATGCCAGCTGAAGGTGCAAAGAAGCTGCCACCGGATGGTAGAAGCTGAGGATTCTGCAAGAACGAAGAGGACTAGGAAGTTCCCCTTTGGAGGATGGATGTCCCACGTCGTGAAGAAGCTTGCAGAGGTGTTCCCATGCAGAAAGACCGCAAACAAGTCTTGCTAGCTGCAAGGGTCGCGGTTAGGGATCTTGGGTGCTGCTGTGGCCCAGGAGGGACCAGGATGTCGCCACTTGGATGAGGAGACAGAGGGGGCTCCCAGCAAGTCAGGGAGCCCTCACAGAAGCAGGCAGCACCCGCAGAAGTACCGGAACAGGCTCTTGGAAGAGGAGTGAACCGGAGTCCACCCAAAGTCAGAAAAGGGAGTCCCACGACATCGGAGGACAACTCAGAAGGTTGTGCACTGCAGGTTAGAGTGTCGGGGACCCAGGCTTGGCTGTGCACAAAGGAAATCCTGGAAGAGTGCACAGGAGCCGGAGCAGCTGCAAATCACGCAGTACCCAACAATGCAGTCTAGCGTGGGGAGGCAAGGACTTACCGCCACCAAACTTGGACTGAAGAGTCACTGGACTGTGGGAGTCACTTGGACAGAGTTGCTGAGTTCCAGGGACCACGCTTGTCGTGCTGAGAGGGGACCCAGAGGACCGGTGATGCAGTCTTTTGTTGCCTGCGGTTGCAGGGGGAAGATTCCGTCGACCCACAGGAGATTTCTTCAGACCTCCTGGTGCAAGAAGGAGGCAGGCTACCCCCAGAGCATGCACCACCAGGAAACAGGCGAGAAAGCCAGCAGGATGAAGCGATACAAGGTTGCAGTAGTCGTCTTTGCTACTTTGTTGCGGTTTTGCAGGCATCCTGAGCAGTCAGCGGTCGATCCTTTGGCAGAAGGTGAAGAGAGAAGTGCAGAGGAACTCTGGTGAGCTCTTGCATTCGGTATCTGAAGAATTCCCCAAAGCAGAGACCCTAAATAGCCAGAAAAGGAGGTTTGGCTACCTAGGAAGGAGGATAGGCTAGTAACACAGGTAAGAGCCTATCAGAAGGAGTCTCTGACGTCACCTGCTGGCCCTGGCCACTCAGAGCAGTCCAGTGTGCCAGCACACCTCTGAATCCAAGATGGCAGAGGTCTGGGGCACGCTGGAGGAGCTCTGGGCACCTCCCCTGGGAAGTGCAGGTCAGGGGAGTGGTCACTCCCCTTTCCTTTGTCCAGTTTCGCGCCAGAGCAGGGCTGGGGGATCCCTGAACCGGTGTAGACTGGCTTATGCAGAGATGGGCACCATCTGTGCCCATCAAAGCATTTCCAGAGGCTGGGGGAGGCTACTCCTCCCCAGCCCTGACACCTTTTTCCAAAGGGAGAGGGTGTAACACCCTCTCTCTGAGGAAGTCCTTTGTTCTGCCCTCCTGGGCCAGGCCTGGCTGGACCCCAGGAGGTCAGAAACCTGTCTGAGGGGTTGACAGCAGCAGCAGCTGCAGCTGCAGTGAAACCCCGGGAAAGGTTGTTTGGCAGTACCCGGGTTCTGTGCTAGAGACCTGGGGAATCATGGAATTGTCTCCCCAATGCCAGAATGGCATTGGGGTGACAATTCCATGATCTTAGACATGTTACATGGCCATGTTCGGAGTTACTGTTGTGACGCTATACATAGGTAGTGACCTATGTATAGTGCACGCGTGAAATGGTGTCCCCGCACTCACAAAGTACGGGGAATTTGCCCTGAACGATGTGGGGGCACCTTGGCTAGTGCCAGGGTGCCCACACACTAAGTAACTTAGCACCCAACCTTCACCAGGTGAAGGTTAGACATATAGGTGACTTATAAGTTACTTTAGTGCAGTGGTAAATGGCTGTGAAATAACGTGGACGTTATTTCACTCAGGCTGCAGTGGCAGGCCTGTGTAAGAATTGTCAGAGCTCCCTATGGGTGGCAAAAGAAATGCTGCAGCCCATAGGGATCTCCTGGAACCCCAATACCCTGGGTACCTCAGTACCATATACTAGGGAATTATAAGGGTGTTCCAGTATGCCAATGTGAATTGGTGAAATTGGTCACTAGCCTGTTAGTGACAATTTGGAAAGCAGAGAGAGCATAACCACTGAGGTTCTGGTTAGCAGAGCCTCAGTGAGACAGTTAGTCATCACACAGGGAACACATACAGGGCACACTTGTGAGCACTGGGGCCCTGGCTGGCAGGGTCCCAGTGACACATACACTAAAACAACATATATACAGTGAAATATGGGGGTAACATGCCAGGCAAGATGGTACTTTCCTACAGGCCCCAGCTGGCATAGTCCAACTGGCGAAGCTAAAGGTTTTTCATAAAGGCCAGGCCCATATTTTTCAAAGGGTTCAACAAGCAAAAGACTTTCTTGCCGCTCTTAAGGCAACCCAAACTTTCTAATTAGAGCCTCTTTCATTCACTCAAAATTCAATTTTTTAGTCCCAGGCATCCTTCCATTTACTAATGACTTGTGGGAGTGGCTGTCTTTGACACGCCATTCAAAGCCTGAGCCCTAAAAACAATCTCAAAGCTCACAAACCATTCCAAAATATCTTGTCCATCCACATGACAAGCTCTTCTGGTAGAGTTGGAAGTGGAATCATTTTTCCCAGATGTAGCTGTCTTTGCTTGTATCCTGAGCAACCCTCTCTCACAAATTCTTCTTTCCCTATTTTTCCATTTCCCACCACTCATGGTCATTACTGTACTCATCATGAGCCCATTCGTCCTGCCTCTCCCTCCTTCTTTCCACTTGCTCCTGGTGAACTAATCTCAGCATCTCCTTCTTCAACTCCTTGGTCTTCTCCGCTTCCTCAGCCCTGTCCGTCTGGAGACCCAACTGCAAATGCAGGGTCTTGGCAAGAGCTAACACACCCAAGGGAATAACGTCTGGAGTCAGTGTCAGTGATACACTAGAAATCAGTGGAGGAGACTGCCTTGAGAAAACACTGAAAGGTAAAAATGGGGACACCCCAGGGTATGTTTAGAGATCTAAGCTAAAGGGCTAACATAGAATGGCACTACAACACTTACTTCAAGGTTTCCTATCATGGTTCCCTTCCCAGAGCCCATCACAGTTTCTCCCCTCTGATTTCTAAATGGTCACTAATGTACAAATACTGCCTGCTCTTGTTCCCGGTAGCCTGCCACACTCTCTCCAAACATAGATCCCTCAACTGATCTCGGGACAAGGTATCCAAGTCTATTCCAGCCAACCTTGCACCTGAGATGTTGCTAGATAGGTGTTTAAATGTTGATCTTATTACTCTGTGGTAGAAAGTTGAAATTGACTAAGCAGGATTTCACACCACTTGCTGCTAATTGTCAGACTCTGTTTAGGGAGGCCACAGAACAAGCAGAGGTTACTGGACTTTAGCCGTGGAGCCTGAGCCTTTTCCCTCTGATGTGTCAGGGTATGTCCTACTATAACTCTGCAGCTGGGCCAGTACAATTATTATAGCACTTTACTCTCAGTGGAAGCAAAGTCAAGCATTCACAGGATTCCCAGGGAGGTAGTTTGGGGGTGATTGAAGCGCAACACTCAACAATCACCATGCAGTGCATAACTGATTGTCCAACAGAGTTCTTGTTTTGTGAAAAGAAAGTACATTAATACACTCAGGAAACTCAATACTGCACCCTAGAGTATGCAAGTATGAATATCTCACTGATGCAAAATCACTGTAACCTAGAATTGGCAATCCCTCTCTCTCTTCTGACCCCACTCTCTGCCCTTTTCCTAGGTTTAAGTGATTTATGACAAGTGCAGATATCAGGCACCCCCTCTCTAGAGTTCCTGCACCCAGTTACTTGCCTCACTCCCAGATGTTCTTGGATCTCACCAATTCAAAGCTCTGTGGAGGAGCCGGTCACAGCAGGGACCAGGAGCATGCGTCTGGCTTTCCCTCCCCTTCCTGAGAGGAAACGCACTGCCTGTGAGTGCTCTGGCACTCTGGTTAACTCTGCTGAAATAGCAGCAAAGGCTGCTGCCCTGAGGCTTCAGCATCACTGAAGGTCCCTGGCTTGTCGTAGACCTCCTTCTTAGGTTCGAATCAGTTCGACGGTGAGCAACGAGATCAGAGATCTCAAAATGAAACAGGGCACATCTTCACCTGCGACACATCCCCACCTCAGCTCTCTATAGTGGGATAGTGGTGAAGTTTGCTCAGGTTCCGTCATCATCACAGTGATGCACCCAACTTTAAAACAACTTTGAAAATGTGCACTGTAACATTCTGTTTGGCATAATTTTAGGTTCACAGCTGCACCAATCAGGCATAACTTGAAGACACTGCCATGGGGGGGGACCACTCAGGCACAACTCCTGGATCACAGGTGCATAATATGCTCAGGCACAACCTCAGAACAATGCCACAACACAGGCCGCTTGGGCAGAAGATCCAACAAACTGGTCCTTGAGGCATGGAAATCTCTCTCCGGGTGGATGAGCCATCAATTCTGGGGTCAGCTGCTTCTGCTCACTCTGAACAATCGCACCTCCTGCCTGGCTGGTGTTTTCCTTCTGTGTCTCAGCATGCAGGTTAGCCTGCAAGTCCTTCAGGTAAAGGCAACAACTCTTTCTTCCAGGTCAGGCTCAAGGTGAAGCCACCCCACCTCTGGGACGCTGGCTGTTAGGCAGGCACCAGCTCTAGCTGCTCAGTAGTCCTATAAGTACTCTGCGGATCCTTCCCTTTCTAAGTCAAAGAGAACTTGGAACAAACTTGGAACTGGTGAGTGAGCACCTCCCACTTTTATACACCCAAAGAAAACAAGGGATGTGGATTCTCTGTCCACACTCTCAGAGCGTGTTTGGGTTGGTTCTTCTTTCTTGTGTCCTCTCCAGGCAGTCTTTCAAACAGAGCTTTTGTTTAGAGTGATGGTCCTCACAGCAGAGTCGTCTCCAGTTTGGACCACCCACAACAGAGGCACAAAGAGGTGTGTGAGGTTTCTGCACCTGGCAACAGCAGCACACAGAACAGGAGGACGAACGAGGAAGTAGACAAAAGGCCAGCCTCACCTACAGAATCCTTCACGCTATGAGACAACAGAGAGTCCCACCTTTCAATTCCACAATCGACAGAGCTCAAGGAGATTAATCAGCAGACCCTCACAGCAAAAGGAGCTAATCCAATGTCTAAAGGGAGCCCTGTCTCCCCTTCCCTCCCTTCAGTGTCCAGGTTTTCTCCCTCCAGCTTCAGGAAAGTCAGCAATACCCTTACACTAGCTAGGAAAACAACTGAAACGCCATCCTGTGTACTTGGATACTCCATGACTCTCGTACAATCATACTCCACACAGGCTACACACAAATGCACACATATAACATGCACTGGAATGTTAGCACCAAGACATGGGTAGGAGCACAAAAGCAGAACTTTACACAAGTGTCCAGTAGGGCTCCAGTCCTGTGACTCAGATAAAAAGGTATGTTCACCAGTACGATTTCACAAACCACAGTATGCTGCCACCACCAGTCTACACCACTGCTAAACCTACGATGGACATCTACTGTACAACACATGACAGCATGCTTGAGTTGCCCCTCCAGATACAGGGCAGGTCCTGGACCTCACTCATGTGAAGGGATAGGGTTAGGCCTTCCATCACACACTGGATTAGTGTGAAACGGGGGCAAAATCAAAACCTAGGATCCAAGATACTCGAGGTTAGGCAATCAGGGCAAGGATACATGACTGTTAGGGCAGGGATACATGACTGGACTCCATGCCGGGGACATTCCCAACACAATACTAATGCTAACTCTATTAAGCTCCCTACAATGTTGCAGATACCTAAAGAGAGGGAACCTAAACCCAGCCATGACACTGCACAGATTTACCAGGAAGAGTCTGCAGCCATTCTCCCCATACAGGGTCATGATAAAGGCCTGGCAACCACCACTATAATCAGCTGCCACCAACTATTGGTAGTGTCGAGGCCTAGTCTTTGGGGCAATAGCCACCCATGCCTAAAGAAGTACCATAGAGAGATCCCGGGAACCCACCAGAATCTAGCCCTGCTTCATTAGCAACTTAATACAGTCACTTAGAGCACTTGTCAGGAGACTCGTGAGGCAGGTCTCCTGCACACGAATATATACTAGTTGTGCCAGTATGCTAAAATTAAGAACAGGCTATCACATGAACATTGTGCCAGGGACTTTCGACTAACCCTACAGACAGTGTCTGCTGTTCACCACCAGACCTTTGGTTGTATGTACTACCGTTTTCTAAGAACTAGAATCCGTCCTTGGGTCGGGTCATATCTTGACTGCACAGCTTGCTAGGACTTTTTTTATTTGGTATTGCTGATTCTACCTGCTCCACCGACATGTAAATGTCTCCTTTTAAAAGTAAAATTCCTATGAAAAGTAACATCTTTTTAAAAGTAACATGTCTAACAGGACATGAAGTAATTTGTGTAAAATTATGCTGTTGTACTTAGGAGGAGTCATGTTCCCAGGATGCCACTTTCCCAAGCCTTCACTTTGCTTTTACATATCATTGTTATTGGGTGAGTTGGTTCAATACGCTCAATTAAAATTAACTAAGACTACAAATCCCAGGGTACACTGAGAAGTTAAATCAAAACCCAGATCTGTAAAACGTGTCTCCCAGTGACATGGATTCATCTTGATGCCCAAGTCATTCCTTAACTTGAACTCCAAACCTATTACCTCCTGAAGTAAGCCTTCACTTCTCGGGTAAGCGACTTAAATATTTTTGCAAGAAGATTTTGCATATTGGAAAAATATTTGCTGATCCCTCTAAAGGACAGCCTGGTAATGACCTACCAAAATAACCAGTAGAAACCAAGTTGTTTAAAGATTGGTGGGTTTCTCAGGTTCAGCTGTAACTGCAGCGGTCTAGGGAAGATTAGCCTTCCACCTTGAAGAGTCTGACACCAGTCAGTGCACTAATATCTGTAAATTATTAATAAATTCCTTAGTGGGGGCATAGTCACTGTCAGTCATAACAGGTCATGCCTCGTCCTTCCTGAACAAAGTCTGTCTGTTCCCTGTGAAAACCAAGCATTTCTGGACAGAAACCAATGAAGTTTTACCCACACATGAGACCAAACTAGCCCTGGCAGAGCTCTAGGACAAGACACCCTTCACCTGTCTCCTACAGGTGCTGCAGGGGAGTGTGTAAAAGAGGTTGGGCTTATTAGAGAGTGCTTCAGGCTCACCCAGCAGTCTCCTCAAGGTGCTGCTGGGGAGGTTGTAGAATAGGTTGTGTTTGTGCTGCTGGGGAGGTTGTAGAATAGGTTGTGTCTGAGAGAGTGTCTAGTGTTCACTTACTGGTCCCATACAGGTGCTGCTGGGGAGGTTGTAGAATAGGTTGTGTCTGAGAGAGTGTCTAGTGTTCACTTACTGGTCCCATACAGGTGTTGCTGGGGAGGTTGTAGAATAGGTTGTGTCTGAGAGAGTGTCTAGTGTTCACTTACTGGTCCCATACAGGTGCTGCTGGGGAGGTTGTAGAATAGGTTGTGTTTGTCTGAGAGAGTGTCTAGTGTTCACTTACTGGTCCCATACAGGTGCTGCTGGGGAGGTTGTAGAATAGGTTGTGTCTGAGAGAGTGTCTAGTGTTCACTTACTGGTCCCATACAGGTGCTGCTGGGGAGGTTGTAGAATAGGTTGTGTCTGGGAGAGTGTCTAGTGTTCACTTACTGGTCCCATACAGGTGCTGCTGGGGAGGTTGTAGAATAGGTTGTGTCTGAGAGAGTGTCTAGTGTTCACTTACTGGTCCCATACAGGTGCTGCTGGGGAGGTTGTAGAATAGGTTGTGTTTGTCTGAGAGAGTGTCTAGTGTTCACTTACTGGTCCCATACAGGTGCTGCTGGGGAGGTTGTAGAATAGGTTGTGTTTGTCTGAGAGAGTGTCTAGTGTTCACTTACTGGTCCCATACAGGTGCTGCTGGGGAGGTTGTAGAATAGGTTGTGTTTGTCTGAGAGAGTGTCTAGTGTTCACTTACTGGTCCCATACAGGTGCTGCTGGAAAGGGGGTTGAATAGGTTGTGTTTGAGAGAGTGTCTAGTGTTCACTTACTGGTCCCATACAGGTGCTGCTGGGGAGGTTGTAGAATAGGTTGTGTCTGAGAGAGTGTCTAGTGTTCACTTACTGTTCCCATACAGGTGCTGCTGGGGAGGTTGTAGAATAGGTTGTGTCTGAGAGAGTGTCTAGTGTTCACTTACTGGTCCCATACAGGTGCTGCTGGGGAGGTTGTAGAACAGGTTGTGTCTGAGAGAGTGTCTAGTGTTCACTTACTGGTCCCATACAGGTGCTGCTGGGGAGGTTGTAGAATAGGTTGTGTCTGAGAGAGTGTCTAGTGTTCACTTACTGGTCCCATACAGGTGCTGCTGGGGAGGTTGTAGAATAGGTTGTGTTTGTCTGAGAGAGTGTCTAGTGTTCACTTACTGGTCCCATACAGGTGCTGCTGGGGAGGTTGTAGAATAGGTTGTGTTTGTCTGAGAGAGTGTCTAGTGTTCACTTACTGGTCCCATACAGGTGCTGCTGGGGAGGTTGTAGAATAGGTTGTGTTTGTCTGAGAGAGTGTCTAGTGTTCACTTACTGGTCCCATACAGGTGCTGCTGGGGAGGTTGTAGAATAGGTTGTGTTTGTCTGAGAGAGTGTCTAGTGTTCACTTACTGGTCCCATACAGGTGCTGCTGGAAAGGGGGTTGAATAGGTTGTGTTTGAGAGAGTGTCTAGTGTTCACTTACTGGTCCCATACAGGTGCTGCTGGGGAGGTTGTAGAATAGGTTGTGTCTGAGAGAGTGTCTAGTGTTCACTTACTGGTCCCATACAGGTGCTGCTGGGGAGGTTGTAGAATAGGTTGTGTCTGAGAGAGTGTCTAGTGTTCACTTACTGGTCCCATACAGGTGCTGCTGGGGAGGTTGTAGAATAGGTTGTGTCTGAGAGAGTGTCTAGTGTTCACTTACTGGTCCCATACAGGTGCTGCTGGGGAGGTTGTAGAATAGGTTGTGTCTGAGAGAGTGTCTAGTGTTCAATTACTGGTCCCATACAGGTGCTGCTGGGGAGGTTGTAGAATAGGTTGTGTCTGAGAGAGTGTCTAGTGTTCACTTACTGGTCCCATACAGGTGCTGCTGGAGAGGTTGTAGAATAGGTTGTGTCTGAGAGAGTGTCTAGTGTTCACTTACTGGTCCCATACAGGTGCTGCTGGAAAGGGGGTTGAATAGGTTGTGTCTGAGAGAGTGTCTAGTGTTCACTTACTGGTCCCATACAGGTGCTGCTGGGGAGGTTGTAGAATAGGTTGTGTCTGAGAGAGTGTCTAGTGTTCACTTACTGGTCCCATACAGGTGCTGCTGGGGAGGTTGTAGAATAGGTTGTGTCTGAGAGAGTGTCTAGTGTTCACTTACTGGTCCCATACAGGTGCTGCTGGGGAGGTTGTAGAATAGGTTGTGTCTGAGAGAGTGTCTAGTGTTCACTTACTGGTCCCATACAGGTGCTGCTGGGGAGGTTGTAGAATAGGTTGTGTCTGAGAGAGTGTCTAGTGTTCACTTACTGGTCCCATACAGGTGCTGCTGGGGAGGTTGTAGAATAGGTTGTGTCTGAGAGAGTGTCTAGTGTTCACTTACTGGTCCCATACAGGTGCTGCTGGGGAGGTTGTAGAATAGGTTGTGTTTGTCTGAGAGAGTGTCTAGTGTTCACTTACTGGTCCCATACAGGTGCTGCTGGAGAGGTTGTAGAATAGGTTGTGTCTGAGAGAGTGTCTAGTGTTCACTTACTGGTCCCATACAGGTGCTGCTGGAAAGGGGGTTGAATAGGTTGTGTTTGAGAGAGTGTCTAGTGTTCACTTACTTGTCCCATACAGGTGCTGCTGGGGAGGTTGTAGAATAGGTTGTGTCTGAGAGAGTGTCTAGTGTTCACTTACTGGTCCCATACAGGTGCTGCTGGGGAGGTTGTAGAATAGGTTGTGTTTGTCTGAGAGAGTGTCTAGTGTTCACTTACTGGTCCCATACAGGTGCTGCTGGGGAGGTTGTAGAATAGGTTGTGTTTGTCTGAGAGAGTGTCTAGTGTTCACTTACTGGTCCCATACAGGTGCTGCTGGGGAGGTTGTAGAATAGGTTGTGTCTGAGAGAGTGTCTAGTGTTCACTTACTGGTCCCATACAGGTGCTGCTGGGGAGGTTGTAGAATAGGTTGTGTCTGAGAGAGTGTCTAGTGTTCACTTACTGGTCCCATACAGGTGCTGCTGGGGAGCTTGTAGAATAGGTTGTGTCTGAGAGAGTGTCTAGTGTTCACTTTCTGGTCCCATACAGGTGCTGCTGGAGAGGTTGTAGAATAGGTTGTGTCTGAGAGAGTGTCTAGTGTTCACTTACTGGTCCCATACAGGTGCTGCTGGAAAGGGGGTTGAATAGGTTGTGTTTGAGAGAGTGTCTAGTGTTCACTTACTGGTCCCATACAGGTGCTGCTGGGGAGGTTGTAGAATAGGTTGTGTCTGAGAGAGTGTCTAGTGTTCACTTACTGGTCCCATACAGGTGCTGCTGGGGAGGTTGTAGAATAGGTTGTGTCTGAGAGAGTGTCTAGTGTTCACTTACTGGTCCCATACAGGTGCTGCTGGGGAGGTTGTAGAATAGGTTGTCTGAGAGAGTGTCTAGTGTTCACTTACTGGTCCCATACAGGTGCTGCTGGAGAGGTTGTAGAATAGGTTGTGTTTGTCTGAGAGAGTGTCTAGTGTTCACTTACTGGTCCCATAGAGGTGCTGCTGGGGAGCTTGTAGAATAGGTTGTGTCTGAGAGAGTGTCTAGTGTTCACTTACTGGTCCCATACAGGTGCTGCTGGGGAGGTTGTAGAATAGGTTGTGTTTGAGAGAGTGTCTAGTGTTCACTTACTGGTCCCATACAGGTGCTGCTGGGGAGGTTGTAGAATACATTGTGTCTGAGAGAGTGTCTAGTGTTCACTTACTGGTCCCATACAGGTGCTGCTGGGGAGGTTGGAGAATAGGTTGTGTCTGAGAGAGTGTCTAGTGTTCACTTACTGGTCCCATACAGGTGCTGCTGGAGAGGTTGTAGAATAGGTTGTGTTTGTCTGAGAGAGTGTCTAGTGTTCACTTACTGGTCCCATAGAGGTGCTGCTGGGGAGCTTGTAGAATAGGTTGTGTCTGAGAGAGTGTCTAGTGTTCACTTACTGGTCCCATACAGGTGCTGCTGGGGAGGTTGTAGAATAGGTTGTGTTTGAGAGAGTGTCTAGTGTTCACTTACTGGTCCCATACAGGTGCTGCTGGGGAGGTTGTAGAATAGGTTGTGTCTGAGAGAGTGTCTAGTGTTCACTTACTGGTCCCATACAGGTGCTGCTGGGGAGGTTGTAGAATAGGGTGGGTTTGTCTGAGTGTCTAGTGTTCACTTACTGGTCCCATAGAGGTGCTGCTGGGGAGCTTGTAGAATAGGTTGTGTCTGAGAGAGTGTCTAGTGTTCACTTACTGGTCCCATACAGGTGCTGCTGGGGAGGTTGTAGAATAGGTTGTGTTTGTCTGAGAGAGTGTCTGGTGTTCACTTACTGGTCCCATACAGGTGCTGCTGGGGAGGTTGTAGAATAGGTTGTGTCTGAGAGAGTGTCTAGTGTTCACTTACTGGTCCCATACAGGTGCTGCTGGGGAGGGGGTTGAATAGGTTGTGTCTGAGAGAGTGTCTAGTGTTCACTTACTGGTCCCATACAGGTGCTGCTGGGGAGGGGGTTGAATAGGTTGTGTTTGAGAGAGTGTCTAGTGTTCACTTACTGGTCCCATAGAGGTGCTGCTGGGGAGGTTGTAGAATAGGTTGTGTTTGAGAGAGTGTCTAGTGTTCACTTACTGGTCCCATACAGGTGCTGCTGGGGAGGTTGTAGAATAGGTTGTGTCTGAGAGAGTGTCTAGTGTTCACTTACTGGTCCCATACAGGTGCTGCTGGGGAGGTTGTAGAATAGGTTGTGTCTGAGAGAGTGTCTAGTGTTCACTTACTGGTCCCATACAGGTGCTGCTGGGGAGGTTGTAGAATAGGTTGTGTTTGTCTGAGAGAGTGTCTAGTGTTCACTTACTGGTCTCCTACAGGTGCTGCTGGGGAGGTTGTAGAATAGGTTGTGTCTGAGTGTCTAGTGTTCACTTACTGGTCCCATACAGGTGCTGCTGGGGAGGTTGTAGAATAGGTTGTGTTTGAGAGAGTGTCTAGTGTTCACTTACTGGTCCTATACAGGTGCTGCTGGGGAGCTTGTAGAATAGGTTGTGTCTGAGAGAGTGTCTAGTGTTCACTTACTGGTCCCATACAGGTGCTGCAGGGAGCTTGTAGAATAGGTTGTGTCTGAGAGAGTGTCTAGTGTTCACTTACTGGTCCCATACAGGTGCTGCTGGGGAGCTTGTAGAATAGGTTGTGTCTGAGAGAGTGTCTAGTGTTCACTTACTGGTCCCATACAGGTGCTGCTGGGGAGCTTGTAGAATAGGTTGTGTCTGAGAGAGTGTCTAGTGTTCACTTACTGGTCCCATACAGGTGCTGCAGGGAGGTTGTAGAATAGGTTGTGTTTGGGAGAGTGTCTAGTGTTCACTTACTGGTCCCATACAGGTGCTGCTGGGGAGGTTGTAGAATAGGTTGTGTCTGGGAGAGTGTCTAGTGTTCACTTACTGGTCCCATACAGGTGCTGCTGGGGAGGTTGTAGAATAGGTTGTGTCTGAGAGAGTGTCTAGTGTTCACTTACTGGTCCCATAGAGGTGCTGCTGGGGAGGTTGTAGAATAGGTTGTGTTTGAGAGAGTGTCTAGTGTTCACTTACTGGTCCCATACAGGTGCTGCTGGGGAGGTTGTAGAATAGGTTGTGTCTGAGAGAGTGTCTAGTGTTCACTTACTGGTCCCATACAGGTGCTGCTGGGGAGGTTGTAGAATAGGTTGTGTCTGAGTGTCTAGTGTTCACTTACTGGTCCCATACAGGTGCTGCTGGGGAGGTTGTAGAATAGGTTGTGTCTGAGTGTCTAGTGTTCACTTACTGGTCCCATACAGGTGCTGCTGGGGAGCTTGTAGAATAGGTTGTTTCTGAGAGAGTGTCTAGTGTTCACTTACTGGTCCCATACAGGTGCTGCTGGGGAGCTTGTAGAATGGGTTGTGTCTGAGAGAGTGTCTAGTGTTCACTTACTGGTCCCATACAGGTGCTGCTGGGGAGCTTGTAGAATGGGTTGTGTCTGAGAGAGTGTCTAGTGTTCACTTACTGGTCCCATACAGGTGCTGCTGGGGAGGTTGTAGAATGGGTTGTGTTTGAGAGAGTGTCTAGTGTTCACTTACTGGTCCCATACAGGTGCTGCTGGGGAGGGGGTTGAATAGGTTGTGTCTGAGAGAGTGTCTAGTGTTCACTTACTGGTCCCATACAGGTGCTGCTGGGGAGCTTGTAGAATAGGTTGTGTCTGAGAGAGTGTCTAGTGTTCACTTACTGGTCCCATACAGGTGCTGCTGGGGAGCTTGTAGAATGGGTTGTGTCTGAGAGAGTGTCTAGTGTTCACTTACTGGTCCCATACAGGTGCTGCTGGGGAGGTTGTAGAATGGGTTGTGTTTGAGAGAGTGTCTAGTGTTCACTTACTGGTCTCATACAGGTGCTGCTGGGGAGGGGGTTGAATAGGTTGTGTCTGAGAGAGTGTCTAGTGTTCACTTACTGGTCCCATACAGGTGCTGCTGGGGAGCTTGTAGAATAGGTTGTGTCTGAGAGAGTGTCTAGTGTTCACTTACTGGTCCCATACAGGTGCTGCTGGGGAGCTTGTAGAATAGGTTGTGTCTGAGAGAGTGTCTAGTGTTCACTTACTGGTCCCATACAGGTGCTGCTGGGGAGGTTGTAGAATGGGTTGTGTTTGAGAGAGTGTCTAGTGTTCACTTACTGGTCCCATACAGGTGCTGCTGGGGAGGGGGTTGAATAGGTTGTGTCTGAGAGAGTGTCTAGTGTTCACTTACTGGTCCCATACAGGTGCTGCTGGGGAGGTTGTAGAATAGGTTGTGTCTGAGAGAGTGTCTAGTGTTCACTTACTGGTCCCATACAGGTGCTGCTGGGGAGGTTGTAGAATAGGTTGTGTCTGAGAGAGTGTCTAGTGTTCACTTACTGGTCCCATACAGGTGCTGCTGGGGAGGGGGTTGAATAGGTTGTGTCTGAGAGAGTGTCTAGTGTTCACTTATTGGTCCCATACAGGTGCTGCTGGGGAGGGGGTTGAATAGGGTGGGTTTGACAGAGAGAGATACAGAGCTTCAAGGCACCGCTGGCCTCTTTCATAGACTGCAAGCGCATAAACGTTTACACTTCTGTTTGCAGTACTTGATTATGGGGAGTCACACAGGACCTGGTGTCACCCCCTCTCCTTGTTAATGCTTACATGGTTCTCTTGCTGTTATTCTTTACATCATGAAATCTTGCTTTTTTTAATGTATGCAGAACAGACCCACTTAGCGGTCTAACTGGACAAGGGAGGAGGTCTCCAGATCCAGTCACTTATTTCGATCAGTGAGGATGAGTAAGTATTGATAAACAGTATGAGACTTAAATCCTCCGGCTGTGAGTCTCTGTGCCTCCGCTTTAAGCTGTGACGGACCAGCAGTGTTGGGCCCCTCACACCCCTGATGAAGAAGACCCTAGACATACATTCCAAGCACTGACTGTCCATCAATAAGAAAACCCCAGAAGAACTGACAGAATGTGAGTGAATGACTCAATTAACATTTATTTTAGAATTTATATTCCATTAAATCAATACGTCAATATTAAAGAGCAGCGTTTCCCAAACTGTGGGTCACAGACCACTGGGGGGGCCGTCAGCCAATTCCTGGTGGGTTGCGGAAGGGTCATAAATAACGGCGCCTTTACATTTTGTATTTATTCTGTCACATTTGCTGTGTTTTAAAGGCAGAGGTGAAATATTAGGATAAGTCTTCTGACAAGTTCCTGCTTATTCTGTAAACATGGGGATTAGTCTTTACTTTTCTTACTCTAGCTTCAAAGCAAGAAGAATTTTTGAAGTAAACTATGTGACAACCTCGCTGGTGTACATGCAGTGTGAAAGGAGAGACTGTAGAATGTCATTGTTTAACACACAACAACATTTAAATACCTGTACCTTTCATAACTGCAGATATATTTCAGAATTTATGAGCAGCTAAAAAAATCATAAATTAAACCCATTTTTTGTAATTCTGAAGTGTGAACGGAAACAAAGATTTCAAAATGTTCAAAACAAATCAAGACAGTTTTGCTGGGTGATGCACAAATGATATTCACTGAAACCTGATTTCCATACATTATCATTCCCATGTATATACCTTTATCAGTAAAGCTGTATGTCTGCAAATTTAGTGGTCACTTAAATGGAAAATGTGCTGTGTGTAGATGACACTGTGTTACTGTATGATGCTTTAATTAGAGACTCACGCCCGCCATGCACAGTTATCAATGATATCATTTCAAATGTTGCAGTGATGATATTAATGATGTTACAGAACGTGTAATGAGTGATGTGATATGTAGGGTAATTGGTTGTGCATTCTGAGGGTGTGAGTTAAAGTTACTTTAGGGCACGAGTTATAGTTGCTAGAGATAAATATTACTGGTGAATTTCAGTGGTTTATGAGTTTAAGACGTTACGTTGTCACTGACATTTTCACCTAACTTTGACATCACTCTAACCTTTGTTTTTTCAGTGAATTTCTAAGGTATTTTTTTAATGTAAAGCTAGATATAATTACATCATATAACTATAACGTCACTTTAACCTTTGTTTATTTCCAGAGAATTTCTAGGTTTTTTCTAAACATAAAGGCTCTTACCATACGTAAGGCCAACCCCTGCCGCACATGGCCTTTGACCGTGTGTGGCGTGGGGTTAGCCACAGGGCCTGGCCTGCTGCCACTCCCTGCCTCCAAATCCCACAGGGCAGTCAACACCTGCTGCGCACAGTCATTACGTTAAAGGTTTTGCGACCAGGACCTGCATCAAACCCTTTGCACAAGGAACCCTACGCCGTGAGGTTGGCCCCACACCATATATGGCCTTTTGGCATGAGCAGGGTGCGGTTGGTCTTGCAGGTCCTAGCCTCACTCAGGTAGACTAATGATTTTGCTAGAGAGTCACAGCACTAAAATATAACAAGTGGGCCTATTGGCTTCACCAAGGGCAGAGCATAGCACATATCAATATAAATAAAGCATATATAGCATAGTGTCTATATATAAATCATCTTTCTCCAAAAATCAATAATGTTTTTAAGCAAATGTATATTTCATTAATTTACACAATGCAATGTTTGATAAAAGTGATTATTACAAAATAGTTAATAAAGTTTTAATTAAAACAATCAATATGTCTGTGAGTCTTCTGTTTAACATAGGTTTTATTAACAAAGCAGTTTGTGGTCTGCAAAATGTTAAAAGAAAGACCCAGCAAAATTATTTTTTAATATAAAACCAACATGTCTCTCAGTCTTTCTTTTAACGTATTTTCAGCTAACAAAAGGGAATCAGAAAAAATACATAAAAGGTCCTCGCACTCCAGCTGAAGCCCATAGTGCCAGCCAGGAGTGGTTTTGAAAAATATGGTAAGTTCCCTGGGGTCATGTATTCAAACACCCCGGGGACTTACTGTTTTTTAAAATGTTGTGGTGCTGGAAGGCTGATGCACTCCACAACATTAAAAAAATGCTTGATGGTCCCCCTGTGCCTTAAAGGTGCACCACCAATCTGCATAAAATATGCTAAAAACCCCTTGCAGGGAATTATGGGGTGCTCCTCTAAGGCAAAGTGAACAATAAATGTGGGCCTCCTGCCTCTCATTTATTTTCTTTTTGTTCTTTTTAGTTTGGGTGTTCTGTGCAGCTCCACTCCCGAGCCTTGAGGCCCTGGGGACCCCCTCCCCAGGGCCGGACTCATTTATTGAGGTAAGGGGACATGCACCTCTGCAAGACCCAAACTCTCGGGGTGTTTTCTACTTTATAGGGAAGGGAGGGTCCTGTGTACCCCCTCACTGAGCCTTCGAAGATTCACTAAAACTACTTCCACATTCATTGCAATGTTATGGTTTTTACACAGTGTGTGTCCGTTGATGTCTTTGTAGGTCTGATAATTAACTAAAGTTCTTCACACATTCACTGCACCTGCATGTGTTTCCCCTGTGTGTGTTTGTTGATATCTTTGTAGGTCTGATAATTTACTAAAGTTCTTCACACATTCAGTGCAATTGAATGGCGCTGTCCCCGGTGTGTCTTCGCTGATGAATCCTTAATGTTGACAAGTGACTAAAACTACTTTCACAGTCATTGCACTTGTATGGCTTTTTCCCTGTGTGGGTTCTCTGATGCATCCTTAGGTTTGAAGAGTTACTAAATCTACTGCCACATTCATTGCAATGGTATGGTTTTTCCCCAGTGTGAGTTCGTTGATGTTTTTGTAGGTCTGATAATTGACTAAAGCTCTTCACACATTCACTGCATTTAAATGGCTTTTCCCCTGTGTGTGTGCGCTGATGTCTTTCTAAGGTTGATAAGTGACTAAAGCTCTTCACACATTCACTGCACCTAAACGTTTTTTCCCCAGTGTGTGTTCGCTGATGCTCTTTTAAATGTGCTGATTGAGTAAAGCTCTTCACACATTCACTGCACCTAAATGGTTTTTCCCCAGTGTGTGTTCGCTGATGCTCTTTCAAGTGTGCTGACTGAATAAAGCTCTTCATACATTCACTGCACTTGAATGGCTTTTCTCCGGTGTGAATTCGCTGATGAGTCCTTAAAGCTGAAGGGTCACTAAAACCACTGCCACATTCATTGCAATGATATGGTTTTTCCCCAGTGTGAATTCCCTGATGAATCCGTAATGCTGAAGAGTCACTAAAACCATTTCCACATTCATTGCAATGATAAGGTTTTTCCCCATTATGTGTTTGCTGATGTCTTTGTAGATTTGCTATTCGACTAAAGCTCTTCGCACATTGACTGCACTTAAACGGCTTTTCCCCTGTGTGTGTTAGCTGATGACTTTGTAGCTGTGATAACCAACTAAAGCACTTTTCACATTCACTGCACTTGACTGGTTTTTCCCCTGTGTGTGTTTGCTGATGAATCCTTAATGTTGAGTAACAACTAAAACTACTTCCACATTCAGTGCAATTATATGGTTTTTCCCCGGTGTGTGTTTGCTGATGTCTTCGTAGGACTGATAACTGACTAAAGCTTTTCACACATTCACTGCAACTGAATGGCTTTTCTCCTGTGTGTGTTCGCTGATGGTTGTGTAGGGTTGACAACTGACTAAAGCTTTTCATACATTCAGTGCATTTAAAAGGTGTTTCCCCTGTGTGAGTTCGCTGATGAATCCTGAGGTTTGAGAAATCACTAAAACTACTTTCACATCCATTGCAATGGTATGGTTTTTCCCCAGTGTGTGTTCGTTGATGTTTTTGTAGGTCTGATAACTGACTGCAGCTCTTCACACATTCACAGCACTTGAATGGCTTTTCCCCTGTGTGTGTTCGCTGATGGATCCTGAAATTTGAGAAATCACTAAAACTACTTCCACATTCATTGCACTGGTATGGTTTTTCCCCAGTGTGTGTTCTTTGATGTTTTTTAAGGTCTGATAACCGACTAAAACTCTTCACACATTCACTGCAATTGAATGGTTTTTCTCCTGTGTGTGTTCGCTGATGAATCCTTAATCCTGAAGAGTCAATAAAACTACTGTCACATTCACTGCAATGGTATGGTTTTTCACCTGTGTGTCTTCTTTGATGGCATTGTAGGGTTGATAAGTGACTAAAGCTCTTCACACATTCACTGCACCTAAATGGTTTTTCCCCTGTGTGTGGTCGCTGATGCCCTTTTGGGTGTGCTGATTGACTAAAGCTCTTCCCACATTCACTGCTCTTGAAAGAAGTTTTTTTTCCTATGTAAGTTTGCTGATGGTGCTTTAATAGAGATGAGAAACTAAAGCTGTCACTAAATGTGTATGATTTTTCTTTCTTGGTTAGTATCTCTGGGTCAGGTATATATTTGTCTGTATCCATTTGTCTATATTCCTGATGGGCCAACATGACTGATGAAGCACTTGTGTTATTCTAACATGTCCTGTATGATTGTGGTATTTTGCACGTTTGGTTTCTGACTTAACAATAATGTGCAATAGTCATTAAATACTTGCCACACCCATAATATGTATAAGGTTTCTTTGATGTAATTGTGTCTTTAGATTGGATTATGGTTATGCACGGTTGCGGGTAAAGATTGAGCTTCCTTCCGGTCGGTGCAAATTGTTGTATTGTAGACAGCAGAACTCCTCTTCTCTTCTAACCCTCAGTTGTCTGGCTCCAATCTGCTGTCCTTTTCTCTGGTTGCTGTGGTTTGGTCAGGAGGGGTTTACAATACACCTAGAGCAGTGAATGATGGCCTGTTATCGCTTTAGAAAACAAAGCACTGCTGTAACCACATCACACCGATCCCATGATCAAAGCTGGTATTGTTCACCTGTTTATACAGGAGGTGGTTTGTTACTGTTGCTGCCTTAATTTTCTAGAGGCCATTTCTTAGTCTTGTGGCGTGAAAGTGCACAGCTCAGACTCTTGCATCCACTGAAATGCCCATGACTGCTTCTTCCAGGATCTATCAGTTTATGTCCAGGCTCCTCTGTCGCCAACTGCATCAATGTTTTCCTAAATACTGGAGCTCATTGTTGGTGAATGTTTTTTGCAGATTTGCTGTTTTATCTTCATTACTCAAAATAATTTCATGCATTCAACGCTTGCTTTCTGTTGGATGTAAAGAGATTTAAGATTACTAAATGGAAACATAATGGAATGTGAACAATGTTTAACTGGTTGTAAATAACATCTCTTCTTTACCATCTTTGAAACTTAGCAAGGAATATTTCAGCATACACGGATATTTGACTAAAGATTCTGTTGATCACGTCGTATCTTATTAACTTCTGAAAAGGAGGTAATTTACCAGTGTTCACAGAGTAAACTTGGTAAAGAAAGGACGCTCACGGAGCACCCACATGCTACAGATACAGCTTTAGGTAGATGCACATGGATAAGATTTCAATTAAACAAGAACAGATTTTGGAAAAAGAGAGGGATCGAGATGGGCTGCTGTTATTTCAGTAACTGTTCAGGAAGTATATAACAAAAGTAACTCTTCAGGAAGTATGTAACAAAGGTAACTTTTCAGAAAGTATAACAAAAGCAACTCCATTCACTCACTTTTTTCTCAGTGCTTTCCTGTTCACATTGGATCAGCTCAAATGCCAACTCCTATCTGCGCCTTACTGTTCATCAAGTCACCTTTGACACTTTCAACAGCTCCCCTGGTTCAAGCGTTCCTGGTTTCTTGTAACCCGGAAGACTGAAGCATTTTTTTAAGTTGAGGTTGGTTTCCTATCGCCATAACATCTGCCCATCTTCCTAAAACTAGCATAGCTTACAGGGCCCGTTTCTGGCCCTAAAAGACAACTTCAAAAAGCAAGTCTTTAGTTCTTCCTAAAGTAGATAAAGGTCCGTAGGATTCAGCTCCTTCCAGGGCTTTTTTGTGAAACGTAATGAGGGGTTTATTGTAAGGCCGGACCGTTACATTATACACACACAGATAAGACAAACAAACATTGATTCATATAGTTTAATATTCAATTATATCAGTCATTCAGTCCTCATAGAGAATCCATCACAACTAATAATTTAGCTTACATATCCCTTAAAGATTTGTGTGCATATTCATTTTTTCCCCTTTTTCCTATCTTTACATGGTATCTGACTTAATGTTGTCTGTTTGGGGCCCAGGATGCTACTTTGTGGGTGTACATTGTGTCCAGTGTCTTTTGAATGTTGGAACATCTCAGTTCAATAAAGGCGCTGTAAAGCCTGCGCTCTGGATTAGTTCCAGGATTGCACACAGACGCCAGAATGAGGCTTTTAAACACAGTCTGATGACAGATCAGAGGCTGATGTGTTTGTGACCTCGTTTTTGGTTATAACGTCATGATGGAGACATCATTTTATTATATACGAGTAGATTGATTCTGCAATGGAGCCTGGTCATCTGACCACTCATTAAGGTTGTATTAGCGAACCGGAATTTGACTTCTTGTCTTCCATGGGTCATGAAGAGGCCTCAAATAGTTAAGGCCGAAATGTGTCATGCCATATTTTTTATTGGAGGAGTTACTGTAAGATAAACAATGACTTTTGCTACTGCCTGGTGGACCCTGGACTCAAAATATATTTGATGTACCATCTACTTAAAACCAATGAATGTTTGGAAAGACACGGAATGATTGTATATGTAAGAATGTAAAAATTACAAAAGCATTAGATGTTGCTTTGTCATTGTGCAGTCATGTACATGTAATTCTTTTTATAATTGATGTTATTGTTATGTCCTTTATATATGGTTTGTATTGTTATTTGTTTGATAAAAAAGAAATCATTAACAAGAACACTGAAGCGACTGAAGAGAGAAACATGGGTTGTATCAATCCTGTGGTTGAATAGTTTGAGATTATAAATTCATAGTAGTGTAATCGAATTAAAGTCGATTTGAGGTCAAATCATCTGGATATTTTCATCACGCTTTCCACAATATCTGTTTGTGCTAAAACAGAGAAACAGCCCCTTCCATGTGGGATTACCATTTTCCCTTTAAAGGCGGCTTCCCCTTTGAAGCTTGCCTTTTAGGAAAACTTGGCACTGAGTTAGAAGGAGCTCGCCTGAACGTGGACGCACAGTTCAGGAAAAACTCCCATGTTGGGAAGTCCTACTGCCTCAGCCTCCAGGGTTCCTCAGTTTGATGCTGGCAAGGATGAAGAATTCAACCCCCACGGTAATGCATTTTAATTCTTAAGAATGTATCCTGTTTGCGTGTGTATGTATATATATATATATATATATATATATATATATATATATATATATATATATATATATATATTCACTGCATATATTCATTGTGGATGTATTGCACATTTTCTGTCTGTCACTGTTTAAACTGCTGTGAGTATTTTGGCATCTGCAAGTGGTTCACTGCATTCAAGTTAAATGCTCATATTCATAATTCCATGTGCTTTTATTTGATATCTGGGAAGTGCCTTAATAAATTCATTACTCAGACTAAGAGTGCTGCATTCTTTGGCATAGTTTCCTCTTAGCTTAAAGTAGAGCAACACACATGGGATGTGCATACTTGGTCGACAACATAATCAGACATTAGAAAGGAAAGGAGATGGAAAAGAGAAAATGCAGAAGGGAAGATAAGGGGAAAAGAAACCCAGTATCTACAAGGGCTCAGCCTCTAAAATATATAATCTAGAAATTAGTTAAGAGGTCCTTTTTGAGTCCTGATTTGCAGGGAGGAAGTTGGTCTGGTATGAACTTCAACTGGGTCCCAAATCGTCAGGGCACTCCCACAGAAGGACCTTTTGAGGGTAGATGCCTTTGTCAAATGAGGGGACTTGAGACAGCGATTCATTTCTTAGAGTTCTGCTCTTTCTGGATAGCTCAAGCCTTTGTGAAGGAATGGCAATGAGCTGGTTTAGACATTCAATGGGGTAGAGAATGTGCTGATCACTTACATTGAACAATGAATCCTCACTTGTGCGAGGAACTTGAATTAGAGAAGATTACGCGTTAGATTCCAAGCAAAAAGCCTGCCATGAGCAGCTGAATACCAAACATTCTAGCCTGGAAAGCATTTTAAGGATGCTGTCACGTGCTTTGTGTTTTGCCCATTTTTGTTTTCCCCAGTTTATTCAAGTGTGCACTCATTCATGGATTCATTCATTAGAAATACATGTTTTGTTTTTGTGAAACAGAATTCATATGCTAACTTCTGCATTGACTTTCTAAGATAATGTGCAAGAGTATTTAATCTCAATGCACAGGCCTTTAATCAAATAGGACCTCTTCAGATTTCAAGGGAGAATAAGGCTTGTGATGCCAACATCTCAGTCCTGAGGGCCATGGACTTGTAGCTCAGTAAGACTCGATTTCTCTACTCTCAGAGGATGGAATGCCAAACAGAGCAACAAAGCCTTGCACAGCAGCAGATTAGGAAAACATCTTGTAAAGTATACATCTCACTTCCTTCTGAGAATCTCATTTAAACACTTTTCATGCTGAATAGGGTTAACTGAGCTACAGCCTTGGAAAGGAGGGGTTACTCATAAAGTGACTAGATAAAAACCCATCACCCACATTGCCATTTTTTCTAATCTGCAGTTTACTGTTCATATCTTCATACTTGTTCCATGTATATTGATTACATGCATTTTAACTTAGGTAAGGAAGGGACTCTGGAACTCACTTATAAATAATCCTGTGAGCCTTACTGGACTGCTTGGTGCCCAATATAGACTATATTGGAGTAAGAGGTGGGAGATACGTGGATATTGTCTAGTACAGAATAGACAAAAATGTTAGAGCAAACCACCTGGAAGAACTGGCATGGATACACAAATCGAAAGAGATTCTTACAATTTATATATTTTGTGAATCATTAGAGTTACTTTAAATATCTGGGACAGTCTGACTTGAATAAGGGATTTATGGCCCACCCTTCACCAACGACTCATGTTGTGGGCAGCACAGATTTTCCCATGGATGTCTTGAGGTTGTGCCTCCAAAACTTGGATAACCAGAGAATGCTATTGGCTCGGTAACTTCTACCACAAGGGAGTAATCTGATTATTTCAGGACATTAAAGCTGCCTCCTGTATTCCTGTAGAAAGAAAGATATAATTACTAAAAACTTAGAATTTGGGTCTAGCTGCTGTAAGTCAAAGAGCCAGCCATACGTCCACTCACAACTTTTGAGAGTTTCCTTCAAACTCTCAAAACAACAAACCATCTAGTTTCTAGGCTCTATACCTTACGCTACTTGAAACCGCCAGATCTTCTAAATTCTTACCAAGCCAGCTGAGAGAGAGACCTAGGCCCTCATTACGAGGCAGGCGGTCATCAGACCGCCAGCCTCCCGCGGTGGTCTTACTGCCACGGACCCGGTGGTAAAGACCGCCGCATTACGAGTTGTGGGGTTTGGCTGAAGCCAAGTCGCCACAAGGCCGCCAGGCCCGCTGGTGTGGTCGAACCGACACGGCCGGCGGTGAGCTCCTCCGGGCCAGCCGCATTATGAGGCAACACACTGCCAGGCTTTTCGCGGCAGTCGCCCCACTACGAAAGGCCTACCAGTAACACACTCAGCGACATGAATCCCCATTCCACACACATGTCCACACACCCCGATGCAACCCCACTCATCAGCATACATGCACATACACACCGAAAATAACACTCATGCACACACCCCCTTCATCCACACACAACACACACCCCCCTTCATCCACACCCCCCCTTCATCCACACACATCCATACCCCACCTTCATCCACACACATGCACACACACGCCCTCTACGCACACAGACATGCATTCACGCACACCCATTCAGGTACACATGCACGCACACACCACACACATGCACCAAACATCCCCCAACCCCCTTTCGGACGATCAACTTACCTTTTCCGGTAAGGTGGTCGTCCGGGAGGGGACGGGTCCTGGCGTGTTCCACCGCCAGCACCGCACCATCGTACAGGACTCTGCCACGCCGTATTACATATGGTAATACGGCGGGTGGTGTGTTGTTGCCGTGGCGGTGCTGGTGGTGGAACCACCTCTTGGCCGACGGAGTCGGCTATCCGCCCATAAATGGGCAGATGTCCTTTCTGGACTCGTGATATGGCGGTCAGCAGACCACCAACACTGGCGATCTGCTGGCTTCATCGGCTTCGGCGGTCTTCAGAAAAGACAGCTGAAGTCCTAATGAGGGCCCTAGATGGTCAACAAGACCAGGAACAGTGGGATGCTATATTCCACCATTCCAATAATGTTGCACACCACACACAGGGCAGAGAAACACTTTACAAAACTGCCCCAGCTATATTGCATACTATAGACAAAACACGCTCGGGGTCAGGCTGGAGACACTGCGGAAGCTCAGGTACCATACTGCATATCCTTTGGTCATGTACTAAACTAGAAGATTTTTGAACATTGATACTACCAATTAAAACAGAAATTGAGGGAATGGACTTTGGCAAAAACACAGCTTCTGTCATGCTGGGGACTTCAATAGAGGGCACATACTCACTCCATTCCTGTAAGGGGAAGAGATTCACTCAATTACTACTGGCTGCCAGGCCAGTGACATGCCCAAACAGCTTAAGGAGCTTTGGGGATCCTGACATTGAGAACTGTACCAAATATACCCAGAAAGGGGACACTGCACACTTTACATAAAAACATATGTTTGCTGTTAACAACTGTAACCTCATCCAAAACTACCATAATCATGTTGCTGGTTTGGACTACTATCGGCTTAGCTGTTCTTGTAGTTACAGGAGCCTTACTCCAATAGACGGCAGGGGGATTCACAGCACGAACATGTGCTCACAGCACTAGGGGTCAGAGGAAGGAGATTCCTCATCAGATCCACAAACTGGGGCATGCTGACCCCTGGGTATAGTACAACGCAAGAAGAAAGATGCACAGACTCCCTTCTTGTGGGACAGAGTAAGCAACACAGAGGCCTGGCCCTACGCACCATAGTACGCCTGGCTGGAAAGTGACCCTAATAAACATATCATACAAAGGTGTGTGCTTGCAACGGTGTTGACTGGAAGAGGTTGCACCTTCCATCACTGCCATGCATCAACTATACCAGGGCTTTCAGGACAGAGTGGGCTTGCCCAGACCTGTGTACGTAGAGGAGGGGATTGTGGGGTGAAGACAGTGCTCCGGAGCCCCTGTCTGGCCCAACCTTTTGCCATGGTGAGGGACAAGGTGGTGTCCTTTTTTGTATGACACCTCGGAATCAGCATTGGACTGGCTGGAGAAAAGGTAACAATTCAGTAAAATCTTTGGCGAGCAAATTACCACCTGCGGAGAGGAGGAACCGAAGGAAGAAACGGCAAGCGTCCACGACGAGCGGGACACTCAGAAATGACGATACTGCCAGCCTCTGGCGCTGATGCCAGAATACAACTTCCTTGAGCGACTGGTACCAAACTTCAAGAGGGCCCTGGCAGCTGGGAAGTGGGGGAAAGACCTGAGGTGGTAAATTGCTGAAAATCTGATCCAAATGAAGGTCCTGCATCCTGCTGCACTCCTCCTCGAGGAGACTCAACTCCTGGGCAGAAACTGCGCTTTCCTGGGCCATTTTGGGTACAACAAAGTCTACCATGCAGGATTTACTAGAGGGTCCAGAGAAGAGGCAATCCCGTTGCACAGAACATTCGCATTGGTGGTAACTGACACCTTTGCAAACACCCTGGAGTGCTTTCACAGGATTACAGGCACAGTTGAGTGGAGAGGATGTGGTAAACTCCACCAGCCCTGAAGGACCACACCCTGACAAATCTTACAAGTGTTTAACTGCAGCCCCAGACAGACACACTATAATCGGAGGGGTGACTTCAATAATATCATGCAAAATCCCTCCACCACCAAACACACAAGAACCACATGGAGAATGACTATATTGGGTGACTGGGCGGATTCCCGGGCTGCACGATATGTGGAGATACCTACATCCTGACACTAGAGAATACACCTACTTCTCATACCCCCAGCCTTCTCCTCAAGACTAAACTACTCATTTGTCCCAATAATGGACTTGCATGGGGTCAAGGGTGCTATGATTCATCCAAGACTAGTTGCTGACCACTCCCCGGTCAAAATACGATTTCAGGGAGCCTGAGGGGGGGGCAGAGTACGCAATGCAACATTCACATTGGTTGGCTCAAGGATGCAGACTTCTACAATAGCATCTCAGAAGGGATTGCAGACTACTTTAGGCTAAACACCACCCCGGAATTATCCCACCCCAATCTCTGGGAAGCCATAAAGACGGTGATATGGGCTAGATAATTTCAGATATAGTGGGGAAGTGCAGGAGGAGGGAGAGGGAATGTCAATCCCATCCGATTTGCCTTAAACCAAAAATTAACAGATAGTTCACAGGCAGCACGGAGGGAGACACAATATCATATATACATGCTCAGAGGCAAATTAGGGAAACTCATTTATTGGCTGGCTTCTATGAAGGCAGCCGCTAGACTGGTGCTAGGCTTGAGGGCGGCCTCTAACAAAATGGTCTATGATTCCCAAGGGGTGGCCTTTGCAGACTGCTACAAACCCCTATATAGCTCTCGCCCACCTACTGTGCTGGAAGCCAACTGCCCATTATAAGCAATGTAATAGTCCCCAGGCTCTCTTTGGAGAGCAAGACAGCACTGCACCTTCCAATTACGGCAAGGGAACTCCTCTCAGCTGCACAGGAGACACCCCGAGAGACAGCACCAGGTCCTAATGGTTACCCAGTGGAATTCTATAGGAAATTTGCCCCAACGTAAGTCCTCAAATGATGTTCAACGAGACCCTCAGGCTTGGAAACCTCCCCCCAATATACAGATCAACCACTATCAGAATGGCTTCATGCCAGCGAGGGTAATGAGACACATCATTCCCAGACTCCACAGTATACTAGCAGGAGCCCAGGAGATATCCGAGTCGACATTAATAGCCCAGATGGACTTTGAGAAAATGTTTGACTCAGGCTAATGGCAATTCTTTCATTCTGCCATGGAGCGCATTCATTTTGGGTCCTACTTGATCCATGGGCGAGAGTTAATGGCTTGATGTCCAGGCAAGGTTGCCCCTGTCTCCATATCTCTTTGTCCTTGTGGCTGAGCCATTGTCCAAATGGGTCAGCTGCAATTCCCAACTGTGGATGGTGTGGAGGACTGTGTTGTATAGCTATTATAGCCATATTTTAGACACGTTATTTGAGCAAAACTCGGCCTGAATTGTGCAGGTTAGCCCAGTTACATTTTATTCAGCATTGCTTTATTTTTCTAGCCTTAGTCACATTTGCTGTAATGTTTTATTTTTCTCTATCTAGTTGTTCTTTTGCCTAGGAAAGCATTACATTCTTAGCAGGACATTCATTTCACTTTGTGCCTTCCTCAAGGCTGCAGTTAGATAGGGTTGCTGGCAAACGAGGTACACTGTGTCTCCAACATTCACAGAACCATACACACTCCTACGTGGGGACCCTTCTTAGAATGTTAACTGTTTTGTTATAAAAACACTCCTTAATCCCGTACATGTTAAGGAGATTCCAGCCACATGACCACGACTGCATGCTGATTGCCTTCGCTACAGCTGCTTACTTAGACTACCGGACCCCTGGCCTACATGGGGGCGGTACATCTCTCCAGACTACAGGCTTCCTTGCTCAGGTATGGGGGAATGATGTCTTCCCAGGGGGGAAACCTGAAGGGTGGATTAGTCTTATTATGCTGTGCTCTAACATAGCTTAGGTGGGAAAGATATATATCACTCCTAGTGACAGTATGGTGGGACTGTTTTTGTGTCTCACACTCCTTGTCACCCTTTTGCTTCTAGTGTGTTTTATCATCCTAGTTATTGCAATATATTTGTTGTTGAGGCTCATCCAGTCTACAGAACAGAAACATTTTATTCTTGGGTCAGATTTCCAGCAGTTGATGGGAACACAAATACATTTCATTACTACACACCTGCAAACATACCAGCACAATACAGAAATTATGCATATTTAGAAATACCTTTATCTTATCAAGCCCATTATAATTGGCTTGATGGCACCCTACCAAATACAGAATTACACGTTATGTTAGTCCTCTGAGCAATGATGGCCCGACCTGTCCTTTATTGGCCACATATACACTGCACCTTGATGCAGCAACTTTAGCGGTAGCTGAGGTTCACTACTTATATACAGAGCTCACTGGAATATACAGACTGTTAGTACAGTTTGTAACACAAACATTAAATACTAACCCAGCACCTGCTGCCCCAGCACAACCACATGCAGTTATGGCAGGCATTAATCCTGCAACTGTACATTCGATCATGGGTAAAGCACCTGCCAAGCATGAGAAAATTATGTTTTGGTTAGCTCAAAAAATAAATACGCTGAAGGCAGTCTTTCCCCATGCAGGTCCTCAGGATAAACATAGAATCCTTACTATGTCAGGGATGTGGAATCCCGACGCCCGGGACATCTTGTTTGGGGTCAAGGGCAACAAGTTTTTATGTTTACTTTGTCCTTGGGACAAGTAGGCCCAACCCCCCTGCAACACAAACCCTTTGGCTGCCTGTTTACAGAGAGTGGAACTCTCTGCAGTTGAGGTAATGTTTTTCCGAAAGATACTGCTGTTCGAACTTGTATTTATGGTTCATTATTTGAAAGCCTTCATTATTAGGGTGAGTGCTGTAAATAAATGTTTTAAGGTCACACTTCACTACTGACGTTGGTTCCAGTACAAAAAAAAAAAAACGTGTATACACATGTTTGAAAAGTTTAGGCTATGAGGCTAAGTATAATGCTCCCAGAATATTCTCTGATTAGATGCAAATGAAGTGTCATTTAGTAAAATGTGTTGATGCATGCTAGTATTTCCCAAAAATATTTCTAATGGAAAATCAGTGTAACCATTTTCAACACGATTATGGGAAGCATGAAGATAAACAAACACTGACAAAGCCAACTGATCTGACATATTTTTATAAGTCTTTTAGTTTCATCAATGCGTGTCTTGTTTTGACATGGCTTTTGTAACACTTTATTGTTGTGGGAGCTACCAGGCCCTCAACATTGTAACAAACACTGGCAAAACCCCCCCAAAAAGTTTTTGAACTCTAAAAGCACATGTTGCCACCAGCGGCATAACAAAGGCCCTGCAGCCGCTTTGCAAAGGGGCACCCTCCAGTTTCGTTATGTCACTGATTGCCACTGTAGTTCCTGACACTGAACAAAACTACTTTGTGTGGCAATATGCTTCTTGTGGAAGAGCAGAATGCGATCTCTCACAGTAAAGCCAGCCGAAAGAGAGAGAAATAGAAGTTTAATAAAAACAAAATGTCTTTGTTAAAACCAGACCTAATTAGGGACCAAGACCCACATGTAGGTAGCTTTTTGCATGTCACAAACAGCGACTTTCGCTGTTTTGCGATGTGCAAAAAGCACATTGCGATGCACAAACCCATTTTTGCGATTCGGTAACCTGGTTTGCAAATCGCAAAACGGGTTTGCGACTCGCAATTAGTAAGGGGTGTTCCCTTCCTAATTGCGACTCGCAGTGCAATGTAGGATTGTTTTGTGACCGTGAACGCGGGCGCAAACCAATCGCAGTTTGCACCCATTTCAAATGGGTGCTAACACTTTCGCAAAAGGGAAGGGATCCCCATGGGACCCCTTCCCCATTGTGAATGTCACTGTAAACATTTTTTCAGAGCAGGCAGTGGTCCTGCGGACCACTGCCTGCCCCTAAAAAATGAAACGAAAACGTTTCATTTTTCGTTTTTGTTATGCATCTCGTTTTCCTTTAAGGAAAACGGGCTGCATTACAAAAAAAACTGCTTTATTGAAAAGCAGTCACAGACATGGTGGTCTGCTGTCTCCAGCAGGCCACCATCCCTGTGAGGGCCGCCATTCGCGAGGGGATCGCAAATTGCGACCCACCTCATGATTATTCATGAGGTGGGAATTTGCGAAGCCCTTGCGAATCACAGATGGTGTCAGGGACACCATCCTACATTCGGATTTGCGACTCGCAATTTGCAGGTCGCAAATCTGAACCTACCTACATGTGGCCCCAAATTCTTAAAGAAAGTCACTAAAGTGCACCCATGGTATATGTCGTACCCCTATAAAATATTTGTGAACTGTATTTTAGCATGGGTAAATACGATGTGTAGATTTGCTCATGTGAAAATCTATTGAGCATTTGCAAGTTCATTTTCCCTCCAGCCACTTTCTTCCCAACCCTGGAAGAAGTTCTAATTCTGCCATTGTCAGGAGTAAATGTCCAACCTTTCTTATTATGGGAAAATATTAAAGAGAAGCTGGTAAAAATCTTTAAAACATGCAGGTTAGTAGGTTTTCAGACTCAAAGGCATTCCAGCCCTGGAACTATTGCTTACTGCTTCCTCCAGCCCCAGTATGCAGATCTGCAGAAAGGTGGCAAAATAAGGAAATTGCTACAGTAGGGATTGAAACTGCAAGTATTCAAGCCCTACTATGGTAGTAGCCCTGGCATAATCAGAGAGGCTATTATCAGAGCACTTACATAATGAGATTGCTGCCATAATTTGTCGCCACACTATATGGCACCAAAGGGACAAGTAGATCTTTTTACAGGACAAGTAGATTTGAGAAGCAACCTGTCCCGTGGACAAGTAGATATTTTAATAAATTCCACACCCCTGTATGTGCTTGCCATTTGGGGTGGTGAGCACAGTAGATAACGGCAACATATGGGGCATGCTTTTTGTCATGCTCTATACTACCGCACACGGTACACAAACACTTGCCAATCTTCCGGAGGTGTTAAAACAAATTCAAGACGAATTCGGAGCTGTCCCGGCCCTGGATTTGGGGATGCAATTAATGGGCAATTTTGCCACTGTGCCTTGAATCATATTAAGTAACCTTAAAGGGGGAGTAGTTGCACTAGCAGTACGCATGCGGCTCCGTGACGTTCCTGTACAGGATCAAGAACGTGAGCTTCCAAAGATTATCGCTGAGACCTACTCTAGTATCGAGATAGTCTAAGAGGACCAGACCCATTAAACCACAATTACAAGGTAGATCTAATAAAGATTCTACTAAGCAAGCATTTGAAGGTTCCAAAAAGTGCTGTGATAAAAAACAACAAACACCTAAAAAAGAAAGGGGAGAATCTCCACATTCAGAGACCCCTCAAAATAGATATAATCTTAGAAACAGAGATAAAAAAAAAAGCCTGACAGATATCAATATAGTGATACACGCCAATCTTGTCACTTTCAGGACTCACCGGAAAAACGTAGTGAGAGAGGTGGGCGGTCAGAGCAGCGAACAGAGTATGTGAAACCGAGAAAGGACTCACAACGCACATCCGAAGTTTCTGTTAAGAAGGAAGAGAAACTTCCCCAACAAAAACCCCAGTTCAAAAAGATAAAAGTGGCAGCAGTTGCAATACGACATACCCCTCAGGAAGATGGCTTTACTGAAGAACAGGAAGTGGGCACTGGCACTGCTAGACAGTGCAGCAGAGGTCACAATAGTTTGCCGGGATCTGCAAGAGCATCTGGAGGTGAAAGCAACTGATGACTTCTTACAAGTTGAGACTGCGGACATGTGTGTCTCAACACCCGACAGGGTGTATAAACTAACTATACAGTTGGAAGGAGACATTAAACGCACAAGAGACGCTATCTTTTGGGACTGCGTTGTCACCATTTATGATATTCTACTGGCCGGAAAGGATTGGCCACCAGAATTTGTCCGTGATCTCCCCTATGGTGAAGAGATTATTGAAAAATCTTTCTCACCCCTTGTTCCAAGAAAGCTCGTCAAAATACACGTAATTGATTGGGCAGTGGCACAGGCACCTGCGTTATACCGCAAACACGTAGGGTGGGATAAAGATTCCCCCTATCATGTAATACCAATTAAATCTCAACCTCAACCCCAATATCCAATAAAACATGAAGCTAAAGCAACAGTGAAGGAAAGCCTCAAACAATTAGAGTACCAGGGCGTAATTCAACCCTGTGTCTCACCAATGAACAATCCACTGTTCCCTGTCGCTAAACCTGACCATTCCTACAGAATAGTTTTGGACTACATACATTTAAAGTCACACTCACACATTTGCTATACAAAATGCAAACAGCACAGCACTTATGAACAATATAGTGCGCAAAAAATACAAAACAACCCTGGATATTTCCAACGGGTTCTTCTGCCAAAATATAGCGCCTGAAAGTAGGGACTTAACAAGTTTCAGCGACTTAGGCTCTCAGAAAAATTCTGCATACTCCTACAAGGGTACAAGAACAGTTCAGGACTGTTTTCAGCTCGTGTTATATCTATTTTACACAAAATTGAACCTGAGGTGTTGTCATACATGGATGATAGCTACCTTATGGACGACAACCTCATGCAACATATAAGACGGGTAGCCTGAATTTTTGTAGGATTTGCCGAATTAGGCTACAAATGTAATTTAAAAAAAATAAAAAAATAGCCTTCCTTAGTGTCCTGTTCCTAGGATACGAATTATCAAATGAAGGCAAGAGCCTTGTGCCCCAATTGTTGGAAAAATGCACACAATTACAACCTTCAAACCAAATAAAAAAGCTCCAATCTTTATTGGTCTTTTAACATTTTATCAGAATTTATATTACAGATTATTCACAACGCATTAAACCATTATATGACTTAATACGTCTTGACTTTACCAGCAAATACTGAACAGTCGAACACACATGCATTCTCAGAGCATTACCAAAAGACATGTTTGAAGCAAAACACCTACATACAAGGGGCAAAAAAAAGAACCTGGTTATCAGAGTAATTGCTGGTGCCATTGGTTCACCTATGTACCATTCAATGACGGTGAGACTGTTCTGATTGCATTCAAATCACATTTGTACTCTACAGCAGAACAACGCGTTGCTCCCACTGAGAAAATTCTCATTGCTGTTCAGATGGCTGTCATTAAAGAGAGACCTCTGGCCCAGGGGAAAAGCATAATTGTCATACCCCCAACCCACTGATGTTGACTATATTTTCACTGAAAATTACAAACCCAAGAGTTTTTGCAATATGAACTTGAATACCCAGTTCCAGCAAACACATTGCTTATTGAACAATATCAAACAATTTTGTATACTGATGGTTCAGCCCAACCAGCAATAGGCAGTAAACATCAATATTCCGTTGCTTGCACAGTCGTGAGTGGATACATGAAAGATGGCAAGTTCCGTCCTGTTAGACTTGGCATCCTTGGTGTGGTCTCCCCTAACATTTTGCCTCTGTTTCCCAGGTTGTTGACGGACTCTGTTTTGCTGTTTTTGATACTTTGGGCACTTTACCACTGCTATCCAGTGCTAAAGTGCAAGTGCTCCTATGTAAAATGTATGTGTAATTGACTTTCCATGATTGGCATATTAGATTTACTACTAAGTTCCTAGTACAGTGCACTAGAGGTGCCCAGGGCCTGTACATTAAATTCTACTAGTGGGCCTGCAGCACTGGTTGTGCCACACACATTAGTAGCCCTATGAACAAGGCTCAGACCTGCCACTGCATTGTCAGTGTGTGCAGTTTTAAACTGCCAATCCGACATGGCAAGTGTACCCACTTGCCAGGCCTAAACCTTCCCTTTTTATACATGTAAGGCACCCCTAAGGTAGGCCCTAGGTAGCAATGGGCAGGGTGCAGTTTATGTAAAAGGTGGGACATGTACTTATGTGTTTTTCACTGTTGCAAGGCCTATATCTCTCATCGGTAAACATGGAGGCTGCCTTTAAATATTATCAAAGCGCAGATTCCCTTTGGAAGCAGATAGATATGTGGAGTGTGGGGTCTCTGAACTCACAATTTAAAAATACTTTTTTTAGTGAAGTTGGTTTTTAGATTGGGTGTTTGAAAATACCACTTTTAAAAAGTAGGCATTTTCTTACTTAAACCATTCTGTGACTGTGCCTGTGACTATGCCTGTTTGTGGATTCTCTGTCTGGGTCAGTTGGGCTGTTTGCACCTCTCTCTAGACAGTGACACAAAGGGAGCTGGGGTGTAGCCTGCATACTGTGATGAGCCATCTGTGCTCGGAGGGAGGGGAAGAGTGGTCAATCACTCCTAAAAGGGCTGTGCCTGCCTTCACACAATGCAGTCTCCAACCCCTTGGTGTGTGTCTGGGGCCTGGTCTGGGCAAGGCAGGATCTTGAAAACAACAGAGACTTCTCTTTGAAATAGGCCTACTTCAAAGGCAGTAAGGTCACTTCTGGAATCAAGAGGAACCTTTGCCAAGGAGAAGAGCTGAGGAGGAGTACTGCCCCTGCCTGTAACTGTGCTTTGTTGGGCTATCCTGCAGTTGCTGCTTCTGCCTGTGAAAGGGGATAAAGACTGGACTTTGTTGTGCATTCCTGCCTGAGAAGAATCTCCAAGGGCTTGAACTGAGTTTGCCTCCTGTTGTTGAAGTCTCAGGACCATCAAAGTCTTCCCCTGCCAGCACCTGGACTCTCTGCTGAAACTCCTGCCCTGCCAAGTGGTGCCCTATCCAGTTCCTGGGCCTCCGAAAGGTGAAGTTGGCAGACAAGAGCTGAAAATCCACGCACAGACCACCATGCGGTGAAATTTCCGACACACCTTCAGTGACACGACTGATAAACGACGCGCCGCCGGCTTTGCAGCTGAAATCAACGCTCCACCTGCATCGCAGCTGGAAGATCGATACAATGTGTCTGGAGAAATGATGGGCAACACCAGCTAACGGAGGCTGGTAACGATGCAAACCCTACGCAGCGCGGTTTTGTGATACCATGCAACTGGATTTTCAACGCAACATCGCTGGGCGTGGAAAATCAAAGCAAAGCCTGTCCGGACCGAGGTGCCTGTACAGATCAACACATCGCTCTCTTGCAGGAGCGAAGAAACGACGCATGCTGACCCGACTGGAGGAGGAATGATGCACAGTCTCGCTTGTAAGTGAGAAATCGACGCATCGCTGGCATTTTTTCGACGCACACTTGCCCATGCGGCTTTATTTTGATGCTGCCCAGGTACTTTTGTGAAATAATAGCATTCTCACAGTTTTCTAAGGATTAAGGGCCAGATGCAGGAAACGGATAGCGACTCGCAAACGGCAAAAAATTGCCGTTTGCGACTCGCTAATCGCGTTTCCCTATGCAGAAAGGCATATTGCGAGTCGGTACCGACTCGCAATATGCATTTCAGAATCGCAAATAGGAAGGGGTGTTTCCTTCCTATTTGCGATTCGGAGTGGCATGCAATACCATTTGCAAATGGTGTCGCAGTTACCATCCACTTCAAGTGGATGGTAACCCACTCGCAAATTGGAAGGGGTCCCCATGGGACCCCTTCCACTTTGTGAATGGACCCACAAATATTTTTTCAGGGTAGGTAGTGGTCCAAGGGACCACTACCTGTCCTGAAAAAAAACTGAAACTAAACGTTTCGGATTTTTTTTTAAGTGCAGCTCGTTTTCCTTTAAGGAAAACGGGCTACACTTAAAAAAAAAAAAAACTGCTTTATTTAAAAGCAGTCACGAACATGGAGGTCTGCTGACTACAGCAGGCCTCCATATTTGCGAGTGCCTAGACTCTCTATGGGGCCGCAATTTGCGACCCACCTCATGAATTTTGATGAGGTGGGTCATTGCGACCCCATAGCGAGTCGCAGACAGTGTCTGAGACACCGTTCTGCATTGGGAATTGAGACTTGCAATTTGCGAGTCGCTCCGACTCGCAAATTGCAAGTCGCAATTCCCAACTTTGCTACATCTGGCCCTTAGACTTTTAGGCCCTCATCGTGACATTGGCGGCAAATCCCGCTTACCGCCAAGGTGACGGCCGCCAACATACCGGCGCAGTGGCGAATATCCGTTCGCCATATTATGATGCACACACACAAATCCGACAGAATACTGCCACATACACAAATCCGTCAGCCCAAAGGTCAGTGGTAAACTGTCGGTACCAACACCCATACCGTTACGCCAACAAAACAACGTCCACTACATCATGACCCATGAATCACCATGGCGGACATTCAATGGCGGTAAACCATTGACGGTACACACCGGCATGCTCAAAATGGACACCCAAATACTAAACCACACATCATTGGCCAATACCAAAAATACACAACTGACACTCATACACACACCACACCCACCCACAGCACTATAAAACACACACCCACATCACCCACAAACCTTTACGAATACAAATTTTGGCCACCAGACTGACACCAAGACCACTGCGACAACTAGACACCCACACCACATATACATCCATACATCTCTCATGCACCCAACCACCGTACCCGACACCCACACACTTACACACACCACACAACACCCATGTCCCCACAAAGGCACCCTGTTTCACAGATGAGAAGTTGCGGGTCATGGTAGAGGAAATAGTCAGGGTAGAGCCACAGCTGTTTGGAGCACAGGTACAGAAAATATCCATTGCCAGGAAGATGGAGCTATGGCGGAGAATCGTTGACAGCGTGAAAGGCGTGGACAGCATCAGGAAGAGCTGGAACGACCTACGGGGGAAGGTATGTTCCATAGCATCAAGGCACCAGCTTGCCATACAAAGGACTGGCGGTGGACCCACACCTCCTCCCCCACAGCTCACAGCATGGGTGGAGCAAGTCTTGGCATTACTGCATCCTGAGGGACTCACTGGAGTTGCCAGAGGACTGGACACTGGTGAGTCAACATTTACTACTTATCAACCCCCATACCTGCATGCCATCTCACACCCTAACCCTCACTCCCATCATTCCACTCCATCCCACACACAGCACCTACACATATGAATAACCCCAATGCCAAGCCCTGCATGCAATACCAATGCATGGACAGCCCTCCCAGCCCTGCATGGACACCCATCACAAAAGCATGCACAGCATAGGAGAAATAACAATCCCACAATACATCACCATACACAAACAAAGGTGGCAGGTCAACAGCAACGCTAGAGGGGAAACTAGAGATGTACAATATGTCACAGGCATGAAGCATAATACATAACTTACATCCCCACAGGTGCCCCAGCCAATGTCAGCGGAGAGGAGGTGCCACGACTATCCAGTCCTCCAACAGAAGATGCCCCCAGTGATGACAGTAACTCTAGACTTCAGGATTTGGATCAACAACCTGGCCCATCAGGGAGCACTGGACAGTCGGTCACCCCAGCCCACTCACAGTCCAACACAGAGCCTCCCCCATCAGTATCCAACACCACAGCTCCCACCCAGCGTCCCCACACCTCTATCCCCAGGACACGTCAATCAGCAGTGTGCCCACCTGTACAGGGACCCCAGTCCACACCTCACACACAAGACAATCAGGGACCTGGGGTCAGTGGCAGTGGGCATACTGTTCAGGGGACAGGGGCAAGGGGGAACAGGGACACTGGGAGGACCACTGTGCGCCAGGGGGAGGACAGGCCCAGGGAACCGACTCTCCAGGAGGCACTCACCAAGATCCTGGGAGCCTACCAACAATTCCAGGACACGAAGGGCCAGATCCTTGACAACATGCAGGAGAACAAGCGGTTGCAGGAGGAACAGCATCAGGAGATCAGAGAGGAATTGCAGGCCCTCAACACCACCGTGATCTCCATAGCAGGGGTGCTGGCAGACATGGCCAACATCATGAGGGAATTGACCCCACAGGGGTGGGCCCCTACCACTAGCCAGTCCATTGACCGGCGCTCCACTTCCGCTGCAGCTAGTGGGCAGGAGGCCCCACCACAGGACCCACAGGCCACTAGCACCCCCCCCTGCAGAAGGTGAACCACCCCTTAAACATTCCCTGCGACCCAGACAGAAGCCAGAGACACTTGCCAAGACCGAGACCACCACCAGGAAATGAGACTCTCCTGATTGACCCCCTTGTGTTCCTGTCACCTTGTCCACTTTGAACTGCCTTTGCTCCCCTTCCTATGGCCACTTGACCTGGACTTTCCTCTACCATCATCCCATTCCATTGCACTTTTCCCTCAATTTTATAGCACTACAATAAACACCCTTGAACACAACTTGACTGATAGTATTTTATGTGTTGAAAATGTGCATTTAGGGGAACAGTCACATCTAGTGCAAATGATCTGAACATTGTGATAGCATACAATTAATGACCTGTAACTGTCTGTAGTAATCACATCGGGACACTGTTGTCATATCACCAACATCTATAAAATGACAAGCCATAGGTGACAGTAAGTTGAGATGCAAAGGAAGTGAATGCCATCATGCTACAGTCACACATATTAAATCAATAGTCAGGGTAATGATCAGTTCCACTGTCTCACCAGTGTGTCATTGGAAGCATTGACGTATAACTGAAGTTCTGTTGTCTACATACTCATCCTCTACCTCATCCTCACTGTCCTCAGAGTTCACTGCTGCAACAGGGGCATCTCTAGTCTCCTCCTCCTGCAGAAAAGGAACATGTCATCTGAGGGCCAGGTTGTGAAACATGCAGCATGCCACTGCTATCTGGCAGACCTTCCCGGGTCAGTAGCACAGGGATCCACCTGTCAGATGGAGGCACCTGAACCTGGCCTTCAGGAGGCCGAAGGTCCTTTCGATTATTCTTCTGGTTCGCCCATGTGCCTCATTATAACGGTTCTCAGCCCCTGTCCTGGCATTCCTCACAGGGGTCAGCAGCCACGGTAGGTTTGGGTAGCTAGAGTCACCTGCAAATATTGAAGGACAAAATTTAGCCTAACACAATGCTATGGTGATAACATCCGAAGGCATACACTGACATACAGTGGGTGGGGACTCTGGCTCACCTATTAGCCACACCCTGTGCCTCTGTAGTTGGGCCATCACATTTGGGATGCTGCTATTCCTCAGGACAAAGGCATCATGCACTGACCCAGGATAAATGGCAGTGATGTCGGAGGTGTACTGGTCCGCCAGGCACACCATTTGCACATTCATTGATTGGAAACTCTTCCGATTCCTGAACACCTGTTCATTCTGTCGGGGTGGGACAAACGCAATATGTGTATAGTCAATCGCCCCAATAATATTGGGGATATGCCCAATTGCATAGAATCCTGCCTTCACAGTGGCCAAATCTTCCACCTGTGGGAAAACAATGTAGGTGTACATGTGTTTCACCAAGGCAGACAATAACCTTGCCAGCACGATTGAGAACACTGGCTGTGACATTCCTGCTATCAAGCCCACTGTCACTTGGAAAGAACCAGTTGCCAGGAAAGGTAGCACTGATAGAACCTGCACAAGAGTGGGGATCCCAGTGGGATGACGGATAGCTGATATCAGGTCAGGCTCCAATTGGGCACACAGCTCTGTGATTGTGACCTTGTCCAGTCTATAGGTAAGTATAATGTGCCTGTCCTCCAGTGTAGCCAAGTCCACAAGGGGTCTGTACACAGGGGGTTGTCTCCTCCTCCTATTCATCTGCAGTGTTAGGTAGCTAAGGGACACAAGAGTAAGTGGGCTGTCACAATTTGAACAATGGAACCACCACCTCAGTGTACATACAGCATCAATGTGATGGGACAGTGGGAATGGCAATGTATGTGCAATTCTAGGCAATGAAGCAGTTATGGATAATCTGATCCCTGTACACCACCATGAAATGGCGACCGCCTGTTCTGTATCTTGGGACAGGTGGAAGTGAGGTAACTCCGCCGACGTTGGGCGTTGTGGCGGAAGGCGGTCTTGGAACGCCGTGCACTTCCTCATTGGCTAATATTGGGCTTTATGGAGTACAGTGGCCAATTGGGATCAGCGCCGCTGGTGACAGTGTACACTGCCACGGACGTGACCACCATTTTCTATCTAAATTCTCACTTGTTTCCTGACTTTCCACAGGACAACACCTACACTGCGTGTGCTGCTGTGACCTGTGTCTGGAACCTACCATGGCCCGTGTGACCGGGGAAAGGGCTGCTGCCTTCACTTCGGAGGAGTTGGAGTGACTGGTGGATGGGGTCCTACCCCAGTATGGACTGCTGTATGGGCCTCCAGACCAACAGTTGAGTTCACCTTGGGCACGATGCATGTGGGAAGGATGCATTGAGATGTGTGTGTAAGCATCGTGTCATCAAGGGCGGGGGGGATGTCTGGTGGTAGTGCACCTGGTGGGCGCCGGGCAATGAGTGTGCCAATGGAGATGGAAATGGAATTGGTGGACAATATGTGTGACAGGCTGGATTGTATGTGTAATGGTGTCCTCCCGTCTGTATCGCCTCTGCACATCAGTGCCCATCAAAAGAAGGGATTGTAGCGTGCCATTTCCAAGGATGTGTGGGCCATGGGGGTCTACAGCAGGCAGAGCACACACTGTCGGAAAAGGTGGGAGGACCTGAGACCCTGGGCATGGAAGACCGCGGAGGCCCAGCTGGGGATGGCCTCCCAACGAAAAAGGCGTGCCCGTCGGAACCTACCCCCCTGATGGCCCGCATACTGGCATGGCCCACCCAGATCTGGAGGAGCGCTTGAGGGCATCACAGCAGCCACAAGGGGGTGAGTACAGTGGGAGTTACAACAATAATTGGTAGGTGCCATGGGATCCGGGTGATGGGGGTGAGTTAGTGGGTGCCCCTTAATGCCAGGTCAGACATTGCAGCGAGATCCAGCTCAAGGGTAATGGGTGTATAGCAAATACAGGTAACCTAGCTAGGTTGCATTCCATGGCAAACAGGGCTTAGTGGGTCCCAGGAGGGGTGCGGTTGGCGGTGTTTGGCCCTCATCTTGCTGTGGCATCTAGCCAATTGAATGCCAGTGCAATGCATAGTTCTCAATTCTGGTCACTGTGTGTGACAGTACTGTGTATGCCAACTGTGGTGTTGGTGCTGTAATTGACCCAGTGCTCCCTTTCTCTCCCCCCCTTTTTATCCTTCTGTCATCCTGTTCATGTGTGCATTAGCATCATCTGGGGGAGGAGCAGCGGCACCGGCGACAGAGGGAGCTGCATCCCACAGGACCCAGGAGGCAGAGTCCACCGACGCCAAGGGAACCGGTGGGACATAGGGCAAGGGGAGCACCACGGGGGAGACAGGAGGTGACAACGCTGACTCAGATACCTTCTCCGGTGGAAGCTTCCTGGTGGTGGCAGACACCTCTGTGACCACCCCAGCTGCAGGTACAGCTGCCACCCCCGTACCAGCAACGCCCTCCCAGCAGCCCCTCAGCGAGTTGCCCGTGCCCGCTCACTCAGGAGGGTGGGCATCTCCTTCGCCCCAGGCACCTCAGGCCCTGCCCCAGTGAGCCCTGCTGCCCTGAGTGAAGAGGCTATTGACCTCCTGAGATCCATCTCTGTAGGGCATCAAACCACTGTGAATGCCATCCAGGGGCTGGCATCCCAGATGCAGCAATGCAATGCATTCCTGGAGGTCATCCACGGTGGATTGGCGGCCCAACGGAGATCGATTCAGGCGGACGTACTCCTCCAACAACCACTCCCTCAACCTCCACTCCCATCCCTCCTCCCTCATCCCGCCCCACCGTCCCTAAGAAGCTTTTCCTTGCCCAACTTGACCTCTTCCTTCCCCTCACTCCCCACGTCCTGCCCGTAAGAGCAGGGTCCCAATGATCCAGCCCAGCACATCAGCCAAACAGTCCACAGGGACAGTGGAGGCACCTCCTAGTCGTGGAGGAAAGACAGTGAAGGATTCCACTCCACCAGCCAGGAAGGGGAAGGATCCCACTCCACCAGCCCGGAAGGGGAATGATCCCACTCCACCAGCCGGGAAGGATCCCACTCCACCAGCCAGAAAGGGGAAGAAGCTCTCACCTCCGGCCATGAAAGGGAAGAATCCCTCACCTCCTGCCATGAAAGAGAAGAAGCCCTCACCTCCTGCCGTGAAAGGGAAGAAACCCTCACCTCCAGCTGAGACACAGCAGCCCTCGCCTCCAACAGAGGCTGCCCAGGAGGCCCCTTCCCCTGCTGAGACACAGCAGCCCTCACCTCCTGCAGAAGCTGGCAGGGTACCAACACCACCACCACCAGTGGAGACGGGGCTCTCATCCCCTGCTGGGACACAGCAGCCCTCGTCTCCAGCAGCGGCTGCACAGGAGGCACCTTCCCCAGCTGAGACCCAGCAGTCCTCACCTCCTGCAGAGGCTGCCCAGGAGGCACTTTCCCCAGCTGAGACATTGCAGCCCTCACCTCCAGCAGAGGCTGGCAGGGTACCAACACCACCACCTCCACCTCCACCTCCACCAGTGGTCACAGAGCCCTCACCTCCAACTGAGACAATGCAGCCCTTACCTCCAGCAGAGGGCATGTAGGTCACCCTCCAGGGGCTGCTGTACAAGGAGCCCTCTCCAGAACCAGTGGGCAAGTTCCCCACCTGAGAAACTGTGACCTTGCACTCCCCAGCAAAGGATAACGGGCATGGAGCCCCCTCCAGAACCAGTGGGCAAGTTCCCCACCTGAGAGACTGTAACCTTGCACTCCCAGCAAAGGATAATGGGCATGGAGCCCCCTCCATAACCAGTGAGCAAGTTCCCGACTTCAGCTGAGGTGCCCCGTACCCCCCATTCCCCTGAGGTGCCTGCCCACTTCCAAAATGATGCCCCTGCACAGTTCTGTATTGATGTTGTCAGGAAACAAGTTGGGCCTTGGACTGTGTCCTGTGGCCTTGTGGGCCCGGAAATCGTGGTGGATTGCAGTGTCATGATATGGTGGGCGGTACCTTGTCTTCCGTCTGGCTGTTGGTGGCTACCACCGTGGTGCGTGGTATTAACGCCCTGGCGGTGATTGGCTGTCTAAGGGAGTTATCACCGCCATTGTCTTAATTTAGTGGTAATTACCGCCAGCCTGTTGGCGGTATTACCGCCACTTTAACAGTCACCACCAATGTCATAATGAGGGCCTTATTCTTTTGAAAATTCATAACTTGACTCGTGTATGTTGGATTTTTTGTTGTTTTGGTCTTGTTTTGTTTAGATAAATATTACCTATTCTTCTAAACCTGTGTTGTGTCATTTGTTTTGTGTTTTCACTGAGTTACTGTGTGTGTTGGTACAAATACTTTACTCATTGCTTCTGAAGTTAAGTCTGCCTGCTCATGCCAAGCTACCAAGGGGATGAGCGGGATTAGCTGGGGGTGATTATCCTTTACCCTGACTAGGGTGAGGGTCCTTGCTTGGACAGGGGGTAACCTGACTGCCAACCAAAGACCCCATTTCTAACACATCCACAACATACTTACACGCAGACCTTAGGGGACTGCACCGCACAACTATCAGAGCTCAAAGCTCTGGTAATAGAACTGGAACATATGAATCCTGAACAGCTGATTGTCTCTGATTTGTGCTATTGTGTCCAGCCCAATGAATATCAGCATTACTGGTGCCAGAATGAGTTCAGAGATTCGAAAGGAAAAACCATTGAACACAGACTTCTGTGGGGGAATGTAGCGGATCTTAAGGAAACGCTGCCCAATGTCCATGTTGTTCATACACTAGGACATCAGCCTGTTGGAATACACGTTGAAGGCAACACCTTGGCTGAAGAAGCAGCCAAGTCAGCAGTAGCTACAGCTTCTGTTGCTGCAGTAACTTGTTCTAGCACAAAATTGGATGATGAAACACTGGCAGCTGTGAAAGCTTAGGCTGACAGCACGTTCCTACCAAAAGCACACCCTGCTAAATATTTCTACTGCATATCATGCCTCAATACAGCCCTAGCAGTTATACCAGGGGTGGGTAATTGTGTGATTCCCAACAAAGACCAAAGACTAGAATTGATCAAAGCAGCGCATGAGGGAGTTGCTTCTGCCCATGCTGGTGTGGCGGCTGCAATATTGTTACAAGCACGTTACTGGTGGCCAGGTCTCTACAAACAGATCAAGCTGTATGTCCTTTGTTGTGACATCTGCCAACAAATCAAAGGGTCCACCGTCAAACACCCACTGCAGACACCCCTCTTAATTTCCAACAAACCATTACAATGTGTGTACTTGGACCATTATGGTCCCCTGACACCCGATAGTGCGTACAAATACATTTTAGTCGCTGTTGACTGATGCTCCAGATTTGTATGGGTTTGGCCACAATGCTTGGCTGATGCTCAAACTGTTATTAAAGATATGCAAGTCTTTATCGGCACATATGCTGTTGTTGCTTTCCACATGGACCAGGGCCCTGCTTTTGCCTCAAGGGCTTTCAGGGACGCCAAGGCTTTGTTAGGGGGTCCAACTGCTTTACTCGCATCCATTTCATCCCGAGGGAAATAGTGTTGTGGAGCAACGAAACTGAGATTTAAAGCAATCCTTAATAGCAAGAGTATTAGGAACGGCTCATAGGTGGCTTACACACCTGTATGGAGTCCAGAGAGCACTTAACAATATACCCAGAAGGTCCCTGAGGGGGGCGTACTTCATACAAATGCCTGTTCGGAATACAAATGTATGTTCAGACCTTGATGGTCCTGGGGTGGAGGTGGCAGATACACCTTTTGACATAAATGAACGTGTCACTGTCTTGCAGGACTTACAACAGTTCCGTAACGACAACACACCTGCCAGTGCCACCTCCTTGGGAATAAGGGATGTACCAATAACATCTACCAGCTGAATTCCAAAAGTTGGGTATCTAGTGCGTGAAAACATTGCTGTAAAAAAGAAGTTTAGTCCTTCTTATCGTGCACTGGTTCCATTCCTAGGAATACACGGTATCAGAACCATCATTTTACCACTGCTGCCGGGTTCTAAAGAAAATCGCTTCATCTCCATCGACAATGTCAAGCTACACCATGTGGCCGATCCTGCACAACAGACCTAGGGGACTCCTGGGTATTACCTGAACCCCTCTCACTACGGACTAGGATGTTCTTCTACAGGCTTTAAGCAGCAACGCTGATACCTCCCAAAGCTTGGGGAGGGTGGAAAATGAGCTTTCATTGGATCCACTAATTTCTACTACTACAAATAACACCAATAATATTGATTGATTCTATTCAAATTCTACACAAACGGATGGCATTGTCTATTGTGAACCACCAAGGGAGTCTTCTGCAAGTTCTCCTCTTCCAAACATGGCTCCAGTTTTTGCACAAACTGCTTCTGGATATTTTGCCAACATCAATGACAATTTAACTAACTCATCTGCCTCTACTGCAACAGAACTGTCAAGAGCACATAAGCTGATAATTTGGCTCAAAATTTTATTCTTCCAAGGAACTATCTATGGCTCTTATTAACTAACTGCACTTGCCTTTGTCCTTTGGATTGGGTTTGTCATCGTTTTTTTCTTACTGATACATGGTCATTACCTTCCTGAACGCTCTACAGTTGAGCTGGTGGATGAGGTCCTAAAGCCACATTTTTATTCTCACAAAGTCCGCAGAGACTTGTTCCCTGACGGAGGTCATTCAAATTCCATATGTATTCAAACCTTCAATGAATGATGTAATTACACCCGGAGTAGTTTCTGATGATTGGGATGTGAAAACACTTGATTCTATGATGTCTGATGTTCAGTATTATACCGTATTTGAAAATGAGGATGTGTATCAATCCAAGGAAAATTATGAGATATGTTCTGTTATAATTATTATGGACATCATTTTAGAGCAAATACTCCAAAGACTATTTTTAATTACACACAGTGGGAACACTGTCCGAATCCACCAGTGTCGCGTTCCAAAATGTATACTGAAAAATGTGTATATTTCTCTAGGCACAATGGGGGTCATTCTGACCTCGCCGGTAAAAGGGGCTTACCGCCGGCCAGAAGACCGCCATCACACCGCCGCGGTAAACCGCCACGGTCATTCTGACCCGCAACTGGCAAACGCCAAAAACCCGACATCCACAAAAGTCCGCCACACCAAAGGTCAGCGAAAAAATGGCGATGACCAAACCTCCACCGTCACGCCAACAGAAATACGCCCATACCATTCCGACCCACAAATCCACGCGGCGGTCTTTCAAACGCGGTATTCCATTGGCGGTCAAAATACACACACACATAGAAAACTCAGCCACATTGGTCAGTTTGAAATACACACACCTGATACACATACTAACACCACTCCCACACACCCAACACAATATAAAACACACACCCACATCACCCACAAGCCCCTACGACCCGAAATCATTAACGAAGGCTAGAGAGAGAGCACAGATTAGACAATCCCACAACACAGAGGCACACAACACCATCACCCACACAGAATCCACGCACCAAACACCACACACCACACCACACTCATCACCACAAACGCCACCCCACACCTCAACCACACCACCCCATGGCACCCCAAAGACACCCCAGGTTCAGTGACGCCGAACTCAGGGTCATGGTGGAGGAAATAGTCCGTGTAGAGCCCCAGCTCTTCGGGGCACAGGTGCAGCACACCACAATTGCCAGGAAGATGGAGCTATGGCAAAGGATAGTGGACATGGTTAACGCGGTGGGACAGCATCCACGCAATCGGGAGGACATCAGGAAGAGATGGAACGACCTACGGGGGAAGGTGCGGTCCATGGTATCAAGGCACAACATTGCGGTGCAGAAGACTGGCGGCGGACCCCCACCTACTACCCCCGAATTCACCGCATGGGAGGAGGAAGTCTTGCACATCCTGCATCCTGAGGGCCTCGCAGCAGTAGGCGGAGGAATAGACTCTGGTAAGTCAAATCTTCACTACTGCTTCCCACCCCCACCCCACCTGCATGCCAAATCATACCCCCACCCTCACCCCCACCCCCATCACACCAGCTCCTTGCAAATGGCTCACCATCACAACCCACCCATCCCAACACCAAGCCCTGCATGCGACCACAAAGAATGGACACCCATCACCAAAGCATGCCCACTGCACACACACATCACCCCCACAAGCCACCCTCACAAAAGCCCCCACAAGGAAATGCCTGCACTTGGGTACACGGACACCCACCCATCACACGAAATGCCACACACAGAAGCAATAACCATACCTTTATACCCCTGCAGGACCCGAACGCCACCACACCGCCACGGAGGGTCCAGAGATGTCCATCCCACCCCCAGAAGAGGCCCCCAGCGATGACGGCAGCTCTGTCTCCCTGGAGCCAGATGACCAGCCAGGCCCATCGGGGACCTCTGGACAGTCGGTTCCCCACAGACAGCCACAGGCTACACCAGACCCAACCCCCTCTGGGAACACCAGCACAGCTCCCACCCAGCGGGCCCATGCCTCTGTCTCCAGGACACGTAAATCAGCGGTGTGTCCACCACTACAGGGCACCCAGGTTGACCCACCACCCCAACAACAACAGGGACCTGGGGGCAGTGGTAGTGGGCACACCGTCCAGGGGACAGAGGCCCAGGAACACAGGGGAACTGGGAGGGCTGCTGTGCGACGGGGGGGAACAGGCCCGGGGAACCGACTCTCCAAGAGGCCCTCTCCTCCATCATGGGAGCATACCACCGCTCCCAGGAGACGATGGCGACGGTACTGGCCCGGTTCCAGGAGATCCAGGAACTGCAGGAGGAACGGTACATGGGGTTCAGGGAGGAACTGAGGAACATCGGTTCCGCAATGGGGACCATCGTCGTGGCCCTTACCCAGATCGTCACCACTTTGCGGGACCATGTGGCACCCCAAAGGGCCCCTGTCACTAGCCCAGGCCAGGAACAGCCTACCACCTTCGCCGGCGCTAGTGGACAGGAGGCCCCCACACAACGACAGGCCACCAGAACCCCACCTCCTGCAGAAGAAGAACCACCCCGCAAGCGGAACCTGAGATCTCACAAGAAGACAGAGTAGGATTGCAAGACCCCCGCCAGTCAAAGATACCCTCTGATGTCATCCCACTGTCCCACATTGTCACCCTGTCCAACCTTGAACTGCCCCTGCTCCATTCTTCCCCAGGCATATGGACAATGCACCTGTGCGACTGAGAACTGGACTCTGCCATGGACATTACTCCACCCCCACCCATCACCGTTTCACAATCATGAACCTATATGTAGCACCTAAAATAAATCATTTATTGCACTTAAAATAACAGGAGTCTGCTTGTATTCTTAACAAATGTATTACACATAACGGTGCAATAATGTCCAGTTACTTTGTGATGACAACATACCAATTTCAATAAGCTTTAGTCCATGGGCAAACAAAGCTGAAGTCAGGCAGTGGGTCATACAGCTCTGAAAAGGGAAGGGAAAGTCACAAATCAGTTAACAGGCACTGGGGGGAAACACAGACAGTGGAGACCCATAAGGCCTTAAGTAAATGTAAAATGGCGTGGCTGATTCTTACCTGTGTGCTACTGAAAATATTGTTGTATGACTGTATCCCTGTTGTCCGTGTCGTCCCCGTCGTCTTCCTCCTCTTCACTCTCCACAGGCTCCACAGCTGCTACAACACCACCATCTGGACCATCCTCCTGCAGAAAAGGCACCTGGCGTCGCAAAGCAAGATTGTGAAGCATACAGCAGGACACGATGATCTGGCACACCTTCTTTGGTGAGTACATTAGGGATCCCCCTGTCATATGCAGGCACCTAAACCTGGCCTTCAGGACCCCGAAGGTCCTTTCTATGATCCTCCTAGTGCGCCCATGGGCCTCATTGTACCGTTCCTCTGCCCTGGTCCGGGGATTCCTCACTGGGGTCAGTAGCCACGACAGGTTGGGGTAACCAGAGTCACCAATTAGCCACACACGGTGTCTCTGTAGCTGTTCCATCACATAAGGGATGCTGCTATTTCGCATGACATACGCGTCATGCACTGACCCAGGGAACTTGGCATTTACATGGGAGATGTACTGGTCAGCCAAACAGACCACCTGGACATTCATCGAATGATAACTTTTTCTGTTTCTGTACACCTGCTCACTTTCTTTGGGGGGAACCAAAGCCACATGGGTCCCATCAATGGCACCAATGATGTTGGGGATGTGTCCAAGGGCATAGAAATCACCCTTCACTGTAGCCAATTCGCCCACCTCAGGGAAAATAATGTAGCTCCGCATGTATTTCATCAGGGCAGACAACACTCTGGACAAAACCTTAGAAAACATAGGCTGAGACATCCCAGATGTTATGGCCACTGTTGTCTGAAAAGACCCACTTGCCAAAAAATGGAGTACTGACAGAACCTGCACCAGAGGGGGAATCCCTGTGGGTTGGCGGATGGGGGACATCAGGTCTGGCTCCAGCTGGGCACACAGTTCATGTATAGTTGCTCTGTCAAGCCAGTATGTAAGTATGATATGTCGTTCTTCCATTGTCGACAGGTCCACCAGCGGTCGTACACGGGAGGATTCATCCTTCTCCTCGCAAGTCCCAGCGGACGGTGCCTAGGAATGACAACATGGAGCACAGAGTCAAGCAACCCACAGGTTCGTTCACACAGCTTGCACAGTACACGAATCGCTATGCTTTGAAAGGCTTGTATGAGTGGCAATGCAAGGCCTAGGCCTGTGTGACGCAGTAGAAATCATGCCATGTGGGCCCTTGAAATGGCGGCTGCTTGACCTGTGAAGTGTGACAGTGGGATGTGAGGTCACTGCGCTGGCGTGGCACACCGTGGCGGTAGGCGGTCGAAGACCGCAGCACAAAGCAGCATTGGTTAACATTGAACCCTATGGGTCTCAGGAGCCAATGACGATGTGCGCCGGCGGTCGTGGCACGCACCGCCGCGGTACGCACCGCCGCGGGCGTGACCGCCATTTTCTATCTGATTAATCACTCGAGACCTGATCATCCACAGGAGAGGACCTATACTGCAAGTGCTGCTGTGACCTCGGTCTGGGAGATACAATGGCTGCTGCGACTGGGGAAAGGGCCCCTGCCTTCACTTCCGAAGAATTGGAGAAACTTGTTGATGGGGTCCTCCCCCAGTATGCGCTACTCTACGGTCCTCCAGACCAACAGGTTAGTACACAGGGTGCACGTTGAATGGGCTATGCCTGTGTTGAGTGGGGTGTATGTAAGATGGTGGGGAGGGGAGCGAATGAGGAGTGCAACGCACGAAAGATGAGAGCATGTGCCACATGGCAAGGTTGGGGAGGGGGGCCACTCACATTGACCAGGCAGAAAACTGATGCGATTTCCTTTACCACCCTGTACATGTCACATAGGTCAGCGCCCATCAGAAGATCGACATTTGGCGTGCCATCGCCAAGGACGTCCGGGCCCTGGGGGTCCACAACAGACGGGGCACCCACTGCCGAAAGAGGTGGGAGGACATCCGCCGCGGGACCAGAAAGACCGCTGAGTCTCTGCTGGGGATGGCCTCCCAACGTAGGAGGGGTGCCAGCCGCCAATTGACCCCCCTGTTGTCCCAGATCCTGGCGGTGGCCTACCCCGATTTGGATGGGCGCGTGAGGACATCACAGCAGACATAAGGGGGTGAGTATCAGCACATTCTGCTATCTTTGCACGCAGTGAAGGTGTCTGGGTGGGGGAGGAGGGCTGTGGCTATCTCCAGGCCAGGGCGCATTCTGTAGGCTAGGCCCCTCCGTTAGACACGGCCCTGTGCCCCCGCCCCCACCTCTGTAGGGTGCCAAGTACAGCTATCCAAGGTCCGGCCTCACCCATGTGGCATTTGTCGTCCATAGACCTGTAGGCCTAGTCGCAATAACTGAGTAGTGTACCCCGATTGCGCGGCCTAGTTCAGGGGGCTTCTGTGTCTGTCCTCTCCGACAACGGTGTTGCCAATGCATGCACTCAACCGGTCTTCATTTCTCCCCCCCCCATTTTCTTTGTCTTCCTGTTCATGTGTGCATTAGCATCATCAGGCGGAGGAGAAGTGGCATCGGCGCACGAGGGAGCTGCATCTCACATGGCCCCGGAGGGCCATACAACAGACTCCGAGTACACCAGTGAGACGGAGGGCGAGTGGAGGTCCACAACGGGGACCCGTGGAGACGTCAGCGACACCGACACGTCCTCGGAAGGGAGCTCCCTAGCGGTGGCGGCAACATCCGTGCCCACCGCCACAACAGGTACAGCCGCCACCCAGCGCACCAGCCCCGCCCTCCCAGCAGCTCCGTACCCGCTCGCCCAGGAAGGCGGGCATCTCCTTCGCCCCAGGCACCTCAGGCCCTGCCCCAGTTACCCCTGCTGCCCTCAGTGAGGAGGTCATTGACCTCCTCAGGACACTCATTGTTGGGCAGTCTACCCTTTTGAATGCCATCCAGGGTGTAGAAAGGGAGGTGCATCGGAGCAATGCATACCTGGAGGGCATTCATTCGGGTCAGGCTGCCCATCAGCGATCGTTCAACGCTCTGGCCTCAGCACTGACGGCAGCCATTGTCCCTGTCTCCAGCCTCCCTGTTCTGACTCCCTCCACCCAGTCCCAGTCTCCTGTTCCTCTGCCTATCCCATCCACACCATCAGACCAGCCTGCACACACCTCTACACCCAAGGGCAGCTCATCCAGACATAAGCACCACAGATCCCACAAGCATTCACCCAAGCAACATCCAGATGCAGACATACCAACAGTCACTACCACCTCTGTGTCCCCCACCTCCTCATCTCCCTCCTCCCTCCCTGTGACGTCTCCACTCACACCTGCATGCACACCACCATCAGCCAGTACTTCCATCACCAGCACACCCTCCATTACAGTCCGCACACGTGCAGTCACCACCCCCACTGCCATTTACACGTCCCCTGTGTCCTCTCCCAGTGTGTCTGTCACCCCCTCTTCCAAAGCACACAAACGCAGGCAGCCACCCACCCAACAGCCATCCACCTCACGACAGCCTCCGTCACAAGCACCTGCACCCAAAGACAGCACACTTGACTCTCCTACAACCACATCCTCTTCCTCCACTCCCATACCCACTACACCTACCCGTCCCTGTCCTTCCCAAGTCGTTTTCCTTTCCAACCTTGAGCTCGTTCCAATCACTGACCCACCCCCTCCATCTGGTAAGAGTAAAAAAAGCACCTCAGCTACCACCAGCCCTGCATCTACTGTGACCATAGTGCAGGGCTATTGGAGTCCACCAGCTCCTAGGGCAGGAACATCGGCCAGCAGCAAGGGGACAGCCAGCCCACCCCCTGGGAAGAGGACCAAACAAAAAAAGGCCCGGCGCGACAAGACTGAGACGGCTGCCACCAAGGACAGTAGCCTTGCCCAGTCACCTGCCACATCATCCAAGGGAGGCAAGGGCCACAGAGCTTCAGCGAAGGAGGGCAAGGGCAGCAGGGCAGAGAAGTCAGGCAGCAGGCGAGCTGCCAAGGAGGGCCCCACCAGCCCCATTCCGGTTGTGACGGACGACACCCACGGGCCCAGGACTCCATCACAGGAGGGCCCGCGACCGCAAGGTCGGATGGCGAATGAGCGGGAAGTCTTGGCCAGGTCTGGCTCCCTACACACACAGGACAAGCACCGCCGAACAGGGCCCCGCCGGGAGGAGCACCGCTGAACAGGGCCCCGCCGGGAGGAGCACCGCTGAACAGGGCCCCGCCGGGACAAGAACCGCTGAACAGGGCCACGCCGGGAGGAGCACCGCTGAACAGGGGCCCGCCGGGACAAGAACCGCTGAACAGGGGCCCGCCGGGACAACATCCGCTGAACAGGGGCCCGCCGAGAGGAGCACCGCTGAACAGGGGCCCGCCGGGACAAGAACCGCTGAACAGGGGCCCGCCGGGAGGAGCACCGCTGAACAGGGGCCCGCCGGGACAAGTACCGCTGAACAGGGGCCCGCCGGGACAAGAACCGCGGAACAGGGCCCTGCCGGGAGGAGCACCGCTGAACAGGGCCCCGCCTGGAGGAGCACCGCTGAACAGGGCCCCGCCTGGAGGAGCACCGCTGAACAGGGCCCCGCCTGGAGGAGCACCGCTGAACAGGGCCCGCCGGGAGGAGCACCGCTGAACAGGGGCCCGCCGGGACAAGAACCGCTGAACAGGGGCCCGCCGGGACAACATCCGCTGAACAGGGGCCCGCCGGGAGGAGCACCGCTGAACAGGGGCCCGCCGGGACAAGAACCGCTGAACAGGGGCCCGCCGGGACAAGAACCGCTGAACAGAGGCCTGCCGGGACAAGAACCGCTGAACAGGGGCCCGCCGGGACAAGAACCGCTAAACAGGGGCCCGCCGGGACAAGAACCGCTGAACAGGGGCCCGCCGGGAGGAGCACCGCTAAACAGGGGCCCGCCAGGACAAGAACCGCTGAACAGGGGCCCGCCGGGACAAGAACCGCTGAACAGGGGCCCGCTGGGAGGAGCACAGCTGAACAGGGCCCTCCGGGACAAGAACCGCTGAACAGGGGCCCACTGGGACAAGAACCGCTCTGCTGGGTCCCGCCATCTCTGCACCGCTCCGCTGGGCCCTTCATCTCACGCACCGCTCCGCTGGGCCCTTCATCTCAAGCACCGCTCCGCTGGGCCCTTCATCTCAAGCACCGCTCCGCTGGGCCCTTCATCTCAAGCACCGCTCCGCTGGGCCCTTCATCTCAAGCACCGCTCCGCTGGGCCCTTCATCTCAAGCACCGCTCCGCTGGGGCCTTCATCTCAAGCCCCGCTCCGCTGGGCCCTTCATCTCAAGCACCGCTCCGCTGGGTCCCGCCGTCTCTGCACCGCTCCGCTGGGCCCTTCATCTCAAGCACCGCTCCGCTGGGGCCTTCATCTCAAGCCCCGCTCCGCTGGGGCCTTCATCTCAAGCACCGCTCCGCTGGGTCCCGCCGTCTCTGCACCGCTCCGCTGGGCCCTTCATCTCAAGCCCCGCTCCGCTGGGCCCTTCATCTCAAGCACTGCTCCGCTGGGTCCCGTCGTCTCTGCACCGCTCCGCTGGGCCCTTCATCTCAAGCACCGCTCCGCTGGGGCCTTCATCTCAAGCCCCGCTCTGCTGGGCCCTTCATCTCAAGCACCGCTCCGCTGGGTCCCGCCGTCTCTGCACCGCTCCGCTGGGCCCTTCATCTCAAGCACCGCTCCGCTGGGCCCTTCATCTCAAGCACCGCTCCGCTGGGGCCTTCATCTCAAGCCCTGCTCCGCTGGGCCCTTCATCTCAAGCACCGCTCCGCTGGGTCCCGCCGTCTCTGCACCGCTCCGCTGGGCCCTTCATCTCAAGCACCGCTCCGCTGGGTCCCGCCGTCTCTGCACCGCTCCGCTGGGGCCTTCATCTCAAGCACCGCTCCGCTGGGGCCTTCATCTCAAGCCGCGCTCCGCTGGGCCCTTCATCTCAAGCACCGCTCCGCTGGGTCCCGCCGTCTCTGCACCGCTCCGCTGTGCCCTTCATCTCAAGCACCGCTGGCCCATTGACAGTGCCGGTTCTGTGTCGACCAGGGCTTCAGGAAGCACTCTGGGCACCATGCCTCCTCCATTAACAGTGGAGTCGGTAATCCATCTGAGGGACTGTGGCTTTGCACTTCCCAGGATGGAACAGTGGGCAAGCCACCCACTGTAGAGACTTGAGAGACTGTGGCTTTGCACTCCCCAGGATGGGACAGTGGGCAAGCCACCCACTGTAGAGACTTGTGAGACTGTGGCTTTGCACTCCCCAGGATGGGACAGTGGGCAAGCCACCCACTGTAGTGACTTGTGAGACTGTGGCTTTGCACTCCCCAGGATGGGACAGTGGGCAAGCCACCCACTTTAGAGACTTGTGAGACTGTGGCTTTGCACTCCCCAGGATGGGACAGTGGGCAAGCCACCCACTGTAGAGACTTGTGAGGCTGTGGCTTTGCACTCCCCAGGATGGGACAGTGGGCATGGAGGCCCCTCGTGAATCTGGCGTCAAGGACTCATGTGGCTGAGGTGCCCCCCCTTCCCTTCCCCCTGAGGTGCCTGTAGTTTTATCATCTGATGCCCCAGCAGTGTTCTCTCCAATGGTATCTGGTCTCCTGTGTGGGCTTTGCCCATTTGTTTGTGCACATTGGCCCACGGACTATGGAACTTTGAGGGAATGTGCAGGACTTATTGCCTATGTATATATTGTTGACTATGTTCATTCCTTATTTTTGTATCTTTTATATGGCATATTTCCCATACCTTTAATGGAGCTATTTCTACATATATTTTATAGATCATTTTAATTGTGTCTTTGCATTATTCCGTTGGGTTTGGGGGGTGTCACTCTGACTTGTTGCTCGGCATTGGGGTGTGGGTATTTGTGGTGGGGGGGTGGGTGTATGGCGCATGTGTGTGCGCGTAAGCTTTCCTCCTCCCCCCTCCCCTGTGTCGTAGGTGCAGTACTCACCGTTGTCGTCTGCGCCGGCGTTCGTACTCCTGGTAGATGAGCAGGTAGACAATAGCTGGTAGGATGTTTAATTCGGGTTCCATGCTGTCCTCCTTCCTCGTGGAGTGTGTATAGGTGAGCGTTTTCCCGTTCGTAGTCTGTTTCCGCCGTGTTTTTATCGGCGGGGCTCCCGCCCCGGAAAAGGTGGCGGATTGGTGAGTTGTGATAGGGTGGGCGGTACATTGTCTGCCGCCTGCCTGCTGGCGGTGACCGCCGCGCTGTTTGCCTGTCCCGCCGTGGCGGTCGGAGTGTTAAAGTAGCGGGCTGTGTTGGCGGTTCCCGCGAGGGTCAGAATTCCTTTTTTTGGACCGCCTGCCTGTTGGCGGCTTGGCCGCCGCTTTATCACCGCCCGCCAGGGTCAGAATGACCCCCAATGTTAAAAATGCTGAGTCAGATTATTTTAAATTGCCAGTGATGGAAAGTCACCATGTTTTATTGGTTTTATTGACTGGTACAAAATTAATTTATTCGGATTCTTTTGTTTTCAGGTTAGCTATTGAAGGTTATAATTACTGGTTGAAGTTGATAAAGGTGTGTGGGGAACAAAAAAATGGCAAATAAGGGGAAAGGAAGCTGTATTTAGAGCATGCCTGATACCTGTTCAAATTGTATTTTTTAATGAAACTGTACAACAAACGAGTTGCTTAGGCATAGCAAAAATTAAGGAATTGAATGCGCCCAGTATTCCTGCACCTTCAAAATTTTATAAATGGCGGAGGTATATAAATGCATCTGAAGATCAGCTCAATTAATGGAACCAGAATGGAACATTTAACACACCATTTTCCCGTCCTGGTGGGTGGTTATTGTGGCCTGTACATACACAATTTGTAAGCTCCACTGCAGGTTTTAGAACAAATAGGCTGGACCCTCGCTATGTGTCATGGTAACAACATACAGCGTAGGGAAACTATGCCAGTAATGGTTGAAAGGTTCCTCACTAGATTCTGTTAAAGAACACCTCAGTCTCCTGTCTAACGAAACAGACTTACAGGACTTCCTGTTAGTCCCCAGGAGACAATGCAGAAAATGCTTCTTATATGCAGTATATAATGAGATTTGGAAACTTTCCCAACAAGAAGCGGCTGCCCAGTTAAGGCAAATTGATCAGTAAAATTTACAGAAAGCATTAGCCGTTGTAGATAATGCGATTAACACCTTCTCCAACTAGATATACACTTTAAACAACATTGTTTCCTCTGCAATAGACACAGTACAGAGTGATATGCCATCTTTACACCATGCAAAGAGTCAGCTAAGGTCCATTATGCAGTTAGGTTGGACACATTTAACACCTTACTCAACAGTTTGTTTCTCATCAGACCTATTTAGCTATGTACTGTTTCTGACCTTAAGACATCACTGGTAGACATGTTGTGCTGACTGTTGCTACATAAATAGGTAATAGATTACTGCTGCAGGAACCATGCAGTAAAATGCACTTTATAGAGACAAAAGGTACCATGTGTGTTAGAAAAGCTACAACTACTAGACAAATAACTTACCGAACACAGCGCATACAATGCAATAACACAGGCCAGGTACTAGGAGAATCTGATGCGAACAATGCAATAACACAGGCCAGGTGCTATGAGAATCTGATGCGAACAATGCAATAACACAGGCCAGGTACTAGTGAGAATCTGATGCGAACAATGCAATAACACAGGCCAGGTACTAGGAGAAATTGATGCAAACAATGCAATAACACAAGCCAAGCACTATGGGAATCTGATGCAAACAATGTAATAACACAGGTCAGGCACTAGGAGAATATGATGCAAACAATGCCATAACACAGGCCAGGAACTAGGAAGATTTGAGGTGAACAAGGCAATAACACAGGTCAGGAACTAGGAGAACAAGATGCAAACAAGGCCATAACACAGGCCAGGTACTAGGCAATTCTGATGCAAACAATGCAATAACACAGGCCAGGTACAAGGAGAATCTGATGCAAACAATGCTGTAACACAGGCCAGGTACAAGGATAATCTGATGCAAGCAATGAAATAACACACACCAGGCACTAGGAGAATCATATCCAAACAATGCAATAACACAGGCCAGGCACTATGAGTATCTGATGCAAACAATGCAATAAAACAGGCCAGGCACTAGGAGAATCTGATGCAAGCAATGCAATTACACAGACCAGGCGCTAGGAGAATCTGATGCAAACAATGCAATAACACAGGCCGGTACTAGAAGACTGATGCAGACAATGCAATAACAAAGGCCAGGCGTTAGGAGAATCTGATGCAGACAATGCAATAACACAAAGCCAAGTACTAGGAGAAATTGATGCAAACAATGCAGGAACACAGGCCAGGCACTAGGGGAACATGATGCAAACAATGCAATAACATAGGCCAGGTACTAGGAGAATCTGATGCACGCAATGCAATAACACAGGCCAGGCGCTAGTAGAATCTGATGCACGCAATACAATAACACAGACCAGGTGCTAGAAGAATTTGATGCATGCAATGCAATAACACAGGCCAGGTACTAGAAGAATGTGATGCACACACTGCAATAACACGGGCCAGGCACTAGAAGAATCTGATGCAAACAATGCAATAACACAGGCCAGGCACTAGGAGAATCTGATGCAAACAATGCAATAACACAAGTGAGGCACTAGGAGAATCTGATGCAAACAATGCAATAACACAGGTCAGGCACTAGGAGAATCTGATGCACACACAGCAATAACACAGGCCAGGCACTAGGAGAATCTGATGCACATAATGCAATAACACAGGCCAGGTACTAGAAGAATCTGATGCATGCAATGCAATAACACAGGCCAGGTACTAGAAGAATCTGATGCACGCAATGCAATAACACAAGCCAGGTACTAGAGGACTCAGATGCAAACAATGCAATAACACAGGCCAGGCACTAGGATAATCTGATGCAGACAATGCAATAACACAAACCCAAGTATTGGGAGAAAGTGATGCAAACAATGCAGGAACACATGCCAGGTACGATGAGCATCTGATACAAACAATGCAATAACACAGGCCAGGTACTAAGAATCTGATGCAAACAATGCAATGACACAGGCTCGGTACTAGGAGAATCTGATGCACTCAATGCAATAACACAGGCCAGGTACTATTAGAATGTGATGCAAACAATGCAATAACACAAGTGAGGCACTAGGAGAATCTGATGCAAACAATGCAATAACACAGGTCAGGCACTAGGAGAATCTGATGCACACACTGCAATAACATGGGCCAGGCACTAGAAGAATCTGATGCAAACAATGCAATAACACAGGCCAGGCACTAGGAGAATCTGATGCAAACAATGCAATGACACAAGTGAGGCACTAGGAGAATCTGATGCAAACAATGTAATAACACAAGTGAGGCACTAGGAGATTCTGATGCACACACGGCAATAACACAGGCCAGGCATTAGGGGAATCTGATTCAAATAATGCAATAACACAGGCCAGGCACTAGGAGAATTAGATGCACACAATGCAATAACACAGACCAGGCGATAGGAGAATCTGATGCAAACAATGCATTAACAAAGGTCAGGCACTATGAGAATCTGATGCAAACAATGAAATAACACAGGGCAGGCACCAGGAGAATCTGATGTAAACAATGCAATAACACAAGTGAGGCACTAGGAGAATCTGATGCAAACAATGCAATAACACAAGTGAGGCACTAGGAGAATCTGATGCAAACAATGCAATAACACAAGTGAGGCACTAGGAGAATCTGATGCAAACAATGCAATAACATAGGCCAGGCCCTAGGAGAATCTGATGCAAACAATGCAATAATACAGGGCAGGCACCAGCGGAATCTGATGGAACAATGCAATATCACATGCTGAGGGTAGTTCTGTGTATTAGAGGTACAGACTCACATCAAGTCATTGTATTTTTACATAGTTTAAGCCACTAAGTTTGCTTCTGCACTAGATTGTAGGTCTTATGGACTCTAGTGAAATGGGAATTAGGTGAGACATGGCACTAGTTCACTGGGCAGATATATCATAAACAGGTGAGAAAGGATGGCACTTCTCCGGGCCAAAATGGTTTCTTCGGATACCAAGCACTGGAATTGCCGAGCTGAGCAATTCTGCTTAATTATGTCTGCAACATCCGCTTTCATCGTAACCCCATTACAAAGGGGAAGGAATGTACAATTAACTAAACCAAACCTTCCTTTAATTTGCATTTCGCCCAGTCTCCAATCAGCAAGGTGTCTTTTTTGTAATTTGGAGCGGTCGCCAACAAGAAAAGTTTATATTTTTGGTTCACCTTTGCCAGGTATTCTGCTCTGACGTGGAGGCAACTGGGATATTCCACACCCTATGCAGACATCTAGTAAACAACCATGGAGTTCCTCAAGGAAGTTATCAGGGGTTTCTTTCTGAAGCAGGCCACATATACCGGGACTAACCCTCATGTAGGGACTAACCCAATGTCCTCTTCCTTTCAGATGTTCACAAGATAAACCAGGTTCTGTATCACACAGATTGAAGAATTCAGCACTAGTGGTTCTGAAAACCTTTGGTGGGATTATAGTGATCCAGTCTACTGTTTATATAAGGGTAATATAAAAAGTGAATCTCCAGAAGCCTGCAGTTTGGTAGCAGTGAAATATAGGTCTGTGTAACAGAAAGCCTGTACATCAGAACCACTCAATATCCAACTGAGATTATTCATGTCCTAGGTTCTCTTCCACTTTCACAGTAAAAAGCAGCGCCAGGTGGAAAGATTACTTTTACAAATGCCTCCTCAAAGTGAAGTAAAATAAACAGTGCAGAGTAGACATTTTGGCCCTCATTACAACCCTGGCAGTTGGTGAGAAGGTGGCGGTAATAACGCCAACAGGCTGGCGGTAACTACCACCAAATTATGACCATAGCGGTGATCTCCAATAGACAGCCAATGTAACACACCGACCGCCAGGGTGGTAACAGCAGCCACCACAGCGGTAGCCGCCTACAGCCAGGCGGAAGTGAAAGTAATGCCCACCATATTAAGACCACACTATCCGCCACCTTTTCCAGGGAGGTACCAACGCCTACAAAAGCCTGGCGGTGATAGTTTACAGAAGTGAAAGGACTCACCATTGGAGACACAGGGAACAAGCATGCCGCCATGGAGCCCGAGCTGCATGTCTTCCCATGCTCTTCTACGTGCTGCTCCACCACGAACACCAACGCCGGCGAAGACAACGACGGTGAGTACAGCTGCCTACCACACAAGGGAGGGGGAGGAAAACGAGAGTGACACACACACACGCACAACACACCCCGACATACACACACCACACACAACTAGCTGCATTACACATACCATTTCACCCCGAAAATATACAGAATGATGCAAGGACAACAGGAATCGAGTAAAACAATTGTAATCAGATCAAAATGAAAATCATCAATTAGATTTGCCAATCAAACAGTAATGTACACATATATACAAAAAAGGGACACTGCCCAGTCCACAGTTCACTTGGGCCACCGGGCAAAGTCCAAGGCCCCACTTGTCACCTGAATCAATATGGAGAGAACACTGCAGGGGCATCAGTTGGCAAACAGGCAGGCACCACGGGGGCACCTCAGCCGGAAGCAGGAACAAGACCACTGGTTCTGGAGGCGGCAACATGCCCTGTGCTTGGTCCTGGGGAGTGATAGGCCACAGTCTCTCAAGTGGGTGACTTCCCCACTGGGTCTGGAGAGGGCAATATGCCCTGTGCTTGGTCCTGGGGCTTGCAAGGCCACAGTCTCTCAAGTGGGTGACTTCCCCACTGGTTCTGGAGGGGGCAACATGACCTGTGCTTGGTCCTGGGGAGTGTGAGGCCACAGTCTCTCTAGTGGGTGACTTCCCCAATGGTTCTGGAGGGGGCAACATGTCCTGTGCTTGGTCCAGGGGAGTGATAGGCCACAGTTTCTCAAGTGGGTGACTTTCCCACTGCTTCTGGAGGGGGCATCGTGCCCTGTGCTCTTCAGCCTGGGGAGTCCAGGCTATGTGGGTGTCTTCCCCACTGGTTCTGGAGGGGGCATCGTGCCCTGTGCTCTTCAGCCTGGGGAGTCCAGGCTATGTGGGTGTCTTCCCCACTGGTTCTGGAGGGGGCATCGTGCCCTGTGCTCTTCAGCCTGGAGAGTCCAGGCAATGTGGGTGTCTCCCCCACTGGTTCAGGAGGGGACATCGTGCCCTGTGCTCTTCAGCCTGGGGAGTGCAAGGTCACAGTCACTCAGGTGAGTATCATACCCACTGGATTTGCAGGGGCCAGGCTGCACAGCAGCCCATGGAGGAAGGACAACACACCGTTCACTGCTCAGTGGTGGTAGTGGAGGTGGTGCTGCTGCTGTTGGGGGAGGCTCCAGCCCATCCCCAGCAGCCTCGGATGGCTGCCCACTGGTGGTGGTGGTGCTGCTGATGGGGGAAGGCTCCAGCCCATCCCCTGCAGCCTCGGATGGCTGCACAACCATGGTTGGTGGTGGGGGCTCCATCAGAGTTCCTGCCCCAGGCCCCTTGTCCTTACTGCCTGCTGGGGCAGGCTCCTTGGTCTTCCTGGCAGCAGCTGGGGCAGGCTCCATGGTCTTCCTGGCAGAAGCTGGGGCAGGCTCCTTAGCCTTGAGGCTGGCTGGTGCAGGCTCCTTCACCCTCAAGACATGTGCCCTGGATCCTTTCCCACTACGAGTGGGTGTGGTGACCACTGGGCCCGTGGACTGGGTGGCTCAGGTGCTTGCCTGTATTTTTGCCACCCTGGCCAGGCGTGCAGGATGGAGGGGTAGGGAAGAGATCAAAGGTGGATAGGAAAAGCTTTTTAGGGACATTGGGGTGGTAAGAGGGAGAAGGTTTGGGAGTGGAGGAAGAGGGAGTGGTTGTAGGAGGTGTCTGTCTGCTGCTTTTGGGTGCAGGTGCATGGGCTGGATGCTGTTGTGAGGTGGATGGCTGTTGGGTGTCTGAGTGCTTGCGTTTGTTTACCTTAAGAGGGGGGAAACAGACACAGTGGGAGAGGACACAGGGGCATGGCTGTAGTGGAGGTGTCTGCCAGTGAGGTGTGTGTTCTGCTACGTGTGGTGGTGATGCTGGTAGTAGATGTGGATGTAGTACATGCAGGTGTGAGTGTAGATGGAACTGGGAGGTGGAGGAGGAGGGGGAGACAGTTGAAATTGTGGATGTTGGTATGTCTGCATCTGGATGGTGTTTGTGTGAGTGCCTGTGGGATGATGTGTGGTGCTTCTGTTTGCCTGTGCCACTCTTGTGTGTTGTCTTGTGTGCATGCTCGTCTGCCAGTGTGCTTGGGATCGGTTGGGGCTGAGGGGAATGGGATTGGGAAGAGGAAGTTGGGGGGGGAGGGTGGAAACAGGGACAATAGCTGCCATCAGAGAGGAGGCGAGAGCCTGGATTGATCTCTGTTGGGCCGCCAAGCCAGTGTGAATGCCCTCCAGGAATGCATTAGTCTGTTGCATCTGGGCTGCCAGCCCCTGGATGGCATTCATAATGGTTAACTTCCCCACAGAGATGGATCTCAGGAGGTCAATAGCCTCCTCACTCAGGGCAGCAGGGCTCACTGGGGCACGGCCTGAGGTGCCTGGGGCGAAGGAGATGCCCACTCTCCCGGGTGAGCGGGCACGGGCAACAAGATGAGGGGCTGCTGGGAGGGCGGTGCTGGTACTGGGGTGGCGGCTGTAGCTAGGGTGGTCACAGAGCTGTCCGCCACCACCAGGGAGCTTCCATCAGAGGAGGTATCATAGTCAGAACTGTCCCCTCCAGTACCCGCTGTGGTGTTCACCTCGTCCTCCGTCCCACTGGTGCCCTCAGCGTCGGTGGACTCTGCCTCATGGGTCCTGTGGGACGCAGCTCTCTCCGTCGCCGGTACCTCTGCTCCTCCGCCAGATGATGCTAATGCACATAAGGACATGGTGACAAACAAAAAGGAGGGGGAAAGAGACAACGGATACACTGGGTCAATGGCTGCACCAACACCACCGTTGGCGTACACACAACCCTCACACACAGGGAACAGGCCTACGCAATATGCATTGCACTACCAGTGACATGGCTACTCACTAAGGAATGAGGAGGGGCACACACTGCCAAATGCAGCGCACCTGAGACCCAGGCAGCCCTGCCCATGAGTTGATACTGAAAAGCTAGGTTGGCAGGATTATCCCATCAGACCCATAGCCAGCAGAGGACCTGTGCAGCTATGTCAGGCCTGGCCTAGGAGCACCCACAAACACACAACCACCACCCGGATACCACCCCACCAGCCGTACGTTATGATGATAGCCACTGTACTTACCCCCTTGTGGCTGCTGTGATGCCCCCAAGCGCCCATCCAGTGCTGGATTGACTGCTGCCAGTATGCGGGCCATCAGGGAGGTCAGGGTCCAATGGGCACTCCTTCCTCATTTGGAGGCTGTCCCCAGCTGGACCTCCACCGTCTTCCTTGCCCAGCGTCTCAGGTCCTCCCACCGTTTGCGACAGTGGGTGCTCTGCCTGCCATAGACCCCTAGGGTGCGCACGTCCTTGGCGATGGCACGCCATATCCCCTTCTTTTGCTGGGCGCTGACCTGCAGAGGCAATTTAGACAGGAGAACACCATGAGACTGACAATCCAGCCTGTCACACACACGGCCCACCATACCCGATTACATAACCATTGGCACACACATCACTCTGCGCCCACCTTCTACACTTCCACCAGACATACCCCCCATACACGATGCTCGCACACACATCTCCATACAACCTTGCCACATGCATTGTGGCCACAGTGAACTCACCTGTTGGTCTGGAGGCCCAGACAGCAGTCCGTACTGGGGTAGGACCCCATCCACCAGTCTCTCCAACTCCTCCGAAGTGAAGGCTGGGGCCCTTTCACCGGTCACATGGACCATGGTTGCTTCCAGACACAGGTCACAGCAGTACATGCAGTGTAGGTGCTCTCCTGTTGAAGATCAAGTAACAAGTGAGGAATCAGATGGAAAATGGCAGTCACGTCCACAGCGGTAAATACCCGCACCGCCGGCGTAGATCACAATTGCCCACTGTACCCCATAGGGCCCAATGGAATCGAATGAGGAATTGCACAGCGGTTCTGAACCGCCTCCCACCACGGCGCACAAAGTCAGAGTTACCTCACTTCCACCTGTCTCTCCACACAGGACAGGCAGATGCCATTTCATTGGATGAGGGGGGCAGCCGATGGAATAATGGTGCGTTACAAGTGTAATAGGCACATACTGGACAAATTACACTGACCCATTATCTGTGTACAGAATGTAAAGTACTGTTGTAGCTCCAATGTTCAGTCTGTGACAGCCTCCCCACTCTTTTGTCCCTTAGATACCTACTGCTGCGAATGAATAGGAGATGGAGACATACCCCGTGTACAGACCTCTGGCTGACTTAGCTACACTGGAGGACAGGCACAATATACTCACCTATAGACTGGACAGGGCCACTTTCACAGAGCTGTGTGCCCAATTGGAGCTTGACCTGATATCAGCTATCCGTCACCCCACTGGGATCCCCCTCTTGTGCAAGTGCTATCTGTCCTCCATTTCCTGGCAACTGGTTATTTCCAAGTGACAGTGGGCTTGGCAGCTGGAATGTCACAGCCAATGTTCTCGATCGTGCTGACAAGAGTGTGGTTTGCCCTGCTAAAACAAATGTGCAGCTACATTGCTTTCCCCCAGGTTGAGGATTTCGCCACAGTTAAGGCCGAGTTTTATGCAGTGGCACATAATTGGGGTGATTGATTGTACACATATTCCTTTGTCCCCCCACCAGAATGAACAGGTGTTCAGGAATCGGAAGAGTTACCACTTCATGAATGTACAAATGGTGTGCTTGGCGGACCAGTACATCTCCCACGTCAGTGCTACGTTTCCAGGGTTGGTGCATGATGCCTTTGTTCTGAGGAATAGCAGCATCCCAAATGTAATGGGCAAACTACAGAGGCACAGGGTGTGGCTAATAGGTGGGGCCTGGTTCCCACCCAGTCCATGTTGGTATCTGCCTATGGTGTTGGACAAATGGCATAGTGTATGGCTCATTGTTGTCCCTCAATGTTTGCAGGTGACTGGTTAAACAAACCTATCATGGCTGCTGACCCCTGTGAGGAATGCCAGGACCAGGGCAGAAGAACGTTATAATGAGGCACATGGGTGAACCAGAAGGACAATAGAGAGGACCTTTGGGCTCTTGAAGGCCAGGTTCAGGTGCCTCTATCATACAGGTGGATCCCTGTGCTACTCACCCGAGAAGGTGTGCCAGATAGTAATGGCATGCTGCATGTTGCACAATCTGGCCCTCAGATGCCACGTCCCTTTTATGCAGGAGGAGGAGACTAGAGATGCTCCTGTGGCAGCAGTGGACCCTGAGGACAGTGAGGATGAGGAAGCAGAGGATGAGGATGTGGACAACAGAACATTGGTAATCAAGCAGTACTTCCAATGACACACAGGAGAGACATTGCAACTTCACATTTCTATGACTAATGTTGTATTCTGTGTAGAATTGACATTCTGGCATTACCCGCTTCCTTCCCCTACTTACTGTTACCTATGAATCCTCATATTACAGGTGTTGGTGATTTGTCAACATTTCCCTGCAGTGCACGCAACAGCCAGCTACAGGTCATGTATTCTATGCTCATGCAATTTACAGTTCCTTTTCAATGATTGTAGCTGTTCCAATCATTACAAAATTAAAACTATTAAGAATACTAAACAAGTTTCATCCAAGGGTATTTATTGTAGTGCTAATATATAGAGGGGACAGTGCAATGGGATGGGGTGATGATGGAGGAACGTCCAGGGTATAGTTCCAGTCTGTTTGTAGCACAGGTGCAATGGCCACAGGGCCATAGCAAGGGGAGCAATGGCAGTTCAAAGTGGACAAGGTGAGAGGGTGGGACACAAGGGTGACAATCAGGAGAGTCTCATTTCCTGGCAGCGGTCTTCGCAAGTATCTCTGGCTTTTGTCTGGGTTGCAGAGAACGTTTGCGGGGGGTTCACCTTCTGCAGGGGGAGGGGTGCTGGTGGCCTGTTGGTCCTGTGGCGGGGCCACCTGGCCACTAGCGGCAGCAGAAGTGGAGGGCTGTTCAGATGACTGGCTAGTGGCAAGGGTCCGCTGTAGTGCTGTTGCCTCCCTCATGACGTTGGCCATGTCTGCCAGCACCCCTGCTACAGGGATCAGGGTGTTGCTAATGGCCTGCAAGTCTTCCCTGATCCCCTCATACCGTCCCTCCTGTAGCCACCTGTTCTCCTGCACATTGGCCAATATCTGGCCCATCGTATCCTGGGTATGTTGGTAGGCTCCCAGGATCTCGGAGAGTGCCTCCTGGAAAGTCGTTTGCTGCTCCTGTCCTCCCCCTGGCACAAAGCAGTCCTCCTGGTTTCCCTGTTGGCCTGTGCCCCTGTCGCCTGAACTGTGTGCCCACTGCCACTGACCTCAGGTCCTTGATTGTCTTGGGGTGAGGGGTGGACTGGGGTCCCTGTACAGGTGGGCACACTCCTGATTGACGTGCCCTAGGGACAGAGGTGGGGAGATGCCGGGTGGGTGCTGTGCTATTGGATCCTGATGGGGGAGGCTCTGTGGTGGACTGAGTGTGGGCTGGGGTATCTGACTGTCCAGTGGTCCCTGATGGGCCAGGCAGGTCCTCCAGATCTTGAAGACCAGAGTTACTGTCATCACTGGGGACATCTTCCGGTGGGGGACTGGAAGTTGGTGGCACCTCCTCTGCGTTGACATTGCTGGGGTACCTGTGAGGATGTAACAGATATGTTATGCTTCTTGTCTGTGCCATATTGTACATCCCTGGCTTCCCCAATATCGTTGGTGTTGCCCTGCCACTTTTGTTTGTGCATGGTGATGTATTGTGGGATTGGTAGTTCCCCTATGCTGTGCGTGCTTTTGTGATGGGTGCCCATGCAGGGCTGTGAGGGGTGTCCATGCATTGGTATGGCATGCAGGGCTCGGCATTTGGGTTAGTGAGATGTGCAGGTGCAGTGTGGGGGATGGATTGGAGTGATAGGAGTGAAGGTGAGGGGGTGTGATGGTGTGCAGGTATGGTGGGTGATACCTAGCATGAATTGACTTACTACTGTCCATTCCTCCGGCTACTCTAGTGAGTCCCTCAGGATGCAGTGAGGCCAAGACTTGCTCTTCCCATGCTGAAGTTGTGGGGGGAGGAGGTGGGGGTCCACCGCCAGTCCTCTGTATGGCAAGCAGGTGCCTTGATGCTATGGAACGCACCTTTCCCCGTAGGGCGTTCCACCTTTTCCTGATGTCGTCCCTTGTTCTTGGATGCTGTCCCACGGCAATCACCCTGTCCACGATTCTCTGCCAGAGCTCCATCTTCCTGGATATTGAAATCTGCTGTACCTGTGCTCCAAACAGCTATACCTCTACACTGACAATTTCCTCCACCATGACCCTTAACTCCTCCTCAGTGAAACGGGGTGTCTTTGTGGTGCCATGGGTGGGTTGTAAGGTGTGATGGCGAGGGTGTGTTGGGTAATGTGTTGGGGTGTGTGATGTGGAGTGCGTGAGTGGTGTATAGGTGTGAGTAGTGTGTGTCTGGTTCTCTCTGTGCAGTTTGTGTCAGTCTTGTGGTGGCAACTGCTGTTCGTAAAGGGTTGTGGGTAATGTGGGTGTGTGTTTTATAGTGGTGTGGGTGTGGTGTGTGTATGGATGTCAGGTGTGTGGTTTTCGATTTGGTCAATGTGGTGTTGTTTTGTATATAGGTGTGAATTTTGAGCGCAGCGGTATGTACTGCCAATGGTATAGAGCCATTGAATGATCACTGTTGTGATTTGGGGGTCATAATATGGTGGGAGTTGTTGTGTTGGCGTAACAGTGTGGGTTTAGGTACCGACACTTTAACACTGACCTTTGGGCTGGAGGATTTGTGTGTGTGGCGCTATTCTGTCGGATTGGTGTGTGTGTGTCATAATATGATGAGTGGATTTCCACCGCCGCTGCGGTATGTTGGCAGCAGTCACCGTGGCGGTAAGTGGCATTTATCGCCAATGTTGTAATGAGGGCCTTTGTCTTCTACTTACAGTCTGAGTAAAATGCAGTGCAATGTGCAGATTCCCTTGTTTAATTAAAACCCCTCTAGTGTCAGTAATAAGTGGTGCAGTTTATAAATGTTTCCACCATAGTCCCTGAAATGTGCACAGATATTCTCTATTCTAAACACTTCTATTAGTGAGTAAACATCAGTGCACCTTACAGATAAGTACCCGTCATAATGTAGTAAAAAGCATTGCTTTGTATACAGATTCCTCGTTTGTAAACACCCCTAACTCTGTTGTAAAAAGGCAAGTCAGTGTGCACAGTTTTTCTCTGTAAATGTTCCTGACAGAGTAATAAACAGCAATGCACTCTACACAGATTTCCTTCTGTTACTACCCCTCATAGTATAGGTAAATGTAGTGCAGTGTTTACAGCTTTTCTGTAAAGGCATCTCACAGAGTCAGTAAACAGCAGTGCAGAGTGTACAGATTAACTCTTCTGTACACACCCCTCATTCTGTTGTAAAGTAGATTTCCTGCTGTAGCTTTAACACTGCTTCTAGTGCAGTTAAAAAACAGCCAGGTGCAAATTTCCTCTTATGTAAATACCTCTCATGATGTAGTAAACAGCAGTGCACTGTGCACAGACTAACTCTCTTTTAACCACCCCTCATTCTGTTGTAAAACAGATTTCCTCCTGTAGAGGTCATCACTGCTTCTAGTCCTCTTAGAAAGTAGTGCAGTGCACAGATTTTCTCTTTTGTACACGACCCTTGTAATGTGCCAAAGAACAATACAGTGCATACAGAGCATCTCCTCTGAAAATACCACACATTGGTGGTCATTACAACCCTGGCGGTCTTTGACACATTATGACCGTGGTGGTCCCGTGATGGTAATACCACCAGGCTACCGCCAGCCTGCAGCCTGGCAGTCCCGACGGTTGTAATCCGCCAAGGCTGCAGGGAACTCAGGGGGCCTCCATGCACAGCCCCATCGCGCATTCCACTGCCCGAATTACGGGCAGTGGAATGCACGACGAGTGCTGCTGCACCCGACGCACCACAACATTGAAGCTGGCTCGTAATCGAGCCGGCTTCAATGTTGTGGTGACATTTCTGCTGGGCCAGCGGCCGGAAATGCTGTTAACGTCTGCTGGCCCAGCAGAAATGTCATGATAGGGCCAGCACTGGTGGTATGTTGGCGCCTGTGGTATCGGCGGTCTTGTGAAAAGACCACCGATGTCATAATGAGGGCCATAGTGGAGTAAAAAGCAGTGTAGTATGGACAGATTATTTCACAGTGAACAGTAAAGAACAGTGCAGTGCGCCCAGATTTTCTCTTTTTTAACCGCCCCTCATAGTGTAGAAAGAAGTGATTCACTTTGCAGACTACAGATGTTCTCTAAACAGCTTTCATAGAATAGTCAAAGACAGAGGAGAGTACACAGATGTCCTCTATTATTTTAACGCCCCATACTGTAGTAAAGGAGAAGATTGTGTAAAGGACCCTCTCCTGAATCTTCAGGCTTATCTCCTGATTCTAAAGGATTAGAATCCCCTCTCTCTCCTCTACCTGGTGTCCAGACTGCTCTTGGTCATCCTGGAGAAGCAGATTTAAAAGGAAATCCTTGTTAGGGTTCTTCCCAATCCCAAGGCTTCTCTCTAAGCAAAGCCCCCTCAAACTTTGAAAGTTTAGGTTCTTATAAGTAGTTTTGATAACCATAGGGGTGGCCTCAGAGGAAGTCATAGTGATAGAAAAGTTAGAGTAAAGAGAAAGGAAAGAAAATACCTACTTTATCTAACTTATAGAATTTTTCCTGTGGAAAGCACCAGTGACAGAGTGATAAGGCAATAGCAAGTACTTATCCCAACGTTGCACCACAAATGTAAGAGGCTGGTCTGGTTTGTAGTGGGTACCAAAGGTACTTACACCTTATACGAGGTCCCGTTATCCCTTATTAGTGAAATGTAGTCAGTGTCTAGAAGCTAGGCTGTCTAGAGGTAGCTGTAGGCAGAGCAGTCAAGGCTGAACTAGGAGACATGCAAAGCTCTTGCAATACCACTGTAGTCACACAGTACTCACACACATGAAAGACAATACTCAGTGTTACCAAAAATAAAGGTACTTTATTTTAGTGACACAATGCCAAAAAATACTTTGGAGACTATACTCCATTAGGAGGTAAATAAATTATACAATATATACACTAGTAACCAAAACACAGGTAAGTAAATAGTCTGAAAATAATGCAAACAGTGAAAATCACAATAGGTTGCAATGGGCCTGGGGGAACACAAACCATATACTAAAATTGGGGAATGCGAAAGTCGGTTTCCCACCTAGGCAAGTGTATTGTGTAGAGGGGTGCTGGGAGTGTAAGAAAACACCAAGGGTAAGTAAAATACCCCTCCCCAGAGCCCAGGAAAGCAGGAGTAAAACCCAGCAAGTTTCCTAAAACACACTAGAAGTCATGATAGAACATAATGCAAGAACCAGAAGAGACTGCAAGACACCAACAATGGATTCCTGGACCTGAAGACCTGTTGAAGTGGGGACCAAGTCCAAGAAGCACTGAAGAGTCCAGGGAGAACAGGAACCCCTGCTAACCCAAATGAAGGTGCAAAAGTGGAAACTCCGGTTAGAAGACAAAGACAGCAATGCACCAAAGAAGACAGCTAGGGGGTCCTGGTTCATGCAGGAGATGGCCCACGACGAATGGATGAATGCAGGCTGGTTTGCTTCCCTGGATTCCGCCAACAAGCCTTGGTTCACGCAAGATGTGCGTTTGGCAGGAAATGGCGCTGCCTGGGCCCAGAAGGGACCTGTAGGTCTCAGCTCAGGATGAGGAGACAGAGGGGGCTCTCAGCAACTCAGAGAGCCCTCGGAAGACCAGGCAGCACCCACAGGAGTCCCACAGCACTGGAACAAAGGAGGTGCAATCGCCGGTCCACGCAGTACTACACAAAGGGATACCACGCCGCCAGAGAACAACTCAGGTAGCTGTGCATCGCAGGATAGAGTGCTGGGGACCTGGGCAGTGCTGTGCACGAAGAACGTCTTGGAGAGTCGCACACAAGCCCTAGCAGCTGCAAAACATGCGGTGCACGGGGTACTATCTGCCATGGGAAGGCAAGCTATTACCTCCACCAAATTTGGACAGCTGGACCTTTGGACAGTCAGGGTCACTTTAGTCCACCACCCGTGTTCCAGGATCCTTGCTCGTCATCAGAAGAGGAGACCCACAGCACCGGTCGTCACTGCAAAGAGGTCCCTTCTGAAGCTGGGAAGTGACTCCGTCGCTCCATGGGAGATTCCTTCAGTTCTTCTGGTGCAGGCTGAAGACAGGCAGTCCTCTGTGGATGCACGACCTGGAAACTTGCAGTTGCTGGCAGGAGCTGAATTGATAATGTTGCAGAAGTCATCATAGCTTCTTTGTTGAAGTTTTGTAGAGTTCCTGGAGCAGTCAGAGGTTGATCCATCGGTAGAAGATGAAGTAAAGGATGCAGAGGATTCCTGCTGGAGTCTTGCAATCCGAATCTGAAGACACCCAGAGGAGAGACCCCAAAAAGCCCTGAGAGGGGGATTGGTCACCTAACCAGGTAAGCACCTATCAGGAGGGGTCTCTGACGTCACCTGCTGGCACTGGCCACTCAGATGCTCCCAGAGCTCCCTGACCATCCTGAAAACAAGATGGCAACACCCAGGGACAATCTGGAGGAGCTCTGGGCATCACCCCTGGGGTGGTGATGGAAAGGGGAGTGGTCAATCCCCTTTCCTTTGTCCAATTTCACACCAGACCAGGGACTGGGGGTCCCTGAACCGGTGTAGACTGGATTATGCAAGGAGGGGACCATCTGTGCCCTTCAAAGTATTTCCAGAGGCTCTGGGAGATACCCCTCCATGCCTGTAACACCTATTTCCAAAGGGAGAGGGTGTAACACCCCTTTCTTAAAGGAAATGCATTGTTCTGCCTTCCAGGGATTGAGTTGCTTAAGCCCCAGGAGGGCAGAAGCCTGTCTGTGAGGTGGCAGCAGCTGGTGCTGCAGTGGAACCTCAGAAGGCTGGTATGGCAGTACTGGGGGTCCACTGTAGAGCCCCCAGTGTGCATGGGATTGTGCAACCAATCCTAAAAAATCAGTATTGGGGTACAATTACCAGTTGTTAGACACCTTACTTGGCCATATTCGGAGTTACCATCATGAAGCTGTACATAGGTATTGACCTATGTCCAGTGCACACTTAAAATGGCGTCCCAGCACTCAAGAAGTCCAGGAAAATAGGCCTGGATGATGTGGGGGCACCTCTGCTAGTGCAGGGGTGCCCTCACACACAGGTACTTTGCACCCAGTCTACAGGGTCTGAAGGTCTGACATATAGGTGACTTATAAGCGACCTGGTGCAGTGAAAATGGCTGTGAAAAAGTGCGTGCACTATTTCACATAGGCTGCAATGGCAGTCCTGTAGAAGCCTTTGAATGGGCTCTTTATGGGTGGCAAAAGAAATGCTACAGCCTGTAAGGATCCCCTGGAACCCTAGGTACCATTTACTAGGAACTTGTAATGGGGAGCCAGTATGTCAATTTGGAGTGAAATACTAGGTTACCAGTATGCAAGGACAAATTTGGAACCAGAGAGAGCATAAGCACTGGGGTCCTGGTTAGCAGGATCCCAGTGACACAGTAAAGCATACTGATGAAAACAGTGAAACATACTGACAAGTAGGACACAACCCATAAGCACTGGGGTCCTGACTAGCAGGATCCCAGTGACACAGTCAAAACACAATGACAAACAGGCCAAAAATGGGGGTAACCATGCTCTGTTCCTTGAATTTAGTTGTTGGTTACTGTTCTCACAGTATTTCACCCACAACTAGCACACTGGTGCCCCATTATAAGTCCCTAGTATATGGTACTTAGGTATCCAGGGCATTGGGGTTCTACGGGATCCGTATGGGCTGTAGCATATTCTGCCACCCATAGGGAGCCCATGCAAAGAGTTCTGTAGGCTTGCCATTGCAGTCTGCGTGAACGGGGTGCATGCACCTGTTTTCACCATAGATCACTACACCAGGTCACTATAAGTCACCCCCATGGTAGGCCCTCTCAGCCCAGATGGCAGGGTGCATTTACCTGTGTGGGAGGGTACCCTTGCACTAGCAGAGGTACCCCTACAAACTCCAGACCTATTTTCCTGGGCTTTGTAAGTGCGGAGACGCCATTTTAAACGTGTACTGGACACAGGTCACCACCTATGTCCACCTACATAATGGTAACTCCAAACCTAGGCATGTTTGGTATCAAACATGTCGGAACCATACCCCAATACTTTTGCAAGTATTGGTTGTATGATTCCATGCACTCTGGGGGCTCCTTAGAGGGCCCCTAGCATTGCCATTACAGCCTTCTGAGGTTTTCCAGGCAGCCCCAGCTGCTGCCACCTCACAGACAGGTTTCTGCCCTCCTGCTGCTCGAGCAGCTTGAGCCCAGGAAGGCAGAACAAAGGATTTCCTTTGGGAGAGGGGTGTTCCACCTTCTCCCTTTGGAAATAGGTGTTACAGGCATGGGAGGGGTGGCCTCCCCAAGCCACTGTAAATGCTTTGAAGGGCACAATTGGTACCCTCCTTGCGTAAACCAGTCTACATCGGTTCAGGGACCCCCAGTCCGTGCTCTGGTGCGAAACTGTACAAAGGAAAGGGGAGTGACCACTCCCCTGTCCATCACCACCCCAGAGGTGGTGCTCAAAGCTCCTCCAGGGGGTCCCTGGGTTTTGCCATCTTGGATTCAAGGTTGGCAGGGAACTCTAGGAGCATCTGAGTGGCCAGTGCCAGCAGGTGACGTCAGAGCCCCCTCCTGATAGGTGGTCACCCAGTTAGGTGACCAATCCCCCTTTCAGGGCTATTTAGGGTCTCTCCTTTGGGTGGTTCCTCAGTTTCGGATTGCACGACTCCAGCAGGAATCCTCTACACCCTCCACTTCCACTTCTGACCGAAGAAACTGCATCCGGACCCTTCAGGACCATACGCGCTGCAACCAAGAAGCAAGACGCCTTCTGCAATATTGCATCTCCGGCTTCTTCCAGCAACTGCAATATTTCCCCAGCCGTGCATCCTCTGAGGATAGCCCGTCTTCAGCCTGCATCAGAAGAAAGAAAAAAACTCGATTGGGGTGAAGGAGTCACTCCCCTGCTTCTGCAGGCACCAACTGCGACGACGACTGGCTGCATGGATCCCATCGCCTGCCAATCTACGTGGATCCTGCCACATGGGTGGTGGACTGAAGTCGTCCCGACGGTCCTCTCTTCCATCTGTCCAACTTTGGTGGAGGTAAGCCATTGCCTCCCCATGCAAGACAGTACCCCCGTGCACCGTGTGTTTTGCAGCTGCCAAGGCTTGTTGGCTTCTTCTCCCCGAGATCTTCGGGCATCCTGAAGCTCCAGCCCCCAGCACCCCATCCTGCAACGCACAGCTCCCTAAGTGGTTCTCCGGCGGTGTGAGAGCCATCTTGGTAGTGCTGCATGGGCCTCTTTCTCGACTTTCGTGTCCCCGTCCTGCGGGACTCCTGTGGGTGCTGTCTGGACTTCTGTGGGCTCTCTGTGTTGCTGAGGGCCCCCTCTGACTCCTCCTCCTGGGTAGAGTCCACCAGGTCCTTCCTGGTCCCTGGCAGCTCCATTTTCTGCTCTCCATGAGTTTTACCTGTGCCATGGCTTGTTGGCAAAATCCAAAGACGCAAACCCAACTGCAATCCTCCTTCCGGCATGGGACATCACCTGTAACCTCCATGAACTCAACTTGGTCTTTTTGGGTGCCGTGCTGACTCTCCTTCTATAACGTCGACTCACCTCTTGCACCGTCAGTATGCTGGGTAGGGGCTCCTGCCCTTCCTGGATTCTGCTGTGCTTGTTGGACTTGGTCCCCTTCTTCCACAGGGCCTCTTGTCAAAGAATCCACTGTTGGTGTCTTGCAGTCTCTTCTGGGTTTTGTATTATTATTCTTTACTTCTCTGTGTGTGTTCTGGGAAACTTACTGTGATTTACGCCAGTTTTCCTGGTCACTGGGGTGAGTTGTGGTACTTACATTTGGGCTTTCCCAGTACTCCCAGCTCCCCTCTACACACTACACTTGCCTAGGTGGGGGACCGACTTTTGTATTCCACTTTCTTAGTATATGGTTGGTGTTCTCCCTAGCCCCATTTCTAACTATTGTGATTTTCACTAATTGCACTGTTTTCTAACTGTTTTTATGCCTATTTCTGCAAACTTGTGCATATAATTTGTGTATTTCTTACCTCCTAAGGGAGTATAGTCTCTATGGTATTTTTGGAATTTGTGTCACCAAAATAAAGTACCTTTATTTTTGTAACACTAAGGGGGTGATTTTAACCTTGGCGGACGGCGGAGGCCGTCCGCCAAGGTACCGCCGCCAAATGACCGCACCGCGGTCAAAAGACCGCGGCGGCCATTCAAACATTTCCTCTGGGCCGGCGGGCGCTCTCCAAAAGTGCGCCCGCCGGCCCAGAGGAAATGCCCCTGCAACGAGGACGCCGGCTCAGAATTGAGCCGGCGTAGTTGCAGGGGTGCGACGGGTGCAGTTGCACCCGTCGCGTATTTCAGTGTCTGCAAAGCAGACACTGAAATACTTTTTGGGGCCCTCTCACGGGGGCCCCTGCAGTGCCCATGCCATTGGCATGGGCACTGCAGGGGCCCCCAGGGGCCCCGCGGCACCCCCTACCGCCATCCTGTTCATGGCGGGTTTCCCACCATGAACAGGATGGCGGTAGGGGGTGTCTGAATCCTCATGGCGGCGGAGCGCGCTCCGCCGCCATTGAGGATTCACTGGGGCAGCGGTAAACCGGCGGGAGACCGCCGGTTTACCCTTTCTGACCGCGGCTGAACCGCCACGGTCAGAATGCCCTCGGGAGCACCGCCAGCCTGTTGGCGGTGCTCCCGTGGTCGGTGACCCTGGTGGTCACCGGCCGCCAGGGTCAGAATGACCCCCTAAGTGTTTTCTTTCACGTGTGTAAGTACTAAGGCCCATATTTATACTTTTTGACGCAAAACTGCGCTAACGCAGTTTTCCGTCAAAAAAATTAGCGCTGACTAACGCCATTGTGAAGCACCATGCGGGCGCCGTATTTATTGAATGACGTTAGCCGGCGTTAGCCGCCGGCGCCGTCTGGTGTGTGTTAAAAAAAACGACGTACACCAGGCAGCGCCGGCGTAGGGGGATATGGGGCTTGGGCGTCAAGAAATGGGGCAAGTCAGGTTGAGGCAATTTTTTCACCTCAACCCGATTTGCGCCATTTTTTTTTCACTCCCAACCCCCATAGAAATGACTCCTGTCTTAGCAAAGACAGGAGTCATGCCCCCTTGCCCAATGGCCATGCCCAGTGGACTTCTGTCCCCTGGCCATGGTCATTGGGCATAGTGGAATGTAGGGGGGCACAAATGAGGCCCCCCTATGCCACAATTTTTTTTTTTTTTAAACTTACCTGAACTTACCTTAATGTCCCTGGGATGGGTCCCTCCAGCCTTGGGTGTCCTCCTGGGGTGGGCAAGGGTGACAGGTGGGGTCCCTGGGGGCATGGGAGGGCACCTCTGGGCTCCTTCAGAGCCCACAGGTCCCTTAACGCCTGCCTTTTGCAGGCGCTAAAAAACGGCGCAAAAGCGTCCGTACGTCATTTTTTTTGACCCGCCCACTCCCGGGCGTGAATTTTGCCCGGGAGTATAAATCCGACGCACATGCCTCGGAGTCGATTTTTTACACGGGAACGCCTACCTTGCATATAATTAACGCAAAGTAGGTGTCCACGCTAAAAAATGACGCTAACTCCTTGGACTTTGGCGCTAGACGCGTCTAACGCCAAAGTATAAATATGGAGTTAGTTTTGCGCCGGAATTGCGTCAAAAAAAACGACGCAATTCCGGCGCAAACGGAGTATAAATATGCCCCTAAGTGTGACTACAGTGGTATTGCAGGAGCTTTGCATGTCTCCTATATATGCCTTGGCTGCTTATCCACAGCTAACTCTAGAGAGCCTGGCTTCTAGACACTGATAAGGGATAGCTGGACCTGGTATAAGGTGTGAGTACCATAGCCACCACAAACCAGGCCAGCCTCCTACAGGCACATATTCCTCATAGTGCAGTAACATGCAGTGAAGCATGCAAAGATTTATCATAGTGCAGTAAAAAGCAGTGCAGGATAACACGTTTTTAATGGGGCAGTAAGATGCATTGTAGTGGTACAGATTCATAAAGTACAGTAACATGCAATGCAGCATGAGCTGATTCATCATAGTGCAGTAAGATTCAGTGCAGTGCACACAGATTTCTTACAGTGCAGTAAGGTGCAGTGTGCACAGGTTCCTTATTGTGCAGTAAGATGCAGTGCATATTCCTCACACTGCAGTAACATGCAGTGCAGTGCAGTGCACACAGATCCCTCACAGTGCAGTAAGATGCAGTGCAGTGCACAGATTCCTCATAGTGCAGTAAGATGCAGTGCACATATTCCTCACAGTGCAGTAAGATGCAATTCTGTGCATAGATTCCTCTCAGTGTAGTAAGATGCAATGTAGTGTACAGATTCCTCATGCAGTAAGATGCAGTGCAGTATGCACAGATTCCTCACAGTGCAGTAAGATGCAGTGCAGTGCATAGATTCCTCATAGTGAAGGAAGATGCAGTGTTGTGCACAGACTCCTTACAGTATAGTAAGATGCAGTGCACAGATTCCTCACAGTGCAGTAAGATGCACTGCAGTATGCACAGATTCCTCATAGTGCAGTCAGATGCAGTGCACATATTCCTCACAGTGCAGTAAGATGCAGTGCAGTGTGCACAGATTTCTCACGGTGCAGTAAGATGCAGTGCAGAGATTCCTCACAGTGCAGTAAGATGCAGTGCAGTGCACAGCTTCCTCACAGAGCAGTAAGCTGCAGTGCAGAGATTCCTCACAGTGCAGTAAGATGCAGTGCAGTGCAGATTCCTCACAGTGCAGTAAGATGCAGTGCACAGATTCCTCGCAGTGCAGTAAGATGCAGTGCAGTGTGCACAAATCCCTCAGTGTAGTAAGATGCAGTGCAGTGCACAGACCCCATCTTTAGCACAAATGATGACCACAAACACCCCCAGGCCAGGAAGTAAAGCCCCCCAGAGGAAGAGCCCAGCTCAGCCTGGGTCCTGGTAGAGATTTCCTCCAGGATTATTCAGTCTATTTCTACAAACACAGCAGAAGGTGCTGACAATCTCCTACCTGAGCAGAAACCTGTGCAGACATTTCCCGGCTCTCTCTCAGGTGCATATTTGGGATCTGAGGGGGTCTGTGAGGGTCTGAAGATGAAGATAACTGCACAGACAGACAGAGGGTCCTTCCTCCTCTGCAGCAGGCTGGAAACAGAGGGAGAGACCGGAAGTGATGTCAGCATCCTCTGCTGGTGCTGTCTCTGCCGCCGCTGACCCGGAAGAGGAAACCCTTCTCCCTTTTATACAAAGTGCTCAGTGGATTTCACCAGCAGACGAGGAGCGCCCTCTGGTGGCCGCTGACAGAACCGCCGCCTCCAGGCTCCAGGAGGGAATTGAAATGACACCTTGTGTTTCATTATTAATGTATTAAAATGGAGTCAACTGCTGCAATTAAATTGGACAGATTTGTTTCTAATTTTCCTACACAATGGGCCCCAAAGTTCACTTTATGCAACATTTTGTATTTGGGACATTTCTCTTACTTCGTTTTCCTTTTTGCTTTGACCTTGATACAATGAACTCCTCAGAGAGAACCATCAGGTTTGGTCCACACATTCCTCCCAGAGAGGGGGAGTCATGAAACTGAGGTGGTGCTGGCAGGCCTGAAGGAGAGAGGGGTATTTCACCACTAGTACATGTTGGTATCTTCACACGTTTGACAATTCTTTCAGCAATCTTAAAGCTTGCTGAGCCGACCTGTCCACTGTGCCCCACACACAGGTGAATTTGTGATTTTGACTGACACAACCTGTGGGTCCTGGTTCATCTGACTGAAAATCCCCTCCAATAGCGAGATGCACACCTTGAAAAAAGGGAACATGGTTTCTATAGGATCTTCCAAGAAAAAAGCTTTTTGAGAAAGTCTGAATCAGTAATTAAAAGAAGGCCTATGAGATAAAATAATAATTCTCGGATTGAAACATTATGAAGATTAATTACTACACATTTTAATGCAGTTACTCAACTAACACTTGCAATCCTGCTTGTTAGATTATATTTTTCTGTATATATCTGTTAGAAATGGGGTTTCTGGCTGGCTAGGGTATGCACCTCAGCCAGGCAGAACCCACCACTCTAGCCAGGGCGAGTAACTTACACACCAAAGTTAACCTGTGCTCACCCCCGGTAGCTTGGCACAGAGCAGTCAGGTTTATCCCCAGAAGCAATGTGTGAAGCGTTTGCGCAATACACTCACATAAGTGACACAATAACTACATCACAAAGAGACTCCACACAGGTCATACAAAAATAGGTTTCTTATATTGTAAGTGTATCTCAACAACTAACAACAGCATAGCTCCTAAATATTGTGATAGGATCCCAATCTTGTACATGTACTATAGATCAAAGCATCAAACAAGAGAACTGTACAGCTCATACTGTGCAGTTCCTGAAAAAGTATTTGTTACCCTGTCAGTATAAAGAATAACTACAACATACACCCCCACTTCAGGACGTGATGCATAGCAGGGACTTCCTGGACCATCACTTGTTGATACGGCACTAAGTGGGACCAGACGACATACAAGATTACGGTAATCCAGAATGCAGGAGCATGTAGAGCACAGGCAGGCATGAGCTCCTCATCAGTAATGCACAGTAATGGCCTTCTAGTGGCCTGTTCCAGGGCAGGGGGGGAGCCTCCATTGAGGACTTCCCCCCGTAATGCTGACAAAGGAGAGGTGCCCCCCCATGTATATGCCAGGATGGGGGGAGAGCACACACAGTGCCAGGATTTGGCAGGCAAGCTGATCTCCTGGCAGGCAGCATACCTTTGCTGGAGCCTGCACGGCAAGAAACAAAGTGCCGGCCTCCTGTCTTCCCGGCCACAGCTTCTCGGGGTGAGGCCCGCATAGCAAAGTTGGCAATCTTGGGGCAGGAAAAGGCGAGTCAGCTCGGACCGCCCGGAGCTACCAGTCTGTCCACCCAGATGAGCTCCGGGCTCCAGACCGGGTTGTTGGCCCCTCTTTGGTAGGACACAGCAGCAGGCAAGTGGGTGGGTCAGGTTGTGCTCACACAGCTGAGGCGACCTCGGTGGCCGTAACCCATGCGCAGCTCTCCGGCGGAGGGCCGGCCTCATCTCCCTCTCAGCAATCAGTTCACTGGCCCAGACAATGCCTTGCCTTTCCAAGGGAACTCGCCATCCTCGGCCAGCACGGGTGTCTGGGCATACTGTAGTGGCGGTGCAGCACTTTCTTTACAGCACCAGTCCTGAGGGAGAAATGCATGTAGCAGTCGCTGCTGGGCAGAGGGGGACCTGCGCTCCCCAGCTGTGGGCTATCACTGTGGTGGAAAGAGCACTCACCATGCACTATATTTAAAGTGCCTAGGAGCGGGAAAACAGCACTGTCTCGGTGCTGGGCTCTTGAGGAGGCACAAAAGGGGCACCAAGGGAAGCAGGCAGGACAGCAGAATAGGACAAGGATGGAGGTTCCTCCTGGCAGTCCCACAGCAGTGTCCAACTAGAACAGAATCAGGGGCACGTGGCAGCAAACAGAAAAACCCTCCAGTGATTTCTTTAGACCAACCAGTACTACAGGTAGCAGGGCAACAGCAGAAGAGCAGTCCGCATGAGCCCTTCAGTGCAGAAGTCCCCGCAGCAGAGATTCGTCCAGAGCCCAAAAGAGCTCTAAACACATGGGGTTACAGCCGCTCTACTTATACTCAAAATGCCCAGCTTCTAGAAGGTGGGAGAAGGTTCTAGTCAGATCTGAGCAGTTCCAAGAATTTCCCTTCCCCTCTACCCTGGCTCCAGATATCAGTAGAGGGTGTAAACAAGCCCTTTGTGTTAGAGCAGGACACAGCCTCTACAAGTGTAAGGTGTGCCCCCCTCCTCTCTACCAGTCCATGAAGACCATCAGTATGCAGATGTAACCCTGCCACACCTAATCCTCCCTGATGAATGGCTGTCTTGGAAGTATGAACAAAGCCCAGTTGTCACTCTACCCTAGACGTGAATTGGAGCCATGCTGCAAAGCACCAAAGTTATAAGCATAGAGAAATGCCCACTTTCTAAAAGTGGCATTTCTAAAATAGTTATGTAAAATCCACCTACAACAGTAAGCAGCATGTCTCATTACCATTCCAAACATACCAAAGAGGCCCATGTTACTCCTCATATATCAGAAATTACCACTAAGACATATATAAGGGAATTCCCAATGCAAACCTATGAGAGGAGCAGCACTCACAGCAGTGAAAAATGAAATAGGGCGGTGGTCACTACTAGTACATGCAGTACATAAAAAGATATGCCCTACCTTTTACATACACAGCACCTTCCCCACTGGGCTATCCAGGGCCTCCGTTAGGTGTGACTTAGGTGTAGTAAAAAGAGAGATTAGTCCTTGGAAAGTGGTTTGACTTGCCAAGTCAGGGTGACAGTAAATTGCGCATGCAGGCCCTGCAGTGGCAGGTCTGGGACACGTTTGAAAGGCTACTTCTGTGGGTGGCACAATCAGTGCTGCAGGCCCAGTAGTAGCATTCCATTTACATGCCCTGGGTATATGGTATACCACTTTACAAGGAACTTACAGGTATATTAAATCAAAAAAACAGAACAGGTGTAAGCCAATTATACTTAGTTTTACAGGAGAGAGTACATGCACTTTAGCACTGATTAGCAGTGGTAAAGTGTCCAGAGTTCTAAAGTCAACAAAAAGAGGGTCAGAAAAACAGGAGGAGAAAGGCAAAAAGTTTGGGGATAACCCTGCAGAAAGGGCCATTTCCAACACAACCCCCTTCCAGCCTAAAGTTAGCGTAAACCAATCAATACCTTGATTTGCTTTACTGCTTGGGGCAATCGAATGTGGGCAATGGTCCACTTGCCAGTTCTACACCACCCGTACCCAGTTGGATCCCTCTATCTATGCTCCCAGAACCCATTTCCTTCCCTCTACTTACCACCAGCTATGGGGTGGTACCTCGAGACTGGCCTTTGACCCACGGTTGGTACCCTCAGGCTGGACAGGGGCCAGGGGTGAGGCTTTGCTCCCTCTGCTCTTCCTCCTGGGGTTCTATACCAAAGTCCAAAGTTAGAGGATTTTTAGAGTGAATTGTCTGACAATCATGCTGGAGTAAGTGTTGTCATAGTTGGACTCTTGCTCTAGGCAAGACTGCTGGTTCAGGGATGACAGCACTTTCTTTGTAGGTGACTAGGCTAATCCTACAACATGTTGCAACTGTCGGCCCAACTCTCCCGGCTCACAAGCAGTACCTCACCAAAAACCCAAACAGTAAAAAGTGATTTCTGGCAGCTTTTACGCATGAACTCTAGAATGCAACGTCTAAGGGGGGGGCAGTTACCATTTTCTCACATTTATAATAAGTCTCAGTCTCACACACAGGCAATAAAGGGGATGCAGGAAAGTTTTCAATCAGTTTATTAAAAAGACTGTAAACTACTGATTAGGATAATGAATAATGCAAGAAGCAGACTTGTAAAGATGAGAGTCATGAAAACCCCCACCATTTTGCAAGAAACATGAAATGTAAAATACCCTAAAACCCTAGCATGGAGAGCCTAATCTGTAACCTAACGGGAGCTAGGTGTGTTAAACCCAATCTCACAGTACCAGGTCCATGGAAGCCCCCCCCCCCCAACTCTTGTTACCTTGGAATGAGGCCTCTAGATCAGACTCCGTAGTGACACGAAGGCTGGGTCTGCACCAAGGCGATGGGTTGCGTAGATAGTGTTGATGGCATCTGGTAGGAATCCCTCTGATAATCTTGTCTGCATGAGATGTATTTATACGGATCTGACAGGACCCCTGATGCAGGTATGTTCCCAAACAATAGATAAGGGAGCAGGCTTGTGGCAGCAATTATGAAAACAATTCCCACCAAAAGTACATTATGTTCCTGTCACACGTAAGTGGGAAGGAGACATAATGTGAATACCTACGTACAACACTTACTTTTGACGCTGATAGTGACGCCTTTATAGAGTGGCATTGATAACACATAACAAAACACTGTACTAACTCTAAACAAAGGCAGCCATCTTACCAGAAATAATAAAATAAATAGGATAAAACAGAGCAGGCTAAGTAGGTTAAAAGTCACCAGGTGACAGGGGCACAGGCCTGCAAGCCGGAAGGCTAAGCTAAACTCCTGAGACTCATTAAAACTAAACAGGATCCACTACAGTGTGAAATGAAAGGCTGTAAGACATCATAACACACAACATTTAAATAACTCATAAATGAACAGTGCAAATATTTCAGAATAATTCAGCAGTTAGGAAAGCACCATTTTTTGTAATCCTGAAGTGTGCTGGAAACAAAGATTTTGAAAGGATCAAAACAAATCAGAACACTTTACTTGGTGATGTGGCAATGATAAATATTTACTGAAATCCCATTGGCGTCACTTGGAGGGTCCACAGGTTTAGCAGCTGCAACCCCTGACTTACCCCTTGCAACCTCTGGCTTTGAGATCACTCTTCCCACCCACCTGCAACAGACCAAAGACCTTCTTTCCTAAAGGAAACTTCTCAAGACCCGGCTGTTCGAGCAGTAGCAGGACCTCTCCCCTTTCTCCCCCATCCCTCAGCACCTTGAGACCCTCACTGGTGAGTAGTGTGGTTTACAAATTCCTGATTGATTGATTGATTGATTGACAGAGGCAGTACACACAAAAGGGAACTAGGAGATTTTCATCTCCTCGATGAGGCTGCAATGCTCGATTTTAGATAGTGTAAGGGTTACCAAGCAACAAACCTTTAAATCCTCCAAATATGAATAAGGGGTGGGCTGCAGACCCTGGGTATTGCTGCATGTGGTCTGAATTAGAAGCACCAAAGAGGCACTGTAAGGTGAGCAAAGATGGCTGAGACAGGTGAGGGTCACAATCTGTCAGTCCCGTTAGAAAAGCCACCAGCATGTATCTGTTGGGATTATTGGGAGTGGAATTATATGTTTTCTCTGGTGACACAGGGTCATGTGGTAAAACTGTCTCTGGAAGAGTCACTCAACTCAATGGGCTCAAAGTGCAAGTTTTGTTGCACAGGGCAGACTATTCACTACTTTCAATGCATAGAGTATCAATAAGGGGCGGATTCCATTCTGTTATCCTCTGGTCTCCGTTACCTGTTCATGGCTGTCCACTCACTATCCCGTACTTATATAGAATCAGATTTCAAAGTTGCTACGCTGGTTCAGCTCTTTCATAGACAACAATGTTTTCCTAGGCCTGGGCTACTTCGCCCCTACATGGTTTGCAAGAGGTGGCATGTCATGTGACTTTCTCTGCCAGGCCTGGCTATCTTTGCAAAAGCAGCTTGCATTCCGAGATTCATAGTTTCACTTTTTACTGTTTAGGCCTAAAGATCCCAGCATGCATGTTGATCGATATAACTGACTTAAGTTGTAACACATATGCTGGCTCTTGACGGCTATGGCTGGCTCTTGCCAACTTTGTCCCTTGTGAAGTCAGCATTTTTCTATCCAGCGTCCACCAGGGCCATGGGAGGTGCACTGTCGCTTGACACAAGGGAATGGAACTTTCAAAACAAGATTAGAAATACACCTGAGCCTATTTTGCAGGACTTTAAATACTACATATTGTGCCACATAGATCTAAGGCCCCGTTCTGTGTTCCCCATTAACTCTACGGGGCGATACAGGGCTGGGATTAATGATTCAAATTGGATTATCTGTGAATTAACAGGAACTGTGAGATAAACTCCCAGAAATGATAAATAACCAGGTTACTGGGTCCTTTACAGAATGTTTTCCCTGATTCCAGGGTGTTTATTGCTGTTATTTACCACGGGTTTCCTGCAGGTGATATATACTTTGGCAGGTGGGTCTGTGAGTGGGGGGGTATTTGGGGGAGGTTGACCAGGTGACCAGGGAAAGGAGAGGAAATGGGGGCAGAATGGAGTCTCCAGCATTGTCTGCTCCCCCCTTACCCCTGCCCCCCCCAGGGCCAGAGGAGGCAGATGGGGCCAGGGGCTAGATTGTGCCTCGGCCTGCAGTTCCTGTCTCTCCCTCAGTCGTGATTTTACTGGGTGCAGAGCTGCTCTTGATAAAACTAGGTTTGGTATTTCATATTTATCCTGGTAATGATTCTTATAACACTGATGCTGGCACTACATGGCCCCTATATGTGGCATTAAAGGGTACTTTCTAAGTGCTACAGTGAAAATAATCAAATACTTGTTTATCCACTTCCATGATGTCATTCCTTGTGATCTTCTCTGGCTCAAAGATGGAGTGATGTTATGATTCCACTTTCTGTACTGGCATGATGATCAATGGTCATGTGATTTCACTTTCTGCAATGTCATCAGGGGTCAAAGGTCAAGTAGTGTAACTTCCTGTGCTGTTGGGAAGGTTTAAAGAGTAGGTGATGTCACGTCTGCTGCCCCAGGCATTTTGGTGGATCGACGTCCACGTGATACATGATTTCCACACATTATCGCTTGCATACTATATAGTTTCATCAGTAAAACTGCATGTCAGTGGGAAATTGGGGGGCTATTTCAGTGGACGATATGGTGTCTGTAAATGGCAGTGTTCTAATAAATCATGCTTCAGTAAAATGTTTGTGACAGCCTGCTCCAATGGTTACTTGCCACCCTTTACATTTGTTATTTGCATTGACAATATGCTGCATGACTGTTTTTGTGCCTTAAACAGTTGATGTAATTGCTGAACAAGTCACTTACCTTTGGTAACACCTTTTCTTGTAGAGATTCTATCCAGCTGCAGATTCCTTACCTATTTTCCCAGGCATCGGACTGAATCTGGACATTTTAGTTGTTAGCAGTGCCCCTGCACGCCAGTAGGTGTCACTGTTAGGCCCTGCGTGGTGTCGCCCACACTGGAAGTGGCATGCGCGTTGCATATATAGGGGCCTCCCCAGTGCGCTGATGTCAGTTTCTTTACACAACTTTCCACGCCAGGACCACAGAGCCACGAAGAACACTGACAACTGGTGTGGAAAACTAAAGCCCTCAAAGGTAAACAGCCCTGACCCTAAAATCTGCTCCAGCAAGGGGAGGATAGGTGGGTCGGTATGGAATCTGCAGCTAGATAGAGTCTCCACCAGAGAAGGAGTTACCGAAGGTATGTAACTTGTTTATCTGATAGAGACTTGTAGCCGCACATTCTTTACCTTTTTGAATAGACACCCAAACGATACCTCCAAAGGTGGGTCTGTGAGACAGATTTTAGACCAAAAAGTCCTGCAGGACTGAACGGGTTAATTGCCAATCCGACCGACCTGACTGTCCAGGCAGGATTGCTTGGTGAACATGTGCAGCAAGGCCCACGTTGCTGCCTGGCAGATGTCCAGAACTGGAACTCCACATGCTAATTAGTGGTAACAGCCATAGCTCTGGTGGAATGAGCACGCAATCTCTCAGGGGGTTGGTTTATGGGCAAGGTGTAGCAGATCTTAATATGGAGCACGATCCAACAGTAGATGGTCCATTTCTGCATGGCCTTTCCTTTCTTTGCTCTGGCATATTCCACAAAGAGTTGGCCGTCCACCCAGAACTCTTTTGTGAGGTCAAAGTGGAAAAACAATGCTCTTTTTGGGTCCAGACAGTGAAGTTGCTCCTCTTCCCTGGAGGGGTGTGGCGAAGCGTAAGAAGCACGGAAGGTAATGGATTGGCCTACCTGAAATGGAGTAACAACTTTTGGAAGAAAAGATGCCCTAGTAGGCAAAATCAGCTAGTCTGGAAAGATGCTCAGATATGAAGGCTTTGATTATAAGATATGGAGGCTTTGATGACAAGGCCTGACGCTCACTGACTCTCCTGGCTGATGTTGAGAGAGAGTCGCCTTTGAAACTCCAGCACACAAAACTGCTAACTTTGCGCGTTCTCTTTGGAGGCGAACAGATCTAACCAAGGCTCTACCCACTGCTGAAAGAGACCTTGCGCCACCTCTGGGTGGAGATGCCATTCGTGATCCACTAGGCATCAACGGCTGAGTTTGTCCGTCCCAGGGTTTTGGGAACCAGAAGGTGTTGAACCACCAGGAATTTGCCCTGTTGTTCCAGCTATGTCCAGCGATGCACAGCCTATTGACAAAGGGTTCACGACCCCACCCCGCCCTGTATGTTGCAGTACCACATGGCAGTTGTGTTGTCCATGAACACCTGCACTAGCTTTCCCTTGATGGAGGATAGAAAGGCTTTCAATGACGGATTGCACGGAGCTCCAGCATGTTGATGTGGAGGCCAGATTTCTCCAGAGACCAGTGTTCTCTGATCTCCACCTCTCCCAGATGGCCGCCCCATCCCCGGAGTGACACATCTGTCGTAGTGTGAGATCTGGTTGGGGAAGGGAGAGAGGTCTGCCTCTGACCCAACTGCAGTTCGTAAGTCACCACTGCAGGTCTTTTGCAGTTCCCTTCATGACCTACGCCCACTGGAACTTCAGGTCCTACTGCAGAGCCCGCATATACCATCTGGCATGAGGCACCAGCAGGATGCGGGAGGCCATGAGGCACAGCAGTCTCAGAGTCAGTCTCACCGAAACTCAATATAGAGGCTGAAAGATCAGTATTTTAGCCTGAATATTTTGGACTCGCCCCTCGGGAGGATAACCCCAAAAGTTCACTGTGTCAAGAAAAGCTCAGATGAAAGGAAGCATCTGAGAGGGAAATCAGGTGTGACTTCGGCATGTTGAAAGTGAATCCCAGTGAGTGCAGGAGGCTCGCCATGGTCTGGAGGTGGAAGACGACAGCCTGGGGCGAGCCCACCATCAGCAGCCATTCGGCAAGATAGGTGAAGGCTGACATTCCAGATTTGCACAGATGAGCTATGACCACCGCCATCACCTTGGTGAACACACAAGGGGCGCTGGTAAGGCCAAAAGGAAGCACAGTGAACTGGAAGTGCTCATTGCCTACAGTAAACCACAGATAATGCAGATGGGCAGGCAGGATTGGAATGTGGAAATATGTGTCCTGCAAGTCCAATGCTACCATCCAGTTTCCTGGATCCAGGGCATGAGCCAATGTGAGCACTGTGAACCTCTCCTTCTTGAGAAAGTACTTGAGGGCTCTGATATTTAGAATAGGACGAAGGCCTCTGTCCTTTTTGGGGACCAGAAAGTAGCAGGAAAAGCAACCACAGCCTACTTCTGACACCGGAACCCTCGCTATGGCTGCCATAACCAAGAGAGCTACAACTTCCTCGCTGAACAGGGACAACTGGTTCTTTATCAGCCAGTCGTGAGATGGAAGAACTGAGGGAAGGGTAGTCTTGGAAGGGAAGGAGTAGCTCCTTTGGATCCACCTGCACAATGCTATAGACTGTCAGGGGGGTAGGTGTAATGCTGAATCCTGCCGCCAACTTGGTGCCCATGATAATAAAGGGGCAGATTAGGAAGGTTTGAAGGCTGAAAGTGCCGGGGGCGGTGGGTACTGGATGGACCAGACCACTGGCTACCTGACCCACGAGATCTGTGAGTACCGTGCTCTTGACCACTCAGAGGCTGGGAAGCATGCTTGGCTGAAGGCTGTGGACCTCAGCCGCCCTCTGCACCATCTTAGTAAAGGACAGTCCTTCCTTTGTACCCACAGTAGGGGGAGAAAGCATATGAGTATCTGGAGAGGTATCCAGTCCACTTGCTTCTCCCAGTTCCTCACACTAGTCCATTTGGGGGTTTCTTCGAATGTCTGGTGTTCTAGAGGGCCCAGCAATCCCTCCCATTACTCCCTGAGGCCTAGCCTGTAAGAATAGAACTTGGGCTCCAATCTAAGAAGCATGGTTCCTGCCAGCATTGGATGCAGCTTAGGGCAATGTGGCTCCATGTCGGAGTCGGGGATCACAATGGTGATGGCATTGCAGGCACTGGAAGTGTTTGCATCGCGGCCAGAGCCGGGGAAGGTTGAGATGGCATCCATTGCCGGATCCATGGGGGTTAGCTGGGGCCAGAGCCGCGTAACCAGGTGGAGCCCCCCCAGACCCTTGTGGCCCGAAGGCATCTCAACGGGTCCTGGCAGCCCAAATATAAGGCGCAAGGTCTCATAAAACTCTGTAAGCTGGATGGGGGTCGCTCCAGCTCCTGGAAATTCAGGGAGGTGCAGAATCAGCCCAGGCACAGGTTCTGAAGAACCAGGCCTCAAATGTCGATGCTCCTTTGTCACGTCGGCCAATGTACAAGGAAAAGACGAAGAGCTCTTTGACTTCTTGCTCTTCGTCTTGTGACTCTTACCTGAATGCCCCGAAGACTTAGAATGGGACAAAGAGGACTTCGGACTTTGCTAACAGTTTTGTGATTGTTCTCTCGACTGGGACCTCAACTTCCTCGGAGTCATGTGCTGGGCCACTAGTATCTTTGGGGGGTTAGTGGCAGGTGCAGCAGGGCTTAAAACCTGTCTTGCATGACAACATCCTCGAACCACCAGGAGGAAAACAGCAAAAAAGTTTGACAAAAGGTTGCAAAAATCCTGTCAAAAAATGACAGTGGGCAACCTCTTCGGATCAGCGCTGGCTGTTGCAGAAAGATATGAACTTAAGTTAGCATGTCTTGGTGGCATCTATATAGGTGTCGTGGACGTCACTTCCGGCGTGGATGAGGTCACACAGAGTCAACTAGCACCTCCTACAGGCACGCATACTCATGCATTACCTCTCCTCCCTCTCTTTATTGTGTACATGATGTCAATGTAGGAAGTATCTCAGAATCTCCAAACAAATATAACACATATGGATAATGACCAGGGCCTCTATGTGTCCTCTCTAAAGAAATATCATGAGTGGAAGGCATCAAAAGGCAGTGTCATGGTCAGCACGACCTCCTTGTCAGTTTCCTCTTGTTAGAGCCCCAGATCACACATTTGGTCAGAAGCAACTTTTCAGAAAGTTATATCTCGTAATAAGTCTCTTTTAAATTAAATCAAAATGAGTGCTCCCTTTTATATAGCGATCAATGACACTTCTAAGCTGTTGCACCACATGAAAAAAGAATAAAAAATAAACATTAATTGCACTTCCTCAAACATGTTTTCTTCATAATGCTTAATAAAGTCTTGTAAAGAGATATATCTCCTGGGAATAGTTCTATGAGTTCAGAACACTTTAGCCTGAGGCAGAAACAAAAATGCAGACACCAAATTGGAGTGTCACCATAAATCAGGATAAAATAACCAGGCTTGGAAAGTTCTTCTCTCTGGCGAATTAAACGCCTGCTCCTTGAATCAGAACAAAGGACGCAACCCCACTCGAACATCATGTCTCCTATAAAGAATAAAGTGCATCCATCTAAGTACTGTGGAGGTGTCAAGGATTTAAAGTTTCAGGCGGTAACCGCGCACTTCCGGTACTGGCTTCACCGCTTCATCCGAAGGGTGAATAGGTGTAAAAATAGGAAAAGAAGGAATATGAACAACCACCGAATTACACCCCCTTGACGAGGTAACGCTGGGGCTGATGCGGATACAGACGAGGTGGACGAGAGTTCTGATGAAGTGCGGAAATGAAACTCAGTATGATCCAATCTCTCCTGTTCAGGGGCTGACTAGCCTTGGAGCAGGACCCTAGCTTTGCACAACAATCCTCCAGGGACTTGTCACCCACTCCCAGCACAGGTACTGCATCAGTCCCATTAACGACCTCATTCACATTTACCTCCCTGATTGTGGGATTACAGACTCTCTTTTAGGAGCACGACCCATGGACGGAGGCTCGCATCTGAGGTATAGCCACCTGACCAGTAGGTAAAGTTGGTGGAACAGTTGTAGTAGAAGTTCTTGAACATTCATCCCCAATTACTGGGTCAGTGGGAAATGGTCCTTGCCGGGGTTCCATAGAGTCTTCTTTCCGTTAATCACACCAACTCCCTTTACAGCATTTTGTCAAATGTCTATAAACAGTGCTGTGACTGCCGCTGCTGGGTTTCCTATTCCCCATCCTGGGAGCGTGATGGGCCGGTCCTGCTTCTACCTGCACGGTCTGGAGTAAGTAGGACATATAGCGCCCAACCCCGCCTCCTCCGGCCTCGGACAGGCGCAGACGTCCAGCTCTTGGCCAGGGCTTGAGTCCGGTGCGCCCCGGGCTCTCTCTGCTGATTGGAAGCTCCTAGGCGGCACTATCCTGGGTGGCCCCATTTCCTCGCAGCCAGAAGGAATTCTGGCCCTTGAAGCCTTTGAAATCCGCCCTCACCAAGGACAAAGGAGTAGCGTCCTGCGCCACGGACTATCTGTGCTGCCTTTAGGCGCCTCCGTGGCGGGGTTCTGTGCAGCCTCACCTGCTCTCAGCCGGCAGGAATGCTGGCCCATAAAGTCCTTGAAATCCGCCATTACCAGGGGAAACAAGCAGCTTTTCATATTCTAGCAGCATAAACTGTGAAATGTCCCTGATCCCTGCACCAATCACTTACACTCACTGACGACAAAGATTCTCAAACAAATGCAGTCACCTTTCACCCCAGAAGCTCAGCACGGCCTGCCAGATAACATAGACATTTATCACTACAGGTTACTTACTTTCCTATATCTAGGCCCAGTATAGGAGGGCTTTTATGTCTAATATAGTGGCTTATAAATTTAAAGTTAAGGTACCACACAGCTATGGAATTAGGAGCCATCCTAAGACTTCACAGAATTCTCTTTTACATGTTACATATGACAACAGCTCAAGCAGGACTTCTTCATTACTGATAGAGGCTTTGAGGAACAATCAACAGCCGCCCATATTATGAAAAAACCTAAAATGCTCAGTTAGTCTGAGATCATCTTTGCAGGAACGTTTGGACAAAAACCCAACCTCAAATAATCAAAGCTTCATCCTTCACCCATCCATGGTCTTCATCGCTCTTCATTTTGGGCGAGTATGTGTGGTTGATTCACTGGATCTGGGACGATGTGTGGATTTATAATTGGTGCGTTATAAAGGTGGTATTTATAAGGATTATGAACGAGAGGCGTGCCTGGACATGTGTTAGTAGTAAAGAGTAAGAAAATGAGTCAAATGTCAACCTTGTTGGTACTTGTGACTCGCTCTCTGACAGTGCACAGCAGGTGGTATTTATAAGGATTATGAACAAGAAGCGTGCCAGGACACAAATAGGAATTTCGCAGCTTTCCAACATAAATCAGGTATTGAATTGGTAAAAATGAGTGAAGGAAATTCTTAAAACAGGAGTGAACTAGATCCAAGGATTACTGTTTGCAAATTCTAGGGGATGTGCTCCAGACCTGGAACTTTACCTACTCACAGGTGTTACTGCCTGGAGTCACCGTGGTTCGATAACATTAATCATTTCCTCTGGAACACCCATTTTGATTATTTTACATTCAATGAAAGTGGCTGTGCTGCTTTGTAGCACTTCTCCCTCCATCATCCCAGGAGAGCGCGTAACATCTCAAGCAAAGAACCTGTTGTCATTCCTAGAAACATCCAAAGAGGGGTCCTTCTTTGAGCAGTCACGCTATTCGGACTGGACCCCTCTAACGTAACCTATAACAAGCTGTCTGCTGACACAAGTCACACTATTGAGACTCAACTCCTCCACTGCCTCCTGTTCAAGGCTTCTCCTGAGGGTGATCGCACTATCCAGACTCAACCCTTCTGATTCGCCACCTTCAAATGCCAGAAACAAATAGCCACAACGAAGCCCAGCAAAGCAGTCACTCCATCGAGACTGGACAGTGCCTCACCCTGATGAGAACAGTAACATTATCAAGACTGAACTCTCTCTAATGCCACCTGCGCCCGGCCCCAGCTTGGTCAAAATACAGACTTCAGGTGTAGAAGCAAGCATCCAGGAGACTTCTAAACTCACCTGTCCCAGAATCCCTGCAGAGAGCAGACGTGCTATTGAGACTGGCACCCCTCTAATGCCACCAGTACCAGGATCCCATGTGAGAACGGTCACGCTGTCGACACTGGACCCTCTAATGCCACCAGTACCTGGCTCCCAAGTGAGAACGGTCATGTGTTGACACTGGACCCTCTAATGCCACCAGTACATGGCTCCCAAGTGAGAACGGACACGCTGTCAACACTGGACCTTCTAATGCCACCAATTCCAGGGTTTCTGGAGAGAGTTACCAAAATATCAACACTGGAGCCCTCTGATGCCAGGAATGCCAGGCTCCCTGCAGACAGCATAAATTATCTTGATAGTTTATGGGGGACAACCTCATTTAACATCTCTTTCTATGTAATCACCAGCCAAATACCATAATTTCAAATACATTTTTATTGTATTACAATTCAACATACATTTCTTATTAACATGTACATTCTACTCATTATTTTGTAGATTGTATAATATCATGATTGGTTCTAACTGTATCATATTTTAGAGCAATTAGTCTCTTTTTTCTACTTTCCTATGTTGAGCAAGCATTTCAAAATTGGACTCTATTAGCCATCTGCCTTCTACAGTGCTCCCCAAAACATGTAAATGGATTTTATTTGCTTTGTGTTCGGCTTGGTTATCACACAGTGTGTGGGTCAATGACATCCATTAATAATCCCTCGCTCTTCTAGAGAGAAGCCTTGTCCTAAGCCTGGTTATCAATCAGTGTGTGGGGGGTCAGTGGGTTCTATTAATGATCCATCGCTCTTCTACAGAGAAGCTTTGTGCTCGTACTGGGTATCACAGTGCGCAGCTCTATAACTTTCATTAATGATCCCTCGCTCTTCTAGAGAGAAGCTTTGTGCTCGTACTGGGTATCACAGTGCGCAGCTCTGTAACTTTCATTAATAATCCCTCGCTCTTCTGGACAGAAGCTTTGTGCTCGTACTGGCTATCACAGTGCGCAGCACTGTAACTTTCATTAATGATCCCTCGCTCTTCTAGAGAGAAGCTTTGTGCTCGTACTGGCTATCACAGTGCGCAGTTCTGTAACTTTCATTAATGATCCCTCGCTCTTCTAGAGAGAAGCTTTGTGCTCGGACTGGCTATCACACAGTGTGGAGGTCAGTGGCTTCCAATAATGATCACTCACTCTTCTGAAGAGAAGCCTTGTCCTAGCACTGGTTATCACACACTGTGAGGGTCAGTGATTTCCATTAATGATCCTTCACTCACATTTGCTTCACCACTCAAGGTCATACAAACCAAATATCCCTAAATATAAAATGTACATTTTCGAACTGGTTTGTGTTGGTGCAAAAGGAAAAGGAGTTTAATTTTCCTAAAGATTTGTGTGTTGTGTAATGTATAAGGTTGTGTGTGGAAGACAAGAGTGTTTGCCGGTTCTCACTGGCTGGGTGGTGGTGATGGTGGTCGAGGATAGGGAGAACTTGCAGGACTTGCCACTCGGATAAACTTAACCCAGTGGAATGCATTGGCTGTTACTGCCTTTGTCTAATAAAGACATTTCTGTTTTTTTCTTCAGATGTGCATACTTTATTGCTAGACTGCTTCATGCGTGACATTGGACTTTGGGAATGCCCTGTGTTTTGTGGTTCCAGCAACACACAAGTCATTTTCAGATGATTCAGAATGCTGCCGTCAATCATATTGGTGGTATGAAGAAGTCTGAACTGCATCTTAATTGTAAACTCTGTGCGCACGAGGGAGCATATTCTTTTCATAGCTATGCATTCACCTCCCGAAATGGGTTTTCCTTTTTTTTGGCATAGTCAAGTCCCAGTATCATTTGTGTCCCTTCTTCTCTGAATCCAGATTTGTTCTTGCAGTGCTGAGGTTCCAGAAACATTAAGCAGGTGGTCGATTTCAGAGTCTAGCTCCTAAGCACTGAAATTATTCACTGATCAACTCTCAATCTTTACCTAATCGCCAAGCCTTCAGACATCTATGAAAACCTAAACTTTTCAATAGCTGTTTCTTCTTTCAATAATATCTCTATCATGCACCAATTTAGACCTGCCGCTATTAAGGATTTGGTTGAATTATGCTCTCAATCTAAAAAATTCAAAGATGCATTTACATAACATTAACCTAACTTGGATTTATTTACATAGTCAGTGTTGAGCAAACAAAACTCCCAAGGATCTGGCTCCATGTTGGACACTTTTGGGGAAGAGCCACTATGGTGGGTGCATTTGTAGATGCAAGTGATAATGGAAATAAACATCACTTCTCACGCAGCAGGACTTGTGAGATGAATATAGCCCGAGAGTCACAACTTCTATCACTTCTTGTGCTTTTGGAAATAGTTCCCTGGACTAATGGTCGTGGTATAATGTGAAATGACCACAAATATGACTCAACATCACAATTAACTATGAAAAGTCTCCAGTGTGTGCTTGTTAATTTGGTTCTTCTTGCAGGGTTACGGTCTCAAAGTCAGGTGCAATTTTGGTGATGATCATAGCAGGTTTCCTGCTTCAGTCAGAGCGCGTTGAGTTTAAGAGCTTTTTCACTATCCCCAAAGTTAGCAAAAAATACCCTTCTGCATCGTACGATCTTCATTGATAATCATAAACACTCAAATAATTCCCTGCAGCGCGTGTGAATCCTGGAAATTGTTTTTATGTGGTTCTTTCCTGGAACAAAAATAGCATCTAAAGAAACTCTTTTGTCCATAAGTCTTACACAGATATCTGTGGGATGGAGACCATCAGAGGCTTTATTTTCCCTGAATGTTCCAATAAATCTTTTTAATTCATATTCATAGAATTGCTTTGCTGCATACATGTGCAGAGAGGAAAAGTATGTTGTTTAAAAGGAAACATGAAGGCAAAATGCAGCTCCATTGGTTTAAATTAACCACTGATAGGAAAGTTGAAAAAAGAGCCTGTCCTGCTAGGCGCCTTGGAGGGGCCCCTTCCACAACATACTGTACTGCCAGCTGCCTTTCTGGCCAAGTTAGATTGTGCAGCTTGTGAGAGAAGGATCTCAACACATGTCTGAGGATATTTTGCCTTTAAAACTAGATTGTTTGCTTGCTTGACTCTCATTCTGTCCCAGAATGTGATATCTCTAAAAAGATGTCAAAAAGAACACCAAAGAACAGAGAAGGAATAAGAATGAGAGGCACGTTAGAAGATATGAGAGTTGAGAAAGAAAAGAATGACCTAGAGAGATCAGCTCCACAATCTACATCACTCTCTCTCTCAAAAGGCACAGAGGTCGGTCAAAAGAGAAAAGAAATAAAGAAAAACAACAACGTCACCACAGACCAATGTCAAGATCATTGACAGTGACATGAAACCCATCAGGGCTGACCTGTTCGCTGTCCAGACAGGGTCCACCTTGCTGACACTGATGGCATTCAACATCCAGACGACAACGCCGTACATCCCCATTGAGGTCAAGAGCACAAAGATCACCGTAGGTTCTAAGTCACTTCCAACATCAGAGAGAACACTGTGAACATCGAAGTGTCATCACTCACTGTCGATGAGACCACTGTCAATGCTGAAAGACCACCACTCACCGTCTAGAGTTGAAAATTGCCAACCTCTCGCTCTTAAGTCTCTAAGGTCTGGCCCATATTACCCTCAATGGTACAATCCATATATTCTTCAGCTTCTCAAGTAATAAACTCTTCACCTGTAGGAGGTACTCTATGATATGAAAGAGATAAATGAAAGAAACATCTGTCTGTCCTGGATGCAGACACACCGTCTTTTGACCCTGAACCCTTGCTGTACAGCTCAGTCACCCCAATAATACCATTTGAGGATCCAATACAATCTCGCCACAGACCTTTGGGCTTATCACCTCAAAGAAAGATGTCAAAGGCCACTTCAAACATATGTGTCACAACACTTCTTGGGAGAAACCATAGAGAGATGATTAGGTGATTTGTAATTAGTGCTGCAACTTAGAATCCTGGAAACAGCGGTGCAGCTCAAAATCGCTAACCTCCCCGTTTTCAAGTATAGCCCTCTTTGGCCACTATTCGGAAAAAAGATGCTTAGTATGAAACATGAAGTGGAAACTCTTAAATCTGTTAGGCTGAAAGAACAGAAAATGTTCTGTGAACAGTACAGTCCAAAAGAACATAGGGCCAGATGTATCAAGGAGGCCTTTTGCGAGTTGGAAATAGCGATTTTTAAGAAATCGCTATTTCTCATTCGCAAAATGCAATGTATCACATTTGCAAATCGGTAATAGCGATTTCTTAAAAATTGCAAATGCTATTACCGAATCGCAAATTGCGATACCGGCCCCATTCGTGCCTGTTGGCCCATATCTGCTAATTTTTTGCATTTCCAAAATTTCGATTTCTTAACCAGAAATCGCAATTTTGGAGTTGCAAAACCCCAGGGTGCTGGGGGCCTAAGGCCCCCCTCTGCTGCACCCCAAAATAATTTTTTGCTACATGTAAGGTGCACACATGCCAAAAGGGCAGGGGTGCTTTACAAGTACATTTTAAAAATGCATTTTAAAAATTTGCACATGGTTACCACCAGGTTCAACCTGGTGGTAAATAGCGATTCCTAAATGCCCAAATCGCATTAAAGAATTGCTTCTTACATGTGCTAAGAAATCGCAAATAAGGAATCCTTATTTGCGATTTCTTATTTAGAGAGTCGCAATTTGCGACTCTTTAAACAGGGTCGCAATTTTAAGGATTCGCTATTTTTGCGATTCCTTAAAATTGCGTTCAGAATGTCTTTCATACATTCTGAAATGACTTTTTACATTCGCAAACGGGCATTCGCACCGTTTGCGAATGCAAAAAGCTTTCATTCATCTGGCCCATAGTTTTTTTTCCAGCACGGACTGCATCATCAAAAACGGCCTTAGCAACAAAAAAAAGGACAGGAACAGCAATACCAATGTCGGTATCAAAAGAAGATTAGCAAAACAAAATGATGATGGACGGAGTGCTGACAATGCAAACACTCACCCCGAGTCACAGATCTGGGTTTAATCCATCGTTTTTTTGCTGCCCATGCCATTCCAGTTTGGACCCAGCCATATGCAAATCAGTCTTGACCCTGTTCCCTATGGGAACAGTCCAGCCCGAACTGCCAGGCCAGGTCCTCCCTGGACTGGAAACAAGCATCCTGGGACCGGTTTCGGGGTTTCACCCCTCATCAGCCAGGCTAGCTTGAATCCAGTGGCATGGGAAGCACGGGACCCACGTCTGGGCATACCCTTCCCACTTGGGGCAACATTTGCAAAACAAAATGATGATGGACGGAGTGCTGACAATGCAAACACTCACCCCCAGTCACAGATCTGGGTTTAATCCATCGTTTTTTTGCTGCCCATGCCATTCCAGTTTGGACCCAGCCATATGCAAATCAGTCTTGAACCTGTTCCCTATGGGAACAGTCCAGCCCGAACTGCCAGGCCAGGTCTTCCCTGGACTGGAAACAAGCATCCTGGGACCGGTTTCGGGGTTTCACCCCTCATCAGCCAGGCTAGCTTGAATCCAGTGGCATGGGAAGCACGGGTATCAAAAGAAGAAACTGCCACCTCCCAGAAACTCACATTCTAGAGGGAGAAACTCATCTGGCAAATGCCAATGATCCTCTTAACACCCCCGCCTATGGTTCCCCGCTCCTATGGGGAGAGTGCTGGCATATCACTTGGAAGAGTGGAAAACAATAACAGACAAATGGGTACTAAACATTATAGCAAGGGGCTACTTCATCCACTATGAAACCAAGGCTCAACTTTCTACTGTTGCTGCTGGTGCAAGAATCCCATATTCTACGGACCGAGTAAATCCGTCACAATAGAACCTTTCCATCAAAGAAACAGAGAAGTTTACTTCAGATGTTTTCTAGTCCCCAAAAATGGCTGAACAACCCAACATCGTCCGGTATTACATCTGCATTTTTTCAACAAGAAAACATTCAGAATGTTGGCACTTCACCAATTTTGCCCACCACAAAAGAAAAAAAATTATTTGTTGCATAAACCTTGAAGATGTGTATAATCACATTCCAACAGCAAAGCACAATAGGAAATACCTGTTACTCCCCATAGGAAAAATCCCTATCCATATGTCATCTTTGCTTTTAGACTAAAATCTGTCCCAAGAACATTCTCAAAATGCATCTCAGAAAAAACAGGATTTAGGTTTACCCATAAATAGACAACTGGTTTATAAAGGCAAACTCTCCTAAAGAACACAGCCCACGATTTTCAGATCACAGTCAATCTCCTGCAAAAACTAGGCCTAAATATCAACCCAGAATAATCGGTCCAAACCCAGTCCGAAGAGTAACTTAATTGGGAGTGAGGATAGACACAAGTAAAAAGAAAAAATTTACCCTTCAGAGGAAAAAAATCACATCTGTCCAAAGGAATTGTTGGAGCTTGAGAAAAAAGGTTCCATTTCAATCGTTTGCAACTGAAATTTGTTCTTCTAACACTAAAAGCTTTCCTACCTTTTCTAAAATCAGACAAGGCCATGATTCAGACAGACAAGCCTGTCAGCATCCATTACACGAACAAGCTAGAAAAAACAAGATTAATGCAAGTTCATGCACTGAAGCATTGGGCTCTAAGCAGAGGAATCACTCTATCAGCAAATCACATTCCAGGAAGCCAGAACCTACAAGAAGACTTCTTCAGAACATAGCACAAGGAAAATCACAGATAGGTCCTAAACAATGAAGTAATAAGAAACATCTTTGGAGAATAGTGATCCCAAACATTAGATTTAGGCCCCCGGACTTACCTCAGGGTTGTTTGGACATACTAAAGGAAGTGAAAAACCATTCATGCTATGCTCTAAAATGGAAAAGATTTTGTGTATGATGCCACACAAAAGGACATAACCAAATTTCATGTCAAGAACAAACATTTTACTTTATTATCCACTCCATCGACCAAAACCCAAGTTCCATAAAAGTGCATCCTGCTGCTGTAACCACACAGAGAAAATCATCACAAGAAAGTTCATTCTTTAAATTTCCTGTCATAAAACATTTTCCAGAGGGGCTACACAAGTTTCCCCTCCTGTTGAAAATGCACCTCCAACTTGGGAGCTAAATCTGGTACTGTCAGAATTAATGGCTCCTACTTTTGAATAAATTCATAGAGCTACTTTTCACCATCTTTCAGGAAAAATGTGTTTTGAATTTCTGTCACTTCAACTAGAACAGTCAGTGAGTTCAATGCTTTATCTTCAATAACACATTAATTGTTGTTCATTTTAATAGGGTGGTTTTAAGAACGCATCCTTTATTCCTGATTAAAGTTTTCTAAGGATTTCACATCAATCAAACCATTATTTTACCAACCTTCTTTCCCAACCCTCTACACCAACAGAGAGTGCCCTTCATTAGTTAGATATCAGAAGGGATCTTGTTTTTTTGTTAGATAAAAACATGGACACCAAAAATACAAATTAATTCTTTATAAACTATGGTCACATGAGAGAAAAAATGGCTACTTCTAAACAATATATCTAGTAGAATGCATGTAATGACGCTACCACTGTTCTAACAAACTAACTATTGCCAGGCAAACCCAGAGCTTATTACAAAAGAGAAAGAGCAGGTACTACGTCATGAATAAGAAATATTTCTATTAGCGACATCTGTAGAGCTGCAGCATTGAAATCTATCCACACCTTCACCAAACACTATTGCTTGTCTGAGACTAAAGCAGAAGGTAGAGTAGTTCAGGCAACTCCTTAAAACCTTACCAAATAAGGTTCTTTACAGTTTTTTTGCTGCACTATAATTTACCAACCACTTTGTGAATGTGTTAGCTCACTATTCTATTCCAGCATTTATAACTGTCAATAAATATCCTACAATGCAGAAGAAAATGTTCTGCACCTGCAGTCCTGACTCTGCATTGTAGGAATGTTCAAAGAATCCATAAATGTCCTGCCCTCCTTCCCGTCTGTACTTTTAAAGGATGGGTCTGGGTGCATCTCTAAATACATATGTAAATAAGTATCCATACGTCACTTTTAGCCTTAAAAAGAACTGGGTCTCAAAGGTAACTGCCTGTATTGCATATTTTGGGCAGAGGTGCCTCTCACACGCTTAAAAGGGCAGGCTCCTTTTTCTGCTTTCCTAAAAATGAGGCTACATTTTACCTTCATGTTCCCTTCTAACAATCATGCTTTTTTTCTCTGCAAATGTATGCTGCAAAGCAGTTATATGAATATGATTAAAAAGATTTATTAGAACATTCAGGAAATATGAAGCGTTGGATGACCTCCATCCCACAGATATATGTAAAAGACTTGTGGACAAAAGTCTTTCTTCAGATGCAATTCTGTATTTGGAAGAACCATGTAAATAGATGTTTCGAGATCTGCATGGAATTATTCTAGTGTTTAGCACTAACAATGGTGATCTTACGATGCAGAACCAGAACTACAGGAGAGTAACTCTTTCTTGTTCGTCGCACAGTTGTTCCTAGTATTGATTTTACAGTTAGCTTGATCAAGTGTGTTTGCAAGTTTTTCTTAATACGTCTATTTCACAAAATGTTTTTTTTCTTTTACTCCACATTGTGCTAAAGTCATAAGGTTTTTCCTAGTTTTTGTGTTTCTTCCTGCAATGTGTAGAAAAATGAACAATTGCTGGGAACAGTCAGCGCTAGAAATGGCCATCTTTTGTGTGGCATTCAGATTTGTGCTGAACCCACTTTTCCTTCCCAACATGATAAAATCGGTGTATACCTAAGTGGCACCTTTAAATTACGAACAGGCCCCAAGTAAATGGTAGTACAAATATCCAGGGCCTGTGAATTAAACACTACTAGAGAGCCGCAGCATTCATTGTGCCACCCACTTAAGTAGTCCTGTAAACCTGTCTCAGGCCTGACACTTTAGCCTGTAGTGCAGTTTTAAACAGACATTTCAAGCTGGTAAAATAAGCCTTCTGCCAGGCTGAAACCGTCCTGATCAATACTTCTAAGTCATCCCTAAGGTAGACCCTAAAGTTTCATAGGTCAAGGAGCCTCGTATTTAAAAAGTAGGACATGGGTACTTAAGTTTGTTGTGACAGTAAAAAAAAAAAACCTAAAGTTGCTTTTCGCTGTGGCAAGGCTCGCCTACCCTATATTAACAGTGGGATACTTTATTATATTTAATAAGCAATAACTTCAGTTTGAGAACAGCTAGAGAAATACTTCTTTCACTCATTTGAATTGTAATTTTAAATCCCCTTTAATAGTAAAACCAGATTTTAACTCACGATTTTGAAAATACCACTTCTAGAAAGTTTTTACTTTATTTGGGATTGGAGCCTGTTCCGACTCATGGGTGAAGGATCAAGTACAAAGGTAGAAAAGAAGCAATATGCCCACTAGCCACAGATTAAACTCTGCTGCCTCTTTGGGACCGAGTCCTGACCCCCCAAGTGTTGACCTCCATATCCTAAACCCTTGGCTGGAGTCAGTGTGTACTCCTAAATGCCCCACTGAAGGTTTCAGCACATCCATTGCATGATGCCGCAGCACCTCGCAGCACAGCACCCCCAGCTCCTGGTCAGCAGATTTATCGGACCCGACCCAGAGACTTGCATTTCAGCACTGTGCAGCCCCCGATCTTTGGCTCCAGCAGGCAAGGCCCTGAGATTCACATAGCAGCGCCACTCCTGATCTGCACTGCACCAACCCGAGCGCAGGTTGACGCAGTCTCGCATCACAGCACTGCACAGCTCCAGAGCAGTGGCTTCACCAGGTCCAACTCAGCCTGCACAGGACGATGCAGAGCACTGCAGAGTCACACCGCATCGTCTTCGCACAAAAGTCACAAGGTAAACCTTCCTGCGGGACGAACCTGGTCCTTTATCCGGCCCGTGTTCCATCATGGTCAGCCTGAACTTGTGACTTTGTCGCAATAAGATACCCACAAATGATGCTTCGCGCCTTTTGGTGCTATTTTTTACGAAAACTGTAAAACCTTATAACACCAATTCCTTTTGCATTTCTTTTTTTTGATAAACATTTTTATTGAGTTTATATAGCAACAACACAAAGCCCAACAGGTCGTCGAGGAGTCGCGTAAACCAGACATCATGATAGACAATTGCACATAACATAGCGAAGTCTCTTGGTCAAAATGCACTTGTAAGAAATCAAGATAGCGCGTTAGACAAGTGTACATTACCCCCATCAGTATCAACCCCTCCCCAGGACCCCATCCATTTCCCCCACACCTTATCATGTTTATGGGGACATCCCATTGCTTCATACCCAAGCTTTCCTTGTTGAGCGCACCAGTCCACTACCCTGCGCCATCTTTCCACAGCTGGAGCTGTCTCTGATTTCCAGCCTGCAGCAATGTCCCTCTTGGCCACTAAGCAGGTCGTTCCGACAAATGCCCGGTCTGCTCTGTTTGAACCCACCCCATCAAGGACCCCCAAAAGGATGCGTACTGGGGCAACAGCTAGCTGCTCCTGCAAAACCCCAGCAATCTCGGCCGTCACTGCCTGCCAGTAGGATACGATATTCGGACAGGTCCACACCATATGAAAAAAATCTGCGTCTGGGCATGCGCAGCGCGGACAGTCGGCCTGAGGCCCATTCTATGGAGTCTCGCAGGAGAGAGATAGGCCGCTTGGAGATAATAAATTTGCACGACCTGGAATCGGGAGGTCGTGGTCAATGTCCGTGGGGCCATCAGAGCATCTCTCCAGTCGTCGTCATCCACTGGACCCATCCAACGCTCCCATCGCTCAAGGAGTTCTTCTAAGGGCCTTGTTGTGTGTGCTGTCAATGTACGGTATATGCGCGCCACTCCCACTTTGCCCAAGTGACCCATCAGCGTCCTGGCCTCCACGGGGCTAAACTCAGGAAGGACCGTTCCGGCCTGAACGTGTACATGTAGTGTGTGCCAAAGCTGCAGATATTTGTGGAATTGGAAGGGGGCAACGGAGAACTGCTGCTGAAGCTCCTGGAATGATCGCATATGAGTACCTGCCCAGACATCTGCAAGCAGTCATATGCCAATAAGGTCCCATTTATGGAACCCCTCAAGTGCTGAGACATCTTTAAGCCACTTTCCTTGCCACAGCGGGGTCTGCTGCGTGAGGTGATGCCGCCACGCTGTCTCCGTCTGCGCCGCCCTCCACTCCATCAGCACCACCCTCATCACCTCCGGGAGTGTGTGTGGCAATGAATCGCCATATAGCAGCCCCATCAAACCCGGAAAGCCGAGCGTCGCCAGTTCCAGCCGATAGGCTGGATCTGACCAGCCACCTCCCAGCCAGTCACTGATCACTAATAGCTGCATCGCAAGGGAATAATGATAGGGGTTGGACGTCCCCAGTCCACCCTCGTATACATCTCCCTGGCAAAAGCAGAACGCCACACGGGGGTGGGAGTTGCACCATAAGAACTGTCGCGCTACAGCCTCCACTTCGTTGAACCATAGGGTTAGGGTAGTTCTGGAGCAGGTAGAGGTATCGGGGGAGCACCATCATTTTGTAAAACGCTATCCGGCCCAAGACATTGAGAGGCAGCGAAGCCTCTACGAAAAGCTCCAGCAGGCGGATCACTCTAGGAACGCTACTAGCTGGAGTTGCTAAGAACAAAAGCATGTTGTCTGCATACAGGGCGATATGGTCCTCTTCTCCTGTAGGCCATACCCAGCCCTCAACCAAGGGGTCTTCCCTGATGAGCTTCGCCAGCAGCTCTATCGCCAAGGCGAACAGGAGCGGGGATAGGGGACATCCCTGGCGTGTGACCCGACGAATAGGGAACCGGTCGGACATCACCCCGTTCACCTGTACCAGGGCCGTTGGACTGGAGTATAGGAGTTGTATTAGTGCTCGAAATTGTGGCCCGAGTCTGACTTTTAACAGCACTTGCTGAAGGTAAGACCAGTCCACCGTATCAAAGGCCTTCTCGAAATCCAGGAGGAGAAGTGCCAGAGGAGGAGTCAGCAGGTTCCGGTTGGCCAGGGCCATCTGTAATGCCTGACACAGTGGGGGTCATTCCGACCCTGGCGGTCCATGACCGCCAGGGCCGGGGACCACGGAAGCACCGCCAACAGGCTGGCGGTGCTTCCAGGGCTATTCTGACCGCGGCGGTAAAGCCGCGGTCAGAAAAGGGGAACCGTCGGTTTCCCGCCGGTTTTCCCCTGGCCCAGGGAATCCTCCACGGCGGCGCTGCAAGCAGCGCCGCCATGGGGATTCCGACCCCCTTCCCGCCACCCTGTTTCTGGCGGTTCTTACCGCCAGGAACAGGATGGCGGGAATGGGTGTCGTGCGGCCCCTGGGGGCCCCTGCACTGCCCATGCCACTGGCAGGGGCAGTGCAGGGGCCCCCTAACAGGGTCCCACAAAGATTTTTACTGTCTGCTATGCAGACAGTGAAAATCGCGACGGGTGCCACTGCACCCGTCGCACCCCTGCAACTCCGCCGGCTCCATTCGGAGCCGGCTTCCTCGTTGCAGGGGCTTTCCCGCTGGGCCGGCGGGCGATCTTCTGGCGATCGCCCGCCGGCCCAGCGGGAAAGTCAGAATGACCCCCGCGGTCTATTGACCGCGGTGCGGTCTTTCGGCGGTTTCCGCCTGGCGGGCAGCGCCCGCCGGGCTCAGAATGAGCCCCAGTGTCTGGTACTCCTAGTCAGCATGAAGCCGCATTGATCCGGATGGCAGCACCTTTTTCAGCCTAGTAGCTAGGATGATAGATAGAATTTTCAGTTCGGTATTAAGCAGCGAAATAGGGCGTTAAGCCGCACAGCACTGCGAGGGGGGGCTAGTCTTCAGGATCACCACTATTGTGGCCAGATCCAAATCAGGGGGGGTACACACCTTTCTTTCAGCCTCTTCGAACATGGCAAGCAGGTGGCAGGTAAGGATATCACAAAGCTTTTGATAGAGCTCCGCTGGGAAACCTTCGGGGCCTGGCATCTTTCCGGCAGCCAGCCCGAGATGGCTTCCTTGACCTCCTGCAGGTCCAGGGGCTCGTCCACATCTTGCCTTTCCTTTGTCGAAATCACTGGAAAGGACACCTCTTTCAGCAAGGGGGCCTCTCTCTGAACCTGGGGCCGGGGCCGGGGCCTGGGCCGCTCCGCATAGACCTTCCTGTAGTAAGTGGCAAAGCTCTGTGCTATCTCATATGGGGTCCGGGAAATGGCGCCGGAATCATCGACGACCACCAGCACAATTCTGTCCGCCATTGGTCGAGTGGGGAGCCAGTGGAGGAGCTTGCCGTTTTTGTCCCCCCACCCATATACGCGGGCTACTGACGCACACCACAAGTGTTTAGCTGCCTCCATGGTAGTGTGTCGAATCTCTTCTCTCACTAGGGTTAGGCAGCGCGTCTCTAAGCACACAGCTCTGGCCTCCAGGGCCGACACTTTCTGAAGGCATGCACATTCCCGCACTCAAAGGAGCCTTGCAGGCTGGCCAGATGATACCCGGGTATGATACGGATCCAATATTAAAGGCAAAGTAGTCTAAGGTATGTTCCCGGAGAGCTTGGGTGTAGTCAGTGTCCTGCAAGTACCAGGCATTAAGCCACCACATCGGGCGTCTGGTCGCTTCTACATCGTTGAAACAAAGGAGTATTGGCACGTGATCTGAAACCCCCTGAGGGAGGATCTCTATTCCCGAAACTCGGGGAACGTCGAAGACCGGCAGGAGGAAGAGATCTATTCTGGCTTGGGTGTGGTGTGCTGCGGAGGTGTGAGTGTGCTGCCGCTGATGGGGGTGCCAAGTCTGCCACGCGTCACAGAGACCTAAGCTGTCAACCCATTTACGGAGTCCAGTCGTCCCAGAGGCCCGGCCCGAGGACGTGGGTCCAGCATTATCTATTTCCGGGTGAAGAACAGAGTTAAAGTCTCCCCCTATTATGGTAAGGTCTGGGGGGAGTCCAGTCACTACGTCTCTAAGCTGTGCGAGGAGCCGCCCCTGCGTGCCTGAGGGGGCATAGCTACTGAGTATATTAATAGGTTGCCCCCCAAGAAGTCCAGTGACCACCAAGTATTGGCCCTGTGGATCAGACCGGCTGGCTGTCACCACCATGGGCAGGGAGCGATGCAACAGAACAGCTGTGCCTCTCGAACCCCTGGGTGAACCCTGCATGATAGACTTTGTCATAACCCCCTCTCATGAGCATGGAGCACTTAGTACCCAGGAGGTGGGTCTCCTGTAGCAAGATTATGGATTAGGTAAAACGACGGACAAAGGAGCACACTGCTGATCTTTTAATTTTATCAAGGAGCCCGTTGGTATTCCAGGAGAGGACTCTGTTAGCCTGCGCTAATTTGTGCATAGTGAAGATAGTATTGAGTGAAATGTGCCTGTCTGGGTGTTCCTCCACGACCAACTTAACAAAGGCAAGAAAACACAATATAAACCCCATAGTAAACAACTGTAGTCAACTGTTCCCCCATGACCCCCCACCAACCCCCCACCCCATACTTCTAGCCCAGAAGCATATGTCACCCTAAACTGCGCCCACAATGTGTCAACTGCAAATTTGGAGTGGTGGACCCCTCCTTTAAGTCAGAGTTCTGCCATCTGGTTCCTTGCCGCTCCGTAACCTGCACCAGAGAACATGTCTCCAGCCCGGTCCCCCTGCACCACCACGCATCCGCGGGTCAAGTTCAAGGGAGCAGGGGGGACTGGCTAAGGCACTCTTTCTCGGGAGTCTCGTCTGGATTCTCCTGGTCAGGGTCTCCTGGCGTATTATTATCCTCAGGGGGACTCGGGCTCAGTTGTCTCTCTGCCTCGGGAGCGCCGTCCGGGCCGCTCTGCCTCCTCCGGCGGGAATGGCTACGCCTTCGCCCTATTTGTGGTCCCGGAGGGCCGCCGGGGTCCGATACCGGGCGGCCTTCTCCTGGTCGGGGTGGGGGGGGGCCTCCTCGCATCACTTGATTCTCTTCCGTTAGCCAGTCCCATGTGGTCTCTGGCGAGCCAAAAAAGAAGGCCTTCCCGTCCATGAGGACCTTAAGGCTTGCCGGGAAGAGGAGCATATAGGTCAGTTGCAGCGCTCTAAGTTTCTGCTTCACTCCTTCGTATGAGCGGCATCTAGCTTGCATTTCGCTAGTGTAGTCTGGAAAAATGAGGATCCTGTTATTGCCCCAGCGGAGGTCTGGTTAGGATCTGGCCTCCCTCAGGATTACGTCCCGGTCTTTGAAGTTAAGGAGGCGAGCAATCATCGGCCGCCGAGGTCCGCCCGGGGGAGGGGGGGTTGAGGGGGTGCATCAGGGCCCTGTGTGCTCGTTCAATCGCAAACCAAGGGGAGAGTTTGTTCTGAGCAAGGACCCATGACTTGATCCTGCCCTCCAGAAAATCTATGCGTTATTTTCTTCTGCGCCCTCCGGAAATCCCACGAAACTCAGGTTGTTCCGTCTGGAGCGGTTTTCTGCGTCCTTTGCTTTATGGTGGAGTTCCCCAGTGCAAGTCTGTAGCTGAGAGACCTTGGCCGTGAGATCCACAAGATCGTCTTCTGCCTGGGAGATTCGGCCTTCTACCTCCGTGATACGCCCCACTGCTGTTCGCAGGTCTTGTCCCAGCAGGCCCAAGTCCTCTCGCACCTCACCAACCTTGGTCTCGATCGCCAGTTGTGAGGACTGGATGGCTTGTAGGATCGTGGTGACACCTTCCCCTGCGGCAATCTCTGACACAGGAACGTCCATTGCTCGCGATGCAGACTGCCTGGCGAACTGGTCAATACGTTGCTGCGACGCAGGAGGCTGCTTGTTGGCCCTATCTTTCCCCATAACTGCTGCTAATCTGAGCCCTGACATGAAGTCAGGGCATCTCCGGGTCGTCTGCTCACTGTCACAGGCCTTGATGCTTGCTGCTGCGGTCTCAGTGGGTCTCTTCAGCGCCACTGCTTACCCCCATGGGTCCGTTCTCACTCCAGCCGGTGCTTCTTGTTCGCTGTCGCCCCGCCAGCCGTTCCACGTTTCACGTACCGGGGGTATTTGTTCGATGTTTGGCTATGCGCAACCCCAGTCTTACTCCAGGGGCAGGGCAGACAGTTTTGGGCCAGACTGTCTTCGGGGGTCCACGCACACCAGGATCAGGCTCCACAAGGCACTCCTGGGCCGCCTTTATCGCAGCTGGGGTCTCGTGCTCTCAGGCGGGGCAGCCACTAACCTCTGAGCCCCGCCCGGCTCCGCCGTGTCACTCCGTCGATGTTTTGAGGGCTTGGCTCCACCTCTGCCAGGGGCGGCAGTCTCTTGTGTGCCTGCTACCAGCCGCCGGCACCCGCACTATCACCGCCATGCCTCTAGTCGGCGGGAGGGATCGTTGGATCTGGCCTGTGGGTCCACCAGGAAGTCTGGGCCCGCCCACTCCATGTACAGCAGGCATCTTCCGCTGCTGCTCGCCCTCGGGCCGCGGTATAGGCCTCAGGCCATGGACGCCGGGGCGGGGTCCTTTCACTGGGGTTACCACGGAATGCGGCCTGGTCCATCAACCGGGCCTGTAACGCCCCTATCCACCAGGGCGGCGCCACTTACTGCTGCACGACGCCCCAGCAGTTACCGCTGCTCCGTGGGGATCCCGCCCTCTCCAGGCAGCTCCAAGCGCATCGCCGGCGCAGGCCTCACCCTCCGACCCCCGTCGCCGACTCCGCCACGGCCCAAACGAGGGCGTCTCCCCCCCACCGTTATGGCGGGCCTTTACGCAGGTGGGGCCCAGGTGAAAAGGGTCAGCGGGGTGCTGGAATGGCGGGCAGTATCGGGCGAATGACGGAGGGGTCCGAAGCACTCTGAGAGTGCGACCGTCATCTTGACGCCCATGGCCACGCCCCTTCCTTTTGCATTTCTTAATGGTCCAAATCAGTATTTCGGGCTGTTAAGAAATGCAAAACAGCCTTTTCTTATATATAAAGGCCTTTAGGAAATGACAAATTGTGATTTATACCCTGTAGAAATCACAATTTGTGATCCCCAGAATAGGAAATCGCAAATAGGGATTACCTAATTGCAATTTCTACTCTGATGTACAAAGCATTTCCTAAATGCGATTTGGGCATTTAGGAAATGCAATTACCATCCACTTGAAGTCGACAGAAACCATGTGCAAAAAAGCACCTGAAAACACTTTTTTTAAATTGCAATAGAGCTCACAAGTTTGCTGCATCTCCATAAATTATTTTTCTCTGTTCAGTGATAATGTGTGCTTGCTGATGTTTTTGTAGGTTTGATAATTGACTAATGCTGTTGAGACATTTACTGCAATGGTATGTTTTTTCCTCTGTGTGTTTGCTGATGTTTTCGGAGAGATGATAACAAACTGAAGCTTTTCACACATTCGCTACATCTGAATGGTTTTTCCCCTGTGTGTGTTCGCTGATGTCCCTGTAGGTGTGATAACTGGCTAAAGCTCTTCACACATTCACTGCACTTGAATGGCCTTTCCCCTGTGTGGGTTCGTTGATGGATTTGTAAGCTTGATAACCGACTAAAGCTGTTCCCACATTCATTGCAACTGAATGGCTTTTCCCCAGTGTGGGTTCGCTGATGTCTTCGGAGGTGTGATAACTGACTAAAGCTCTTCACACATTCACTGCACTTCAAGGGCTTTTCCCCTGTGTGTGTTCGCTGATGCCTTCGGAGGTGTGATAACTGACTAAAGCTCTTCACACATTCACTGCACTGCAATGGCTTTTCTCCAGTGTGTGTTCGCTGATGTCTTCGGAGTTGTGATAACTGACTAAAGCTCTTCACACATTCACTGCACTTGAAGGGCTTTTCCCCTGTGTGTGTTCGCTGATGAATCTTTAATGATAAAGGGTGACTAAAACTACTTCCACATTCACTGCACTTGAATGGTTTTTCTCCTGTGTGTGTTCGCTGATGTCTTCGGAGATTTGATAACTGACTAAAGCTCTTCACACATTCACTGCACTTGAAGGGCTTTTCCCCTGTGTGTGTTCGCTGATGAATCTTTAATGCTGAATGGTCACTAAAACTACTTCCACATTCACTGCACTTCAATGGCTTTTCCCCTGTGTGAGTTCGTTGATGTTTTTGTAGGTCTGATAACCCACTAAAGCCCTTCCCACATTCACTGCACCTGAATGGCTTTTCACCTGTGTGTGTTCGCAGATGGCTTTGTAGTTTTGATAAGTGACTAAAGCTCTTCAGACATTCAGTGCACTCGAATGGCTTTTCCTTTGCGTGTGTTCGCTGATGTCTTTGGAGATCTAATAACCTATTAAAGCTCTTCACACAATCTTTGCACCTAAATGGTGTTTCCCCTGTGTCAGTTTGCAGATGGCTTTGTAGGTTTGATAAATGACTAAAGCTACTTCCACATTCACTGCACTTGAATGGCTTTTCCTCTATGTGGGTTTGTTGATGTTTTTTAATGAATGATAACTCCCTAAAGCTTTTCACACATTGACTGCAATAATGTGGTTTTTCTACTGTATGTGTTCGTTGATGACCTTTTAAGGGTGCTGATTGACTGACGCTATTAACACATTCAGTGTATTTTTTTTTTTCACATGTGTGTGTTTGTTGAGGGTGCTTAAGTTCTGATGACAAACAAAAGCTCTTGCTGCATAAGAAAGTTTTTTCTTTCCTGGTTAGTGTCTCAGGGTCTGGTATACGTTTATCTAAATCCCATGCCTGTGTTTCCTGAAGGGCCAACATGGCTGATAAAGCACTTGTGTAATTCTCACATTGTCTGTATGTACATTCGATTTCCTGTATAAATAAAGTAGATTGAGCATTAAATTCGTATCACATGAATAATATGTGAGAGGATTTTTGGGGGTGATTTTGTCTTTACATTAGATAATGGTTTTGCACACTTGCAGGTAAAGATTCATCCCCATTCGGGTCAGTGCAAATTGGGCAGCACTCTGTATTGTAGACAGCAGAACTTTTCTTTCCTTTGCCCTTCAGTCTTCTGGCTCCTTTGTGCCTTTCTCTGGTTGCTGTGGTTTGGCCAGAAAGAGTTTACAATACACCTAGAAGATTGAATAGTGGTCTGTTTTCATTTTAGGGACAGAGCACTGCTGTAAACACATCACACTGATCTCAAGGTCAAACCTAGTATTGCACACGTGTTTACACATGAGGAAGTTTGTCAGTGTTGTTGCTTTAGTTTTCTAGAGGTCATTTCTTAGTCTTGTGGCATGGAGGTGTACAGCTCAGACTCACATTCACTGAAAGGCTCTTGACTGCTTCTTCCAGGATCCCTCAGTATTGTTCATGTTCCTCTCTCGCCGACAGCACTGATGTTTTTCTGACATTATTTGTGACAGTTTTCAGATTTCCAATATTATCTTCATTATTCATAATAATTTTGTGTGTTCAAAGCATGTTTCCTGTTGGATATAAAGAGATTGAAAATCGCTAAATGGAAACGTAATAGAATGTGAATGCACAATATTTATCCGGTTGTAAAAGTCATCTCTTCTTCACTATGTCTGAGTCTTATCAAGGGACGTTTCACCGTACACAAATATTTAACTAAAAGTTCTGTTGAACACATCACATCTTCTTTACTTCAGAAGAAGTAGACATTTACCAGTGTTCACAGAGTAACTTAGAAAAGAAAGGGCATTCACGGAGCACCCACATGCTACCGGTACAGCTTTAGGAAAATCACATGGACAAGATTTCATTTAAAAAAAGAATAGATTGTGAAAACAGAGATTGATCAGAACATGATGCTGTCACTTTAGTGTGAGGAAGTGTAGAAGAAAGGTAACTCTTCAGGAAATGTATAACAAAGGAAACTCTTCAGTGAGTATATAACAAAGGTAACTCTTCAGGAAGTATATACCACAAGAAACTCTTCAGGAAGCATTATTGTGAGTTGAGGTGTATTTTCTATCGCCATAATATCCGTCCATCTCACTAACACTAGCGCAGTTTACACGGCCTAATTCTGGCCCTGACACTTTACACAAACAAGAGATTCTTTGGTTCTTCCTAAAGCCGATAATGTTCGGATCCTGTTGCACCTCAAGCTTCAGCTGCTTCCAGAATGAGGGAGTCACTGTAATACCCACCTTTACATTACATTATACATGCAGACAAGGGGCACACACACATCAGCAATCAGTCATTTAACTCTTCATAGAGTGAATTCATCACAGTCAGTGAGTGACCTGACATATCCTCGCAGCCAACAAAAGGGAACAGACTTTGGGCCTGATTTAGCGTTTGGCGGACGGGTTACTCCGTCACAACCACCGCAGATATCCTGTCCGCTGTATTACAATTCCCATGGGGTATAATGGGATCGTAATACGGTGGACGGGATATCCGTCACATGTGTAACCGAGTAACCCCGTCCACCAAACTCTAAGTCAGATTCATAGTGTTGTCAGTTTGGTGTCGCAGAGACTACTCCGGGGCCGGTAGGGCCTTTGGCGGAATAGGAGGAGGTGTCCATTGTCGACAGGCGTACTCTATCTCCTGCTCATATTCCTTCAGTCACGCTTTCAATTTACCAGAATACGGGCCTGGCTTCGGGTAAAGTACAAAGGGCTATGAGTCTTATGATCTTGTAAAGGTGATAGGGACTACAGACGTCAGGACAGGGGTTTAACTTTTCCTTACTGTTTGGATTTATATACAAGGAGGTACAGTTATAAGATTTCTTTTAGCGCTCGGATTCAGCAAACTCCTCTCACTTCTTCTTTTCTCTTTATTCCTTAGGGTCCCAGACACTCAGTGGTGGATGGTGACTCCCTCGGACAGAACAAAAGGACTCTTGGTCAGGTAAGTGAATTTCCTTTTCATGAGAATAGTGATGAAAAGGGTGGAGGGGAGGTTGTGCACATGAGAGAAAGGGAGGTAGTGTATACAAAAAAAGGTCCTAAGCATCCCTTCTAAAAGTTATAATATCCCCGTACTTGCTTTCCCTCTCGCTCTCCCACTCCCTGGGTTTTCCCTCTCCCTGGGTCCCCTTTGAGCCACTTCCAGCCCTGGGCTCGTACCAGAGAAAGCAACGTCTCTCCTGGGACATGGCGGGAGAGTCCGTGGTAGTCTGTGGTTTCGGGGCTGCTCCCGGTGTGATCTGAAGCCTAGGGTGGATCCCCAGGACCTTTTTTCTTGCTGGCCTCTTCTCCAGCCATATGCGCTTCTCCTCCTATTGTCGCTGTGAGGCTCCCGTTTCGGTCCTCCGCTTCAACTGCTCCACTGTGCTCAGCTCTTTCATTCGCGCCCTCTCCCTCCTCACCGACTCCCATCCTTTGTTGTTCGTCTCTGGCCATCCTTCCGTGAGCTAAACTTGCCCTCGGGTACTCTTGTACTGGCCCTGGGGTTGCACTGGAGAGAACGCCGTCCTTCGCCTCGGGCACCTCCCGTCACAGAACCCCCCATTGAGTCTGAACGATCAGGCCAGAGAGGACTAAGACTTCTGGAGAGAAAATCAGCCGTGGTTTGTTGTGAACCTGGTATATGAAAGGTCTGAAAAGAAAAGGGTTGTAGTGCTAAGAACCACTGCAGGATATGGGAATTGGTGTTTTTATGTCTTGCTAACCATGTTAAAGGGGCATGGCTTGTTAAGAGCGTAAAGGGTCTGGCTAGCAAATAATATTGCATTGCTTCGATGGCCAATTTAATACAGAGGCTTTCCTTTTCGATGGTAGGATATTTCACTTCCCGAGGTAACAGCTTGCGGCTTATGTAAAGTATAGGGTGTAGGTGGGTGGTCTCATCCGTTTGGGATAAAACTGCAACAAGACCCTGGTTTGAGGCGTCTGTTTGAAGTACAAAAGGTTTCATAAAATTCAGACATTTTAGGACAGGGTCTTCGCACAGACATGTTTTCAAAAACTCAAAACTGGTCCTCTCTTCCTCGTGAGTGATGGGTTTCTTATTGGGTTTAATACTTTTTAATAGGTCTGCTAAGGGGGCAGCCCTTTCTGCAAATTGTGGAATGAAACGTCGGTAATACCAAACCAGACCTAAGAAGGATCTAACTTTCTGTTTTGTGGTTGAGGGATTTATCGCTCTGATGGCCTGTACTTTTTCTAGCAGTGGTATAATGGCACCTTTTGAAATACTATACCTCAAATATTTAATGGAGTCTCTGGCCAAATGGCATTTCTCTGGGTTTGCTGTTAAGCCGGCCAGTCATTTTTGTTTTCTTTTGCACCAAAAAGTATAAATAAGGGCCTAACTGCAGGTGACAGTCTTCAAATGTAACCCAAAGTGGAAAAACCCTAAATAGAGAAAGTGCTGGTGGGGTACAATATTCAAGAAAGTTTGAAAGGAGCTGCTAGAACAGAATTTCAGCAGAAGGGACCATATTTTTAAAACTAGTCACAAAGAAAACCACAGCTCGATGACAACTAGCAATCAAAACTACCTCAACATCAACAGGGCACACATGAAAAAAGCTGCAATAACAGACTGTAGGCAAGAGAGACGAGGGACCATACAAAGCAAGCATGAAAAGAGCCACAATAACAGACTGTAGGCAAGAGAGACAAAAGACTGTACAGAGCAAGCATGAAAAGAGCATCAATAACAGACTGCAGGCAAGAGAGACGAGAGACCGTACAGAGCAAGAATGAAAAGAGCCACAATAAAAGACTTAGGCAAGAGATACAAGAAACTATACAGAGTAAACATCAAAAGAGCTACAATAACAGACTATAGGCAAGAGACAGCATACAGAGCAAGCATGAAAAGAGCCCCAATAACAGACTGTAGGCAAGAGAGACGAGAGACCATGCACAGGAAGCATGAAAAGAGACACAATAACAGACTGTAGGCAAGAGACAGAAGAGACTATACAGAGCAAGCACAAAAAGGACATCAATACCAGACTGTAGGCAAGAGAGACCACATGAGCAAGCATGAAAAGAGCCACAATAACAGACTGTAGGCTAGAGAGACAAGAGACTGTACAGAGCAAGCATGAAAGGAGCATCAATAACAGACTGTAGGCAAGAGAGACCACATGAGCAAGCATGAAAGGAGCCACAATAAAAGACTTAGGCAAGAGAGACGGGAGACTATACAGAGCAAGCATGAAGAGAGCATCAATAACAGACTATAGGCAAGAAATGAGAGGCCATACAGAACAAGCATGAAAACAGCCACAATAACAGACTGTAGGGTAGAGAGACAAGAGACTGTACAGAGCAAGCATGAAACAAGCATCAATAACAGACTGTAGGGTAGAGAGACGAGAGACCCTACAGAGCAAGCACAAAATGGGCATCAATAACAGACTGTAGGGTAGAGAGACGAGAGACCGTACAGAGCGAGCATGAAAAGAGCCACAATAACAGAATTAGGCAAGATGTATGAAATGTACAAAACTACTCACAGAGAAAACCAGAGCATGAGCACAACCATCATAATAAATGCTACCTCAGAGCAAAAGGTACTCACATGGAAAGAGTCCCAAGGTAAATCTCATGGCGTACTCCATACATTCATCCTGAAATTTAGGGTAATGATGTCCATATTGCTCTTCTCTTAAAATCCATCCTCTTAAATGATATCTTGTCTAGAGCAGTCCAACCTTCCATGGCTGAGGCTAACTAAAGAGGCATGGACTGAGTTACTTGCTTCCTTGTTTAGCAGCTCAGAAGCAATTGCCACCAACTGTGTCACTAACTAACAACCCCACCAGAGGATAAACGATTAAAGTCAGGAAGCAGATAGAACAGTCAAGGGCACTAGGGATCACACCTGACACCATTTTAGGCTCAGTTCAAAAAACATTTTCAGTTAGTGCGACTTACTCCTTACTTAGGAGTGGCTTGCACATACAATTCTCTGAGTAAAACGCTTTGAGAATCGTGCCCTTTGACCTGTGTGATGCTTGACATCCTTACACCTTCTCAAGAGGACGTCAAATTCCAGAAAAAACACTACACCGAAGAGACCCAGCCATTCTATGTTCTCTGTCCAGTGTGATGGCCCACTGTAAATTAGAAACCATGAGACCAGGCTCTGCTCCCAGTGTGACATGAGAAGGGCAGAAAAAGAACCAGTTCTGCAACCACTGTACACCCAGTGTAATGGAGGAGAGGCCCAGATACACCAGGCTCTGCACCTAGTGTGACACTGGAGATACCCAGCGAGGACAGGCTCTGCACCCAGTGTGATGGAGGAGAGACTTTAAGACGCCAGACTCTGCACTCAGTGTGAAAAGGAAAGACCCAGAGAGGACAGGCTCTGCACCAGTGTGACAGAGGAGAGACCCAGAGACACCAAACTCTGCACCCAGTGTGACAGAGGAGAGACACCACAGAGGAAAGGCTCTGCACCCAGTGTGATGGAGGAGAGACCTTAAGACGCCAGGCTCTGCACTCAGTGTGAAAAGGAAAGACCCAGAGAGGACAGGCTCTGCACCCAGTGTGACAGAGGAGAGACCCGGAGACACCAAACTCTGCACCCAGTGTAACAGAGGAGAGACACCACAGAGGACAGACTCTGCACGCAGTGTGATGGAGGAGAGACCTTTAGACGCCAGGCTCTGCACTCAGTGTGAAAAGGAAAGACCCAGAGAGGACAGGCTTTGCACCCAGTGTGACAGAGGAGAGACCCAGAGACAACAAACTCTCCACCCAGTGTGACAGAGGAGAGACACCACAGAGGACAGGCTCTGTACCCAGTGTGACAGAGGAGAGACCCAGAGACAACAAACTCTGCACCCAGTGTAACAGAGGAGAGGCACCAAAGAGGACAGGCTCTGTATCCAGTGTGATGAAGGAGAGACACCAGGCTCTGCACCATGTGACGGAGGAGAGACCCAGAGACACCAGACTGCACCTAGTGTGATTGAGGAGAGACCCAGACAGGACAGGCTCCACACCTAGTGTGACGAAGGAGAGACCTTGATAGAAAAGGCTCTGCACCCAGTGTGACAGAAGAGAGACCCAGAGACACCAGGCTCTGCACCTAGTGTGACACTGGAGATACCCAGCGAGGACAGGCTCTGCACCCAGTGTGATGGAGGAGAGACTTTAAGACGCCAGACTCTGCACTCAGTGTGAAAAGGAAAGACCCAGAGAGGACAGGCTCTGCACCAGTGTGACAGAGGAGAGACCCAGAGACACCAAACTCTGCACCCAGTGTGACAGAGGAGAGACACCACAGAGGAAAGGCTCTGCACCCAGTGTGATGGAGGACAGACCTTAGGACGCCAGACTCTGCACTCAGTGTGAAAAGGAAAGCCCCAGAGAGGAGAGGCTCTGCACCCAGTGTGACAGAGGAGAGACCCAGAGACACCAAACTCTGCACCCAGTGTGACAGAGGAGAGACACCACAGAGGAAAGGCTCTGCACCCAGTGTGATGGAGGAGAGACCTTAGGTCTGTGACAGAGGAAAGAGTCCTAGGGACAGCAGACTCTGAACCCAGTGTGACACAGGAGAGATCCAGAGAGGACAGGCTCTGCACCCAATATGATGGAGAAGAGACACAGAGACACCAGGCTCTGCACCCATGTGACGGAGGAGAGACCCAGAGATACCAGACTGCACCTAGTGTGATGGAGGAGAGACCCAGACAGGACAGGCTCCACACCTAGTGTGACGAAGGAGAGACCTTGAGAGAAAAGGTTCTGCACCTAGTGTGACACTGGAAAGACTCAGTGAGGCCAGGCTCTGCACCCAGCGTGATGAAGGAGAGACCCAGAGACACGAGGCTCTGTTCCCAGTGTGACATGAGAGAGTCAGAAAGAGAACCAGCTGTGCCCACCTGGCATTACGAAGGAGAGACCCAGAGACACCAGGCTTGCACCTAGTGTGACACCGGAGACACCTAGACAGGACATGATCTATGCCCAGTGTAACAGAGGAGAGACCTTAAGACGCCAGGCTCTGCACTCAGTGTGACAGAAGGGAGATCTTAAAATGCCAGGCTCCGGACCTAGTATGACAGAGGAGAGACCTCGCGACAATAGACTCTGAACCCAGTGTGACAGAAGAGAGACCCAGAGAGGACAGGCTCTGCACCCAATATGATGGAGAAAAGACACAGAGACACTAGGCACTCCACCCATGTTCCAGAGGACAGACCCAGAGACACCAGGCTCTGAACCCTGTGTAACGAAGGAGACACCCAGAGACACCAGGCCCCGCACCTAGTGTGACACTGAAGAGACTCAGCGAGGACAGGCTCTGCACCCAGTGTGACAGAGGAGAGACCCAAAGACACCAGGCTTTGCTCCCACTGTGACATGAGAGAGTCAGAATGAGAACCAGCTGTGCACCCACTGGACACCTGGTGTAACAAAAGAGAGACTCAGAGACACTAGGCTTGCACCTAGTGTGACACCAGAGAGACCCAGTGAGGACAGGCTCTGCACCCAGTGTGACGGAGAGGAGACCCAGAGACACCAATCTGTGCACTCTGTGAGACCTAGGAGAGATCCTTAGATGCCAGGCTCTGCACCTAGTGTGACAGAGGAGAGCCTCAGAGACACCAGACTCTGCACCCAGTGTGACGGAGGAGAGACATCGAGAGGACAGGTTCTGCACCCAATGTGACTGAGGAGAGACATCGAGAGGACAGGCTCTGTACTCAATATGACAGAGGACAGACATAGGTACACCAGGCTTTGCATCCTCTGAGATGGAGGAGAGACACAGGGGGTGATTCTAATTCTGGCGGGCGGCGGAGGCCGCCCGCCAGAATTCCGCCCCCATAATACCGCTCCGCGGTCAGAAGACCGCGGAGGGTATTATGAGTTTTTCCCTGGGCTGGCGGGCGGTCTCCAAAAGACCGCCCGCCAGCCCAGGGAAAAACTCCCTTCCCACGAGGATGCCGGCTCGTAATCGAGCCGGCGGAGTGGGAAGGTGCGACGGGTGCAGTAGCACCCGTCGCGTATTTCAGTGTCTGCAAGGCAGACACTGAAATACCTTGCGGGGCCCTCTTACGGGGGCCCCTGCCGTGCCCATGCCATTGGCATGGGCACGGCAGGGGCCCCCAGGGGCCCCGCGACCCCCCCTACAGCCATCCTGTTCATGGCGGCTTTCCCGCCATGAACAGGATGGCGGTAGGGGGGGTCAGAATCCCCCATGGCGGCGCAGCAAGCTGCGCCGCCATGGGGGATTCTGAGGGCAGCGGTAAACCGGCGGGAGACCGCCGGTTTACCCTTTCTGACCGCGGCCAAAGCGCCGCGGTCAGAATGCCCTGCGGGGCACCGCCGGCCTGTCGGCGGTGCTCCCGCCGACCCTCGCCCCGGCGGTCGAAGACCGCCGGGGTTAGAATCAGCCCCACAGAGACACCAATCTTTGCACCTATCGACCCACATAGGACAGGCGCTGCACCCAGTGTGACAGAGAAGAGACCGTAGAGTGGCCAAACTGCACCCAGTGTGACGGAGGAGAGACCCAGAGACACTAGGTTCTGTACTAAGTGTAGGAAAGTACCATCTTACCTGGCATGTTACCCCCATATTTCACTGTATGGATGTTGTTTTAGCCCTTGAGTCACTGGGATCCTGCCAGGCAGGACCCCAGTGCTCATAGTATGTGCCCTGTATGTGTGCTGTGTGGTGCCTAACTGTATCACTGAGGCTCTGCTAACCAGAACCTCAGTGTTTATGCTCTCCCTGATTTCTAAATTTGTCACTGCAGGCTAGTGACTATATAATTCCCTTGTATATGGTACTTAGGTATTGGGGTTCCAGGAGATCCCTATGGGCTGCAGCATTTCTTTTGCCACCCATAGGGAGCTCTGACAATTCTTACACAGGCCTGCCACTGCAGCCTGAGTGAAATAACGTCCACGTTATTTCACAGCCATTTTTCACTGCACATAAGTAACTTATAAGTCACCTATATGTCTAACCTTCACTTAGTGAAGGTTGGGGGCCAAGTTACTTAGTGTGTGGGCACCCTGGAACTAGCCAAGGTGCCCCCACATCGTTGAGGGCAAATTCCCCGGACTTTGTGAGTGCGGGCACACCATTACACGCGTGCACTATACATAGGTCACTACCTATGTATAGCGTTACAATGGTAACTCCGAACATGGCCATGTAACATGTATAAGATCATGGAATTGTCACCCCAATACCATTCTGGTATTGGGTGACAATTCCATGATCCCCCGGGTCTCTAGCACAGAACCGGGTACTGCCAAACTGCCTTTCCGGGGTTTCCACTGCAGCTGCTGCTGCTGCCAACCCCTCAGACAGGTTTCTGCCCTCCTGGGGTCCAGGCAGCCCTGGCCCAGGTAGGCAGAACAAAGGATTTCCTCTGAGGGAGGGTATTACACCCTCTCCCTTTGGAAATAGGTGTGAAGGGCTGGGGAGGAGTAGCCTCCCCCAGCCTCTGGAAATGCTTTAATGGGCACAGATGGTGCCCATCTCTGCATAAGCCAGTCTACACCGGTTCAGGGATCCCCCAGCCCTGCTCTGGCGCGAAACTGGACGAAGCTTAGGCTGATAGAAGGTAGCTATGGAAAAGCATCTTAGGCTGAACTAACCACACTGACCAGCACCTCCCAGGGGAGGTACCCAGAGCTCCTCCAGTGTGTCCCAGACCTCTGCCATCTTGGAAACAGAGATGTTGGGGGCACACTGGACTGCTCTGAGTGGCCAGTGCCAGCAGGTGACGTCAGAGACCCCCTCTGATAGGCTCTTACCTTTCTTGGTAGCCAATCCTCCTTTCTCAGTAGCCAAACCTCCTTTTCTGGCTATATAGGGTTTCTCCTCTGGGGAACTCTCCAGATAACGAATGCAAGAGCTCACCATAGTTCCTCTGCATCTCCCTCTTCGACTTCTACCAAGGATCGACTGCTGACTGCTCCAGGACGCCTGCAAAACCGCATCAAAGTAGCAAGAGAACTACCAGCAACATTGTAGCGCCTCATCCTGCCGGCTTTCTCGACTGTTTCCTGGTGGTGCATGCTCTGGGGGTCACCTGCCTTCATCCTGCACTGGAAGCCAAGAAGAAATTTCCTGTGATCGACGGAATCTTCCCCCTGCTAACGCAGCCATCAAAAGACTGCATCACCGGTCCTCTGGGTCCCCTCTCATCCTGACGAGCGTGGTCCCTGGAACACAGGAACTCTATACAAGTGACTCCCACGGTCCAGTGATCCTTCAGTCCAAGTTTGGTGGAGGTAAGTCCTTGCCGCCCCACGCTAGACTGCAAACCTGTGTACTGCGTGTATTGCAGCTGCTCGGGCTTCTGTGCACTCTTCCAGGATTTCCTTTGTGCACAGCCTAGCCTGGGTCCCCAGCACTCTGTCCTGCAGTGCACAACCCTCTGAGTTGGCCTCCAACATCGTGGGACCCTCCTTTGTAACTCTGCGTGGACTCAGGTTCACAAATATTCGAAGTGCGTGTTCAGGTACTTCTGCGGGTGCTGCCTGCTTCTGTGGAGGCCCTCTGAGTTGCTGAACACCCCCTCTGTCTCCTCTTCCAAGGGGCGACATCCTGGTCCTTCCTGGTCCCCAGCAGCACCCAAAAACCTCTACCCCGACCCTTGCAGCTAGCAAGGCTTGTTTGGGGTATTTCTGTGTGGGAACACTTCTGCAACCTTCAGCCCGATGTGGGACATCTTCCCTCCAAAGGAGAAGTTCCTAGTCCTTTTCGTTCTTGTAGAATTCCAAGCTTCTTCCATCAGGAGGCAACTTCCTTGCACCTTCATCCTGGGTTTTCTGGGCTCCTGCCCCCCAGACACTGACGCGACTATTGGACTTGGTCCCCTTGCTTTGCAGGTCCTCAGGTCCAGGAATCCGTTTTCAGTGCACTGCTGGTGTTTGTTGTTCTTGCAGAATCCCCCTATCACGACTATTGTGTTCTTTTGGGGGTAGAAGGTGTACTTTACTCCTACTTTTCAGGGTCTTGGGGTGGGGTATCTCGGACACCCAGCGACCCTCTACAAGCTCCCATAGGTCTGGGGTCCATTCGTGATTCGCATTCCATTTTTGGAGTATATGGTTTGTGTTGCCCCTAGACCTATGCCTGCCTATTGCAACCTATTGTAATTCTAGACTGTTTGCATTACTTTTCTGACTCTTACTTACCTGTTTTGGATTTGTGTACATATAACTTGTGTATATTACTTACCTTCTTACTGAGGGTACTCACTGAGATACTTGTGGCATATTGTCATAAAAATAAAGTACCTTTATTTTTTGTAACTCTGTGTATTGTGTTTTCTTATGATATTGTGCATATGATATAAGTGGTATTATAGGAGCTTTGAATGTCTCCTGGTTCAGCCTAAGCTGCTTTGCCATAGCTACCTTCTATCAGCCTAAGCTGCTAGAAACACCTCTAGTCCACTAATAAGGGATAACTGGACCTGGCACAGGGTGTAAGGACCACAGGGTACCCACTACAAGCCAGGCAAGCCTCCTACACTCAGTGTGACACAGGAGAGACCCAGAGACACCAGACTCTGCACCCAGTGTAACAGAGGAGAGACATCGAGAGGACAGGCTCTGCACCCAGTGTGACAGAGGAGAGACATCGAGAGGACAGGCTCTGTACTCAATGTGATAGAGGACAGACAAAGGTACACCAGGCTTTGCACCCTCTGAGATGGAGGAGAGACACAGAGACACCAGGCTCTGCACCCAGTGAGAGGAACGAGGGACCCAGATAAGACAGGCTGTGTGCACCCAGTGTGGCAGAGGAGAGGCCTTGCATTTGAGATCATTAATTGTGAGATTTGCCATTTTCAAAATAATCAGAAAAGTGCATTTAAGTCTGCTATAGACAAACATTAGGTCAAAAGGAATCTTCAGCTTACTTCCTGGGAGACTGGTTCATGCAATCTGAGCAGCAAACATCCCCAAGAGAGGCTGTCAGCTCCTCAGAGCGAGCAGAGCTTTATCAGCTCGGGGACACCACACCTAAGATCGAGAGTGACCTTCTCGATAAGCAGAAAAACAGGCTTGTTCTTCAGTAAAGGCTGACTGAAGAAACTCAGAGGGACATTTTTGGTGTTAAGACAGCTTAACTAGGGGCTAGAAAGGAAGGGTGTATTACCAAAGGCTGATTTTATCATTTAATGCAATGAATTGCTGAAACACCATCACAATGGTGCAATTCATTTTAAGCCCACTAATTATTCCATTGCCACAATCTGGGTTATTTTTAAAGATACATCCTATTTCAAAGTAAGAAATAGTGTGCACAGAGTCCAAGGGTTCCCCTTAGAGGTAAGACAGTGGCAAAAAGAGATAAATCTAATGCTCTGTTTTGTGGTAGTGTGGTCGAGCAGTAGGCTTATCAGAGGGTAGTGATAAGCATTTGTTGTACACACACAGGCAATAAATGAGGAACACACACTCAAAGACTTAACTCCAGGCCAATAGGTTTTTATATAGAAAAATATATTTTCTTAGTTTATTTTAAGAACCACAGGTTTAAGATTTACAAGTAATACTTCAAATGAATGGTATTTCACTCAGGTATTCTAGGAACTTGGAATAATCACAATATCATGTACAGTTTTGACAAAAATGGCAATAAGCTATTTTAAAAGTGGACACAGTGCAAAAATCAACAGTTCCTGGGGGAGGTAAGTAAATGTTAAGTTCACAGGTAAGTAAAACACTCACAGGGTTCAAAGTTGGGTCCAAGGTAGCCCACCGTTGGGCGTTCAAGGCAACCCCAAAGTTGCAACACCAGCAGCTCAGGGCCGGTCAGGTGCAGAGGTCAAAGAGGTGCCCAAAACACATAGGCCTCAATGGAGAACAGGGGTGCCGCTGTTCCAGTCTGCCAGCAGGTAAGTGCTTGCGTCCTCGGAGGGCAGACCAGGGGGGTTTTGGAGGGCACCGGGGGACACACGACACAAGTAGGCACAGAAAGTACACCCTCAGCGGCACAGGGGCGGCCGGGTGCAGAGTGCAAACAGGCGTTGGGTTTTATATTGAAAGCAATGGGGAGACCCGGGGGTCTCTTTAACGATGCAGGCAGGCACAAGGGGGGCTCCTCGGGGTAGCCACCACCTGGGCTAGGCAGAAGGTTGCCTGGGGGTCGCTCCTGCACTGGAGTTCGGTTCCTTCAGGTCCTGGGGGCTGCGGGTGCAGAGTTGATTCCAGGCGTCGGGTCCCTTGTTACAGACAGTCGCGGTCAGGGGGAGCCTCTGGATTTCCTCTGCAGGCGTCGCTGTGGGGGCTCAGGGGGGGGGTCAACTCTGGCTACTCACAGGCTTGCAGTCAGCGGGGAGTCCTCGTAGTAGTGTTGGTTTTCCGCAGGTCAAGCCGGGGGCGTCGTTTGAAGAGTAGAAAGTCTCACACTTCCGGCGGGAAACGTGAAGTCCTTAAAGTTGCTTCTTTGTTGCAAATAAGTTGCAGGATGTTGAACAGGGCCACTGTTCACAGGAGTTTCTTGGTTGCAGGGCAGTCCTCTGAGGCTTCAGAGGTCGCTGGTCCCTGTTGGATGCGTCGCTGTTGCAGTTTTCTTCGAAGTTGGGTTACAGGCCGGTAGGGCTGGGACCAAAGCAGTCGCTGTCTCCGTCTTCACTGCAAGGCTTCAGGTCAGCAGTCCTTCTTCTTGTTAAGGTTGCAGGAATCTAGTTTCCTAGGTTCTGGGGGCCCCTAATGTGAGAAAGTAGCCTCTTTCTAGCCTTGTTACCCCCACTTTGGGCCTGTTTGTGAGTGTATGTCAGGGTGTTTTCACTGTATCACTGGTATCCTGCTTGCCAGGGCCCAGTGCTCATAGTGAAAACCCTATGTTTTCAGTATGTTTGTTATGTGTCACTGGGACCCTGCTAGTCAGGACCCCAGTGCTCATAAGGTTGTGACCTATAGGTATGTGTTCCCTGTGTGATGCCTAACTGTCTCACTGAGGCTCTGCTAACCAGAACCTCAGTGGTTATGCTCTCTCTTTACAAATTGTCACTAACAGGCTAGTGACCAATTTTACCAATTTACATTGGCTTACTGGAACACCCTTATAATTCCCTAGTATATGGTACTGAGGTACCCAGGGTATTGGGGTTCCAGGAGATCCCTATGGGCTGCAGCATTTCTTTTGCCACCCATAGGGAGCTCTGACAATTCTTACACAGGCCTGCCACTGCAGCCTGAGTGAAATAACGTCCACGTTATTTCACAGCCATTTTACACTGCACTTAAGTAACTTATAAGTCACCTATATGTCTAACCTTTACCTAGTAAAGGTTGGGTGCTAAGTTACTTAGTGTGAGGGCACCCTGGCACTAGCCAAGGTGCCCCCACATTGTTCAGGGCCAATTCCCCGGACTTTGTGAGTGCGGGGACACCATTACACGCGTGCACTACATATAGGTCACTACCTATATGTAGCTTCACAATGGTAACTCCGAATATGGCCATGTAACATGTCTATGATCATGGAATTGCCCCCTCTATGTCATCCTGGCATAGTTGGCACAATCCCATGATCCCAGTGGTCTGCAGCACAGACCCTGGTACTGCCAAACTGCCTTTCCTGGGGTTTCACTGCAGCTGCTGCTGCTGCCAACCCCTCAGACAGGCATCTGCCCTCCTGGGGTCCAGCCAGGCCTGGCCCAGGATGGCAGAACAAAGAACTTCCTCTGAGAGAGGGTGTTACACCCTCTCCCTTTGGAAAATGGTGTGAAGGCAGGGGAGGAGTAGCCTCCCCCAGCCTCTGGAAATGCTTTCTTGGGCACAGATGTGCCCAATTCTGCATAAGCCAGTCTACACCGGTTCAGGGGACCCCTTAGCCCTGCTCTGGCGCGAAACTGGACAAAGGAAAGGGGAGTAACCACTCCCCTGACCTGCACCTCCCCTGGGAGGTGTCCAGAGCTCCTCCAGTGTGCTCCAGACCTCTGCCATCTTGGAAACAGAGGTGCTGCTGGCACACTGGACTGCTCTGAGTGGCCAGTGCCACCAGGTGACGTCGGAGACTCCTTCTGATAGGCTCCTTCAGGTGTTGCTAGCCTATCCTCTCTCCTAGGCAGCCAAACCCTCTTTTCTGGCTATTTAGGGTCTCTGTCTCTGGGGAAACTTTAGATAACGAATGCAAGAGCTCATCCGAGTTCCTCTGCATCTCTCTCTTCACCTTCTGCCAAGGAATCGACTGCTGACCGCGCTGGAAGCCTGCAAAACTGCAACATAGTAGCTAAGACGACTAGTGCAACTCTGTAACGCTGATCCTGCCGCCTTCTCGACTGTTTTCCTGGTGGTGCATGCTGTGGGGGTAGTCTGCCTCCTCTCTGCACTAGAAGCTCCGAAGAAATCTCCCGTGGGTCGACGGAATCTTCCCCCTGCAACCGCAGGCACCAAAAAGCTGCATTACCGGTCCCTTGGGTCTCCTCTCAGCACGACGAGCGAGGTCCCTCGAATCCAGCAACTCTGTCCAAGTGACCCCCACAGTCCAGTGACTCTTCAGTCCAAGTTTGGTGGAGGTAAGTCCTTGCCTCACCTCGCTAGACTGCATTGCTGGGAACCGCGACTTTTGCAGCTACTCCGGCCCCTGTGCACTTCCGGCGGAAATCCTTTGTGCACAGCCAAGCCTGGGTCCACGGCACTCTAACCTGCATTGCACGACTTTCTAAGTTGGTCTCCGGCGACGTGGGACTCCTTTGTGTAACTTCGGGTGAGCACCGTTTCACGCATCCTCGTAGTGCCTGTTTCTGGCACTTCTCCGGGTGCTACCTGCTGCTAAGAGGTCTCCTTGTCTTGCTCGACGTCCCCTCTACCTCCTGGTCCAATTTGCGACCTCCTGGTCCCTCCTGGGCCACAGCAGCATCCAAAAACGCTAACCGCACGATTTGCAGCTAGCAAGGCTTGTTGGCGTTCTTTCGGCAGGAAAAGACTTCTGCACGACTCTCCACGGCGAGAGGGATCCGTCCACCAAAGGGGAAGTCTCTAGCCCTTTTCGTTCCTGCAGAAACCTCAGCTTCTTCTGTCCAGTAGAAGCTTCTTTGCATCCACAGCTGGCATTTCCTGGGCAAATGCCCATCTCCGACTTGCTTGTGACTTTTGGACTTGGTCCCCTTGTTCCACAGGTACCCTAGATTGGAAATCCATCGTTGTTGCATTGTTGGTTTGTGTCTTTCCTGCATTATTCCTCTAACACGACTTCTTTGTCCTTAGGGGAACTTTAGTGCACTTTGCACTCACTTTTCAGGGTCTTGGGGAGGGTTATTTTTCTAACTCTCACTATTTTCTAATAGTCCCAGCGACCCTCTACAAGGTCACATAGGTTTGGGGTCCATTCGTGGTTCGCATTCCACTTTTGGAGTATATGGTTTGTGTTGCCCCTATCCCTATGTGTCCCCATTGCATCCTATTGTAACTATACATTGTTTGCACTGTTTTCTAAGACTATACTGCATATTTTTGCTATTGTGTATATATATCTTGTGTATATTTCCTATCCTCTCACTGAGGGTACACTCTAAGATACTTTGGCATATTGTCATAAAAATAAAGTACCTTTATTTTTAGTATAACTGTGTATTGTGTTTTCTTATGATATTGTGCATATGACACTAAGTGGTACTGTAGTAGCTTCACACGTCTCCTAGTTCAGCCTAAGCTGCTCTGCTAAGCTACCATTATCTATCAGCCTAAGCTGCTTGACACCCTATACACTAATAAGGGATAACTGGGCCTGGTGCAAGGTGCAAGTACCCCTTGGTACTCACTACAAGCCAGTCCAGCCTCCTACATTGGTTGTGCAGCGGTGGGATAAGTGCTTTGAGACTACTTACCACTCTTGTCATTGTACTTTTCATAAGAGAAAAATATACAAAACAAGTTCAGTGTATATACACATAGCCAAAAAGTTTTGCATTTCCTCTTTTCACTCTTTTCTAAGTGCTGAAAAGTACTTCTAACTTTCTAAAAAGTTCTAAAAAGTTTTAAAAGTTTTTTTCTCTGTCTTTCTAAAAGCTCTGACAAACATTTTTTTTCTCTTTTTCTATCACTTTAACTCTCTCTAAAAATGTCTGGCACAGGTCAAAATGTTGATCTGTCCAAACTTGCATATGATCACCTTAGCTGGAAAGGAGCAAGGAGTCTCTGTATAGAGAGAGGTTTGAGTGTAGGGAAGAATCCTTCCTTGGAATTGTTACTTAACATGCTTAGAGAACAAGATAAGGCTAAAAGTGCCCCATCTGTTGAAAAAGTAGCTAATGGTTCCCAATCTGATCCAGGGACTCCCCCAGGAAAAGATTCAGGAAAGAAACTTCCAAGCCTGCCCATTACTAGACAGTCTAGCATAGGTGGTACTGATGTTGAGTCACACCATACAGATAGTGTTGTCTCACATCACAGCAAGAGCATTCATTCTCATCACAGTAGAAATGATGTTTCTGTTAGCCAAGCTGTTAGGGTGCCCTCTGTAAGGGACAGGTCTCCTTCTGTCCATTCTCACCATACTTCTGTTTCAAGGCATGTCCCTCCCACCCACCCTGATGACAGATTGTTAGAAAGGGAGCTCAATAGATTGAGAGTGGAACAAACCAGACTGAAGCTCAAGAAGCAACAGCTGGATTTGGATTGACAGACTTTAGAAGTAGAGAAGGAGAGACAGAAACTGGGTTTAGAAACCCATGGTGGCAGCAGCAGTATTCCCCATAGTCATCCTGCAAAAGAGCATGATTCCAGGAATCTGCACAAGATAGTTCCCCCTTATAAGGAGGGGGATGACATTAACAAGTGGTTTGCTGCACTTGAGAGGGCCTGTGCTGTACAGGATGTCCCTCAAAGGCAGTGGGCTGCTATCCTATGGCTATCATTTAGTGGAAAAGGTAGGGATAGGATCCTTACTGTGAAAGAAAATGAAGCTAATGATTACAAAGTTCTTAAGAATGCACTCCTGGATGGTTATGGCTTAACCACTGAACAATACAGGATAAAGTTCAGAGAGACCAAAAAGGAGTCTTCACAAGACTGGGTTGATTTCATTGACCATTCAGTGAAGGCCTTGGAGGGGTGGTTACATGGCAGTAAAGTTACTGATTATGACAGCCTGTATAACTTGATCCTGAGAGAGCATATTCTTAATAATTGTGTGTCTGATTTGTTGCACCAGTACTTAGTGGACTCAGATCTGACCTCTCCCCAAGAATTGGGAAAGAAGGCAGACAAATGGGTCAGAACAAGGGTGAACAGAAAAGTTCATACAGGTGGTGACAAAGAGAACAATAAGAAGAAAGATGGTGAAAAATTTCAAGATAAGCATGGGGATAAGGGTAAAACCAAAGATCCCACTTCAAATCTTAAACACTCTTCAGGGGGTGGGGATAAAACAAATTCTTCCTCTTCTTCTCAACCTACACAATTTAAAAAGCCTTGGTGCTTTGTGTGTAAAAACAGAGGCCATAGGCCAGGGGATAAGTCCTGTCCAGGTAAACCCCCTGAGCCTACCACCACTAATACATCAAGCTCTAGTGCCCCTAGCAGTAGTGGTACTAGTGGTGGGACTGCTGGCAACAGTCAAGTTAAGGGTGTAGTTGGGTTCACTTATGGGTCCATCATAGAAACTGGGGTAGTCAGTCCCAAGACAGTTTCTGTCACACATAGTGGCATTGGCCTTGCCACACTGGCTGCTAGTCCCCTTACAATGGATAAGTACAGGCAGACAGTTTCAATAAATGGTTTTGAGGCCTTGGCCTACAGGGACACAGGTGCCAGTATCACTTTGGTGACTGAAAACCTAGTGGCTGCTGAACAACACATCATTGGACAACAGTATAAAATTATTGATGTCCATAACTCCACTAAATTTCTTCCCTTAGCTATAATTCAGTTTAGTTGGGGTGAAGTTACTGGCCCTAAGCAGGTGGTAGTATCACCTAGCTTACCTGTAGATTGTCTCTTAGGTAATGACCTAGAGGCCTCAGGTTGGGCTGATGTAGAGTTTTATGCCCATGCAGCCATGCTGGGCATCCCAGAGGAATTGTTCCCTCTCATTTCTACTGAAATGAAAAAGCAAAGGAGAGAAGGCCTGAAAACTCAGGATCCCTCTCCATCAACAGGTAAAAAGGGTATCACAGTATCCCCTAACCACCCTGCCATTCAGGATACCATTCCTGTGGTGGGAGAAACCTCTCCTGGGGTGGCACCTGTTCCAAGGGAATCATCAGCTGGCAAAGCTGGACTCCCTGAGGTAGAAGTACCTCTCTGTGGGATAACTAACATTGGTGACAAAAAGAGCACCATTTTAGTTAACATGGAGCATCCCTCCAACCCTCTCAGAGAAACTTTAGTGCAGAAACCCTGCACTGCCTCACAACACTTAGGACAGCATCCCTGCCCTAGTGTGGAGCTCATAGGACAGCATCCCTGCCCTGCTCCAACTCAAGAGAAACAGCATCCCTGTTCTCTCTTCCAGCCATATGGACAAAGTTTTTGCCCAGCCATGGCTTTTCTGAGACAGCATCCCTGTCTGGCATTTCCATCACTACAAATAGGTTCAGTGGACAATTCCCACTGCTCTAAACTAAAACTTACTAATAGAAACTCTGAAAATACATTTTTACATTGTTGCTTAGCTAAAAAACTTTAAACAGGGTGGTTTACATCCCCACAGGGAAGTAACCATATAGTGGATGATAAAGGGAGTAACCAGTCTATTGCAGAGCTACTCTCTACTTATCACCACTTAGACAATAAAGTCTCAACTGGCCAAGGTTAGCCTTATTGTCCTTCGTTTGGGGGGGGGGGGGGGGTTGTGTGAGAAAGTAGCCTCTTTCTAGCCTTGTTACCCCCACTTTGGGCCTGTTTGTGAGTGTACGTCAGGGTGTTTTCACTGTATCACTGGTATCCTGCTTGCCAGGGCCCAGAGCTCATAGTGAAAACCCTATGTTTTCAGTATGTTTGTTATGTGTCATTGGGACCCTGCTAGTCAGGACCCCAGTGCTCATAAGGTTGTGACCTATAGGTATGTGTTCCCTGTGTGATGCCTAACTGTCTCACTGAGGCTCTGCTAACCAGAACCTCAGTGGTTATGCTCTCTCTTTACAAATTGTCACTAACAGGCTAGTGACCAATTTTACCAATTTACATTGGCTTACTGGAACACCCTTATAATTCCCTAGTATATGGTACTGAGGTACCCAGGGTATTGGGGTTCCAGGAGATCCCTATGGGCTGCAGCATTTCTTTAGCCACCCATAGGGAGCTCTGACAATTCTTACACAGGCCTGCCACTGCAGCCTGAGTGAAATAACGTCCACGTTATTTCACAGCCATTTTACACTGCACTTAAGTAACTTATAAGTCACCTATATGTCTAACCTTTACCTAGTAAAGGTTGGGTGCTAAGTTACTTAGTGTGAGGGCACCCTGGCACTAGCCAAGGTGCCCCCACATTGTTCAGGGCCAATTCCCCGGACTTTGTGAGTGCGGGGACACCATTACACGCGTGCACTACATATAGGTCACTACCTATATGTAGCTTCACAATGGTAACTCCGAATATGGCCATGTAACATGTCTATGATCATGGAATTGCCCCCTCTATGTCATCCTGGCATAGTTGGCACAATCCCATGATCCCAGTGGTCTGTAGCACAGACCCTGGTACTGCCAAACTGCCTTTCCTGGGGTTTCACTGCAGCTGCTGCTGCTGCCAACCCCTCAGACAGGCATCTGCCCTCCTGGGGTCCAGCCAGGCCTGGCCCAGGATGGCAGAACAAAGAACTTCCTCTGAGAGAGGGTGTTACACCCTCTCCCTTTGGAAAATGGTGTGAAGGCAGGGGAGGAGTAGCCTCCCCAAGCCTCTGGAAATGCTTTCTTGGGCACAGATGTGCCAAATTCTGTATAAGACAGTCTACACCGGTTCAGGGGACCCCTTAGCCCTGCTCTGGCGCGAAACTGGACAAAGGAAAGGGGAGTGACCACTCCCCTGACCTGCACCTCCCCTGGGAGGTGTCCAGAGCTCCTCCAGTGTGCTCCAGACCTCTGCCATCTTGGAAACAGAGGTGCTGCTGGCACACTGGACTGCTCTGAGTGGCCAGTGCCACCAGGTGACGTCAGAGACTCCTTCTGATAGGCTCCTTCAGGTGTTGCTAGCCTATCCTCTCTCCTAGGTAGCCAAACCCTCTTTTCTGGCTATTTAGGGTCTCTGTCTCTGGGGAAACTTTAGATAACGAATGCAAGAGCTCATCCGAGTTCCTCTGCATCTCTCTCTTCACCTTCTGCCAAGGAATCGACTGCTGACCGCGCTGGAAGCCTGCAAAACTGCAACATAGTAGCTAAGACGACTACTGCAACTCTGTAACGCTGATCCTGCCGCCTTCTCGACTGTTTTCCTGGTGGTGCATGCTGTGGGGGTAGTCTGCCTCCTCTCTGCACTAGAAGCTCCGAAGAAATCTCCAGTGGGTCGATGGAATCTTCCCCCTGCAACCGCAGGCACCAAAAAGCTGCATTACCGGTCCCTTGGGTCTCCTCTCAGCACGACGAGCGAGGTCCCTCGAATCCAGCAACTCTGTCCAAGTGACCCCCACAGTCCAGTGACTCTTCAGTCCAAGTTTGGTGGAGGTAAGTCCTTGCCTCACCTCGCTAGACTGCATTGCTGGGAACCGCGACTTTTGCAGCTACTCCGGCCCCTGTGCACTTCCGGCGGAAATCCTTTGTGCACGGCCAAGCCTGGGTCCACGGCACTCTAACCTGCATTGCACGACTTTCTAAGTTGGTCTCCGGCGACGTGGGACTCCTTTGTGTAACTTCGGGTGAGCACCGTTTCACGCATCCTCGTAGTGCCTGTTTCTGGCACTTCTCCGGATGCTACCTGCTGCTAAGAGGGCTCCTTGTCTTGCTCGACGTCCCCTCTACCTCCTGGTCCCTCCTGGGCCACAGCAGCATCCAAAAACGCTAACTGCACGATTTGCAGCTAGCAAGGCTTGTTGGCGTTCTTTCGGCGGGAAAACACTTCTGCACGACTCTCCACGGCGAGAGGGATCCGTCCACCAAAGGGGAAGTCTCTAGCCCTTTTCGTTCCTGCAGAAACCTCAGCTTCTTCTGTCCAGTAGAAGCTTCTTTGCATCCACAGCTGGCATTTCCTGGGCATATGCCCATCTCCGACTTGCTTGTGACTTTTGGACTTGGTCCCCTTGTTCCACAGGTACCCTAGATTGGAAATCCATCGTTGTTGCATTGTTGGTTTGTGTCTTTCCTGCATTATTCCTCTAACACGACTTCTTTGTCCTTAGGGGAACTTTAGTGCACTTTGCACTCACTTTTCGGGGTCTTGGGGAGGGTTATTTTTCTAACCCTCACTGCTTTCTTACAGTCCCAGCGACCCTCTACAAGGTCACATAGGTTTGGGGTCCATTTGTGGTTCGCATTCCACTTTTGGAGTATATGGTTTGCGTTGCCCCTATCCCTATGTGTCCCCATTGCATCCTATTGTAACTATACATTGTTTGCACTGTTTTCTAAGACTATACTGCATATTTTTGCTATTGTGTATATATATCTTGTGTATATTTCCTATCCTCTCACTGAGGGTACACTCTAAGATACTTTGGCATATTGTCATAAAAATAAAGTACCTTTATTTTTAGTATAACTGTGCATTGTGTTTTCTTATGATATTGTGCATATGACACTAAGTGGTAATGTAGTAGCTTCACACGTCTCCTAGTTCAGCCTAAGCTGCTCTGCTAAGCTACCATTATCTATCAGCCTAAGCTGCTAGACACCCTATACACTAATAAGGGATAACTGGGCCTGGTGCAAGGTGCAAGTACCCCTTGGTACTCACTACAAGCCAGTCCAGCCTCCTACACCTAAATACTGAATTTAGGGGTGTGTTTAGGTCTGGAAGGGGAGTAGCCAATGGCTACTGTCCTTGAGGGTGGCTACACCCTCTTTGTGCCTCCTCCCTGTGGGGAGGGGGACACATCCCTAATCCTATTGGGGGAATCCTCCATCCACAAGATGGAGGATTTCTAAAAGTAAGGGTCACCTCAGCTCAGGACACCTTAGGGGCTGTCCTGACTGGTGGGTGACTCCTCCTTGTTTTTCTCATTATCTCCTCCAGCCTTGCCGCCAAAAGTGGGGGCAGTGGCCTGAGGGGCGGGCATCTCCACTAGCTGGGATGACCTGGGGCGCTGTAACAGAAGAGGTGAGCCTTTGAGGCTCACCGCCAGGTGTTACAGTTCCTGCAGGAGGAGGTGAGAAGCACCTCCACCCAGTACAGGCTTTGTTACTAGCCACAGAGTGACAAAGGCACTCTCCCCATGTGGCCAGCAACATGTCCGGTGTGTGGCAGGCTGGCAAAAACTAGTCAGCCTACACTGGAAGTCGGTATGTTTTCAGGGGGCATCTCTAAGGTGCCCTCTGGGTGTATTTCACAATAAAGTGCACACTGGCATCAGTGTGCATTTATTGTGCTGAGAACTTTGATACCAAACTTCCCAGTTTTCAGTGTAGCCATTATGGTGCTGTGGAGTTCGTGTTTGACAGACTACCAGACCATATACTCTTATGGCTACTCTGCACTTACAATGTCTAAGGTTTTGCTTAGACACTGTAGGGGCATAGTGCTCATGCACATATGCCCTCACCTGTGGTATGGTGCACCCTGCCTTAGGGCTGTAAGGCCTGCTAGAGGGGTGACCTATCTATGCCACAGGCAGGGTGAGTTTGGCATGGCACTCTGAGGGGAGTGCCATGTCGACTTAGTCCTTTTCTCCCCACCAGCACACACAAGCTGTGAGGCAGTGTGCATGTGCTGAGTGAGGGGTCCCTAGGGTGGCATAAGACATGCTGCAGCCCTTAGATACCTTCCCTGGCATCAGGGCCCTTTGTACCAGGGGTACCAGTTACAAGGGACTTACCTAGGTACCAGGGTTGTGCCAATTGTGGAGACAAAGGTACAGTTTAGGGAAAGAACACTGGTGCTGGGGCCTGGTTAGCAGGGTCCCAGCACACTTTCAAGTCATAACTTAGCATCAGCAAAGGCAAAAAGTCAGGGGGTAACCATGCCAAGGAGGCATTTCCTTACAGATGACAACATGGATTTCATAACAAACTTAAAATCATATGGGGCCAGATTCACAGTCTGCATTCTAGACCAATATTGCTCACTTACGGCAAAATGCCGTTCACAAACGTAGAAGTGTAAATTTCCTCCTCTCCTATCTTTTCTAAGGGGAGAGCCTCACATATGTTAGTTTACTACATATTACTAAATGGGAAGGAACCAATGGAAGTGCCTGGAAAAAGGGGGGTACCTGCTAGTAAATGATAGTGGTTTTGGGAGGGTGATGAAGGGTTAAGGGAATCCTAATGAGGGTTTCTGGGGAGGATAGACGCTCACAAACAAAAAAGTAAGCCCATTGCTATTAACTGCACTTCTAAAGTATTTAAAAAAAATCTTTTTATTCAATTTTCATTACAATATAAACAAGAAAAACAAAAATAGTGCAGTAGCATTTTATTATGTATCCTATCAACAGTAGTATAACAAACAATAAAATAGTTGTTGTGGGGTAGAGTCCCAGTTAGGGCTGGTCAACGAGAGACTCAGACCAACATCCGGCAGCCTCACCCCACTCGTGTCTTAGAAGGGTCACTGCTAAGGGGGGAACCATCAATACCTCTTAGGGGGGCCCACTGGTGGTGAAAGGAGCAGGAGAGTTTGGGCAGAGGGGGAGGGGGTTGCCTCTGCATCCAGTTCGATCATGCTCCCTGACAACACAGTGGGACCAGTATGAATCATCACCCAGGTCTGTGTCCCCATTACCCAAACTATCCAACATGTTTCCCCAAAACTCAAGATCACACTGCGTTGTTATCACTACGGACCTTCCAAAGCCTACATTCCTCTGCTGCAGCCCATTCGAGGAAGTCAGTGAGCCATTTAGAGACTGTCGGAGGAGTCTGGCTAGCCCAATGTACGGGTATGCACCTTCTCGCCAGCACCAGTCCAAACTGTGCGAATCTATACTGCATTTGTTAGCTTCTTGGGAAGAGACAGCAGGCAGTGTTTGGCTGTTAGTTCTGCAGTCACCTTTGTCACTCTATGCACCTCTCCCCATAGCTCCTGTATCTGCATGCAGTCCCACGCAACTTGTCCAAATTCTGCCAGGAGTGTCCCACATCGAGTGAAGCCCGATGAACGCATCCGATAAATCCTACGTGAGCGCTGTGGCATCTGGTAAGCTCTATGTATGTAATAAAAATGCACCAATATGAATCAGGCATTGTTGGCTACGTCACAGACTTGTGCTAGTGCCCTGTTTCATTCCCCATCCCATGCATTGTGACTAGATGCTGCATTGCAACAATTGTCCCCGATCTATGCCATAGTGAGTTTCGACATAAAGGTGTTGTCTAGAAATAGATCTTCCGCCCTCTGACAACCACCCTTCATCCATTTAGTAACATCCCAAGAATCACTGATGTGCAGGAAGGTTCGCACACAGAATCAGGAGAAGTCTGGCATAAGGCGCCCGCACAGAACTTGCATGACAGGTTTTTCCCAAGCCTGAGCCACTTGTAGGACAATAAAGGGTGTCCCCTTCAGGAGTCTTCCTCCGCTCATGAGCAGCTTAGGGGGGGCTCAGTCAGTATGGTCAAGCCAGATAGTAATGTCTTCTCCCAGTTAGGCACATCTTCACACCATAGAGTGGTGTACTGCAACAGTCCAGCCATGTAGTATAGTTTGAGGTCTGGGAGACCAAGTCTGGCCCAGCTAGGATCCAGTTTCAGGATCTTGAGGTGAACCCTACAACTTTTCCTCACCCATACCAGGTCACCAACAGCCCATCAATCTGCTGAAACAGCGTGGTTGGCAGCACTCAGAATTAATTTTGCATCACATACAGGCAGCGGGGTAAGAGGACTATTTTGCTTAGGGACGCACTATCTATCACTGACAGTGGCAACGTGATCCAGAACTGAAATGAGGCTGTGAGGCCATTCAATACCCTTCCCATGCCCAAATCATATTGTAGGCGGGGTCTTGCGATATTTGCATACCCAGATAACAGAAGCTTCGGGTTTCCCATGGTAAACCTACCTCAGGGAGACTGGGTTTGCTTTTGTGCCAAACTATCAGAAGGTTAAGCACAGGTTAATATAGTTACTTTGTGGTTCGTCCTGATTAGGACTGTGGCTGTTGCTTGAGAAGAGCCCACACCCCTGTAGGAGGCTGGCCCTCTATGTAGTGTGCAAAGCTAGGCACACTGTGTAGGGGGTCCAGGCAACCACACATTGGTTTCCAGAGGTAAAACCTCGCAGGCAACACCTTAGGGGTGGTGCATGTCCAGTGTGGCCACCCCTCGTACCCTTTGTCTGGTTTCCTGCCTTTGCTCCTGACAAAATTTGGGGTTTGCAAAGGGGGTGACCATCTCCTGCTAGCAGCAGGCCTGGGGGTCGAAATTCAAAGGCAGTAGACCCTTTGAAGCTCACCACCAGAGCTGTGCACATTCCTGAGGGAGTTTGTGTTAAGTCCTCTGCCCAGGAAGGGTATTGTTCTACAAACCGGAGAGACAGGGCTCTCCCCCAAGGTTTGTGGATTGACTGTCTGGAGGTGGCATGCTGGTAAGAACCAGTCAGCAACCATGCCAGTTTAGTTTGCTTTTGCAGGGGACACCTCTAAGGTGACCCCTGGGTACATTTAGGGATAAATCAAATACTGGCACCAGTTTGGATTTATCATTCTGAGTTGTTTGACACCAAACAACCCAGGATTCAGAGTGGCCATCATGTGGCTGGGGAACTCGCGTTGACCAGTGTCCAGCACAAGTATTAAAATCGCTCCTCTGTTCACTCACTATGTCCACAGTGGGGGCATACTGCTCATGCAGCTATGCCCTCTCATATACCATGGCACATCCTGACTAAGGGCTGAAAGGCCTGCAAGAGGGGTGTCTTACCCATAGTAAATGTAGTGTATGGTGGACAGGGCACACAGGCAGTGTGCCATGTCGAGTTTGTATTTTAGGTTTGCCCCAGGACACTCAGCCTACAATGGCAGTGCAGGGTGCATCTGGATGCAGGGCCTTTGAGGGTGGCACAATCAGTGCTGCTACCCATAGTACCCCAAACCCTGGGTGCCTTTTACTAGGGGCTTACAGTGTTAGCTAGGAGTGTATCTAATTGTGCAGGGCATCATATCAGTTTTAGAGAAAGAGCACTGGCCAAGGGAACCTGGTCAGCAGGGGCCCTGGGCACTACCATTTTTAGGCTTCATAAGGCATCAGGCAAAATGTGGGGGGCTAACCATGTCAAACAGAGGCCTTCTCTCACAACCCCCTTCAACCATCAACCCACTTTCTGACAGCGAGCAACACAACAGAAGACTGATGGGGCAAGCAATAATAACAGGAAGTAAAAATGTACGAAAGAAGGACACAGGAAAGAGTCATGCTCCGGAGCGGGGGGACAAACGTGCAAAGTGGAAGAGAAGTCAGCAGGTGCATTTCGTTCCAGAGAAGTATTTCTAGGTATCAGTACGCTAAATGCTGTACATTGAAACTTTGGAAGTACACATGGAATTTGGATTGATTCCCGGTGCTCAAAGTCAAATGTTCACAACTGTGCAGGTGAACTGAATCTAGATTACCTAGAATTTCTACTAGGAATGATAGAAATAAATTGGGAAACGTATTAAGTCCATTCCTTGCTAGACATGGAAGATTCATTTATTGGTGCCTTGAAAAGGTTCTCCGGTACAAAAAGCATTGGCTGAATTTTATTGATTGAACCAAGGAATGCTAAGGTGTTGGAAATTTTGCAACAACGAAGGAGAGGGTGGGTGGGGGCAAGCAACACAGACAGTTATGGAGGGGGTTAGATGCGCATGATGGAGCCAGGTGAAAAAGATGCACTCTGGTAAAGTGATTATGCACAAACAAAAAAGTAGCGCCTACAAAATGAGCAGTAGAAGGCCCCAAGTAATCCATCCATGCTCCAGGGGAGAGACAAAAATACAAAGAGGAAGGAAGCCTATGGTAGCTGGCCAATAAGAAGCAAACAAATGAGAGTGACTAGGAAGCCAACCTATGGTAAGCAATGGGCGGTCTAGAAGAGATAGTGCATGCCTTGTCTAGGCTAGAAAAATGGCTATAATCAAGGGAGGCGACAAACACATTTGTCTATAAACTTTAAGACCAGGATATCCACAGGAATAGATCTTCAGCTTAAAGAAAGTGGGATCTGAGTTAGGTAGGACACTCACATATGAAGAGTGGGATGAGATACACTACAGGGGACACACCACTGCTGGAAGTGTCCTCAACAAAGATACATTAGCTAATATGAAACAACTCTTGCACATTAACCCGGTGTTAAGCTGAAGATCCTGGGAATGTTCAGAAAATTATGGCAACCCATGGACCCGAATGCACCTGTTTGGAATTTCCCAAAATGTACTTGCTACTGGGAAAAGGTGTTAACTGACATCCACAGGTTGTTCAACACACAAATCCTTACATTCCCAGGTTATCTCATAATAGGCATCTCGAAGAAGCAACCATACCCCTATGCTCACTAAAAGGAAGACAAATGTAATTGTCTCTTTGTGCTTCAAAGCAAGAATTTGTGTTACTTTGGGGCACAGATAAAATCACAGGAAAAGGTTACTTTATATGTCGATCTGGGAAATGGTGACTTTGAAACAATATGGGTTCCTTTCATGAAGCTCCTCGCAGCCAAGTTCAGAGAACTTGCAAATCCAAATTACTAAAGAAAACTAGGGCTAGTGACTCTGTTTGAGGAAAAGACTAACGACGCATAAAATAGAATACCAACATAGCTACTCCATGATATAGGACTGAGGAAATATGATCACGGCTATCAAAACATATATTTTTTTTAATTAGCCTATTGATACAGCAAAAATAAGTCAGTACTTAGAAAGTGTGCACTTCACCACAAAGTCAGATCATGGATGACGAATGATACACCGGGAGCTACAAAAGATCACAGATAGGCAGTCTGCAATGGGTACACGGCGCATCCGGCAGCCAGGACAGCCATCGTCAGCAAGTCTCACTAATGTGGGCCAAGTCTGCACCAAGGTGTAACTGCTGGAGCCCTCCCGCAATCTCTTCGACTGCCCACCATAAAGGGTGCCCATTTGTCCTTTGGTCTGATGGGTGATGGCATTAAAGCCCAATAGTCTTCCTTATGCTCCTGACAGAACGCAGCATCAGCTGGACAAACATCACTAGTGGGCACTGCAGCACGGCCCAACACATCGCAATCCATAGCTTAGCTAAGAGCAGCAACAGCGCAGTAAGTCTACGAACAGTGGTAGGAATATCCTTCACGTACCCCAATAGGGCCATATCACATGTGCCCTAATGTCAGGAATAACCTCATGTACTCCATCCCAGTATCCCACTATGCACAGGAAGTACCACCCAAGATAAAGAACTCAGCCTCTTCTTCCCCACAACGTGCACAGCATGCATTTTCACAAAGTCCCATGCAGTGCATCTGAAGGGGCATGCGGTAGAAACGATGCAAATACTTAAGGTGGATGAGGTGGAGCTGGTAGTTAGAAATGAGTATTTGCATGTGTGTACAGTAGCACCACTGCTGGTCTGTAATGCTGTCACCAAGCTCACCCTGCAACTGCTCCCAAGCCTTGGGCACTGTTAAGGAGGGCCTTGGCCTGCGTAGTACTGTTGAATCACGTGACCAATCTACCTCGGGACGACGATGCGAGAAGCAAATCATGCTCCTCAAGACTACAAGGGGCCTCTAAGGGCCTGCATGTAGTGACCGCTTCTATAGTCACCCGTGAAATTAAAGAACCGCCCGTGAAGAGGTCTCCGATCACTGTCAATGCATCTATCATAATAGCTATTTACTACTGTAACCTCGTTACTTATACATTGCTGCAATCAACTTCACCCGAGGTGGGGAAGGACAAAGGGGATTTGTTACAGTTCTTTGTCATGTTTAGTAACATCTGACAATCTCCACCGCCCACTGGTTATATGTGGGGCTCTGTGCCCAGCTATTGACAACAACACATTAAGGCCCTCACTTCAACCCTGGCAGTCTTAAGACCGCCAGGGTGAATGTGGTGGTAGTACGCCGACAGGCTGGCGGTACTATCACCACATTATGACAGTGGCGCTTCCACCACGGTCATACTGCTGGGACCGACAGGGTACCGCCATGGCGATCCCAGCAGTTGTAATCCGCCAGGGCAGCGCTGCAAGCAGCGCTGCCCTGGGGATTACGAGTCCCCTTTCCGCCATCCTGTCCATGGCAGTAATTACCGCCATGGAAAGGCTGGCGGTAAGGGGACTCGGGGGGACCCTGCACTGCCCATGCACTTGACATGGGCAGTGCAAGGGCCCCCATGCATAGCCCCATCGTGCATTCCACTGCCCGAATTACGGGCAGTGGAATGCGCGACAGGTGCTGCTGTACCCGACGCACCTCAACATTGAAGCCGACTCGTAATCGAGCCTGCTTCAATGTTGTGGTGACATTTCCGCTGGGCCAGCAGGCGGAAACTCTGTTTCCGCCCGCTGGCCCAGCGGAAGTGTCATGATAAGGCGGCAGGCATACCGCCAGCACTGGTGGTATACTGTCACCCGCGGCTTCGGCGGTCTGTGCTATAGAGCGCTGAAGTCGTAATGAGGGCCTAAATCTTCTGATTTATTGTTAATTGCCTTAGAGCCCAACACCAATTCCACGGTGTAAGGAAATGCCTCCTTGGCATGGTTACCCCCTGACTTTTTGCCTTTGCTGATGCCAAGTTATGATTTGAAAGTGTGCTGAGGCCTGCTAACCAGGCTAACCAGGCCCCAGCACCAGTGTTCTTTCCCTAACCTGTACCTTTGTTTCCACAATTGGCACACCCTGGCATCCAGGTAAGTCCCTTGTAACTGGTACCCCTGGTACCAAGGGCCCTGATGCCAGGGAATGTCTCTAAGGGCTGCAGCATGTCTTATCCCACCCTGGAGACCCCTCACTCAGCACAGACACACTGCTTGCCAGCTTGTGTGTGCTGGTGGGGATAAAATGACTAAGTCGACATGGCACTCCCCTCAGGGTGCCATGCCAACCTCACACTGCCTATAGGTATAGATAAGTCACCCCTCTAGCAGGCCTTACAGCCCTAAGGCAGGGTGCACTATACCATAGGTGAGGGCATAGGTGCATGAGCACTATGCCCCTACAGTGTCTAAGCAAAACCTTAGACATTGTAAGTGCAGGGTAGCCATAAGAGTATATGGTCTGGGAGTCTGTCATACACGAACTCCACAGCACCTTAATGGCTACACTGAAAACTGGGAAGTTTGGTATGATGCCAGTGTACATTTCATTGTAAAATACACCCCAGAGGGCATCTTAGAGATGCCCCCTGAAACCATACCAGACTACCAGTGTGGGCTGACTAGTTTTAGCAGCCTGCCACACACCAGACATGGTGCTGGCCACATGGGGAGAGTGCCTTTGTCACTCTGTGGCTAGTAACAAAACCTGTGCTGGGTGGAGGTGCTTCTCACCTCCCGCTGCAGAAACTGTAACAAGGCTCACCCCCTTTGTTACAGCACCCCAGGGCACTCCAGCCAGTGGAATTGCCCGCCCCCTCCAGCCACGGCCCCACTTTTGGCGGCAAGGCCGGAGAAGATAATGAGAAAAACAAGGAGGAGTCAAAGGTCAGTCAGGACACCCCTAAGGTGTCCTGAGCTGAGGTGACTGACTTTTAGAAATCCTCCATCTTGCAGATGGAGGATTCCCCCAATAGGATTAAGGATGTGCCCCCCTCCCCTCATGGAAGAGGCACAAAGAGGGTGTAGCCACCCTCAGGGCTAGTAGCCATTGGCTACTAACCCCCCAGACCTAAACATACCCCTAAATCGAGTATTTAGGGGCTCCCAAAACCTAGGTAACTAGATTCCTGCAACCTAAGACGAAGAAGGACTGCTGAGCTGAAAAACCTGCAGAGAAGACGGAGACACCAACTGCTTTGTCCCCAGCTCTACCGGCCTGTCTCCCCACTTCAAAAGAACTGCCACAGCGACGCGTTCCACAGGGTCCAGCGACCTCTGAAGCCTCAGAGGACTACCCTGCATCTAAAAGGACCAAGAACTCCCGAGGACAGCAGCTCTGCTCCAAAGAAGAAACATCTTTGCAACAAAGAAGCAACTTTGAAAGAACACACGTTTCCCGCCGGAAGTGTGAGACTTTGCACTCTGCACCCGACGTCCCCGGCTCGACTTGTGGAGAACCAACACTACAGGGAGGACTCCCCGGCGACTGCGATCCCGTGAGTAGCCAGAGTTGACCCCCCTGAACCCTCACAGCGACGCCTGCAGAGGGAATCCAGAGGCTCCCCCTGACCGCGACTGCCTGCTTCTAAGAACCCGACGCCTGGTAAGGACACTGCACCCACAGCCCCCAGGACCTGAAGGATCCAAACCTCCAGTGCAGGAGCGACCCCCAGGTGGCCCTCTCCCTTGCCCAGGTGGTGGCTACCCCGAGGAGCCCCCCCTTGCCTGCCTGCTTCGCTGAAGAGACCCCTGGGTCTCCAATTGAACTCTATTGTAAACTCGACTGCATTGCATTTGCACTCTGCACCCGGCCGCCCCCGTGCCGCTGAGGGTGTACTTTTGTGCTGACTTGTGTCCCCCCGTGCCCTACAAAACCACCCTTGTCTGCCCTCCGAAGACGCGGGTACTTACCTGCTGGCAGACTGGAACCGGGGCACCCCCTTCTCCATTGAAGCCTATGCGTTTTGGGCACCACTTTGACCTCTGCACCTGACCGGCCCTGAGCTGCTGGTGTGGTAACTTTGGGGTTGCTCTGAACCCCCAACGGTGGGCTACCTTGGACCCAACTTTGAACCCTGTAGGTGGTTTACTTACCTGCAAAACTAACAAACACTTACCTCCCCCAGGAACTGTTGAAAATTGCAGTGTCCAGTTTTAAAATAGCTTATTGCTATTTGTGTGAAAACTGTATATGCTATTTTGCTAATTCAAAGTTCCTAAGTGAAATACCTTTCATTTAAACTATTGTTTGTAAATCTTGAATCTGTGGTTCTTAAAATAAACTAAGAAAATATATTTTTCTATATAAAAACCTATTGGCCTGGAATTGTCTTTGAGTGTGTGTTCCTCATTTATTGCCTGCGTGTGTGCGTGTAAGTGGTGCCTGCGTGCATGTCGTGTGGGTATGGGTGATGTGATGTTGGGGGTCGGGGTGGGGAGGTGGGCCCTGCCACCTTTGGGGGGTGGCAGGGGTGGTGGAGGGGGTAGGGGAGGGAGTCGGGGTGGGGGGTGGTGGAGACCCCTATCTGTGCCAGGGAAGGAATTCCCTGGCACTGATCGTGCTTACCGCCATGAATTTCATGGCGGTTCAAACTGCTGGAAATCCACGGCGGTAAGCCGGGTCAAAATACCTCCGGCGGTATAGTGACGGCCGCCGGGCTGGAGACGCAAGTCTCCAGCCCAGCGGTCATTTCCGCCCTGGTGGGGGGGAACGGAGAACCAGCGGATGACCATGGTGGTAACCGCCATGGTCATAATTCCACAAGGTAAGACCACCAGCCTGTTGGCGGTCTTACCGCCGGTTCTCCGCCTTCCGCCAGGGTCATAATGACTCCCATAATGTCTGCTGCAGAACAGATTGTGATGGAACTCAACCTCATCCCTTACCTGCATCTTAGGATGTCAGAGTTAAGGTCTCTCTGCAAAATCAAAAAGATTAAAACTGGTTCAAACCCTACCAAAGTACAGCTCCAGGAGCTTTTGACAGAGTTTGCTAAGAACAACCCCTCTGAGGATACCTTCCCAGAGGGGGAAGCTAGTGATGTGGAGGATTTCCCACCCCCACTCCTAGTTATGGAGAACAGGGTCCCTCAAACCCTGTCTCCACAAGTGATAGTCAGAGATGCTGCTTCTCTCACAGGAGAGTCCAGCAACTCTGGAAGCATTGAGGGCAGCCTCAATGAAGATAACCTCCAGGTAGCCAGGATGGTCAAAAGATTGGCTTTGGAAAGACAGATCCTAGCCTAGCCATAGAAAGGGAAAGACAAGAGATGGGCGTAGGTCCCGTCAATGGTGGCAGCAACATAAATAGGGTCAGAGATTCTCCAGACATGTTGAAAATCCCTAAAGGGATTGTTACTAAATATGAAGATGGTGATGACATCACCAAATGGTTCACAGCTTTTGAGAGGGCGTGTGCAACCAGAAAAGTAGCCAGATCTCACTGGGGTGCTCTCCTTTGGGAAATGTTCACTGGAAAGTGTAGGGATAGACTCTTCACACTCTCTGGAAAAGATGCAGAATCTTATGACCTCATGACGGCTACCCTGATTGAGGGCTTTGGATTCTCAACTGAGGAGTATAGAATTAGGTTCAGGGGGACTCAAAAATCCTCGAGCCAGACATGGGTTGATTTTGTTGACTACTCAGTAAAAACATTGGATGATTGGATTCAAGGCAGTGGTGTAAATGATTATGATGGGCTGTACAATTTATTTGTGAAAGAACACCTGTTAAGTAATTGTTTCAATGATAAACTGCATCAGCATCTGGTAGACCTAGGACCAATTTCTCCCCAAGAATTGGGAAAGAAGGCGGACCATTGGGTCAAGACTAGGGTGACCAAGACTTCCACAGGGGGTGACCAAAAGAAAGGGGTCACAAAGACTCCCCAGGGGAAGAGTGTTGAGACATCCAAGGGAAAAAGTAAAGAGTCTTCTATAGGCCCCAAAAACCTGCTCAGGAGGGAGGGCCCAGAGCCTCTTCACAATCCAATTTTGGGTACAAGGGTAAAAACTTTGATCCCAAAAAGGCCTAGTGTCGTAGCTGTAATTAGCAAGGACACTAAACTGGAGACAAGGCCTGTCCCGAAAAAGGTTCCACCTCTAACTCTACTCCAGCTAACACTGGAATGGCCAGTCTCCAAGTGGGATCAACAGGGTGCCCAGAGCAAATCAGGGTTCACACTGAAGCTACATTGGTCTCTGAGGGTGGGGTGGATTTAGTCACACTGGCTGCCTGGCCCCCTAATATGCAAAAATACAGGCAGCAACTCTTAATTAATGGGGCAAGTGTAGAAGACCTGAGGGATACAGGTGCCAGTGTCACCATGGTGACAGAGAAGGAAAATGTCACTTACCCAGTGTACATCTGTTCGTGGCATTAGTCGCTGCAGATTCACATGCTGTGCATAGTCCGCCATCTGGTGTTGGGTCGGAGTGTTAGAAGTTGTTTTTCTTCGAAGAAGTCTTTTCGAGTCACGAGACCGAGGGACTCCTCCTACTTTGGTTCCATGGCGCATGGGCGTCGACTCCATGTTAGATTGTTTTCCCCGCAGAGGGTGAGGTAGGAGTTGTGTATGTTAGTAATAGTGCCCATGCAATGGAATGAATAAGTATGTACAAAATGAAGGTGAAAGTAATATATTTACAAATGTACAAATGTTGAAGATTACTTCCAAACGGCTACAGGCTCCCGGGGAGGCGGGTGGGCGCATGTGAATCTGCAGCGACTAATGCCACGAACAGATGTACACTGGGTAAGTGACATTTTCCGTTCGGTGGCATGTGTAGCTGCAGATACACATGCTGTGCATAGACTAGTAAGCAGTTATCTCCCCAAAAGCGGTGGTTCAGCCTGTAGGAGTGGAAGTAGTTTGAAATAAAGTTCTTAGTACAGCTTGACCTACTGTGGCTTGTTGTGCAGATAGCACGTCTACACAGTAGTGCTTAGTAAATGTGTGAGGCGTAGACCATGTTGCTGCCTTACATATTTCGTTCATTGGAATATTTCCTAGAAAGGCCATGGTAGCACCTTTCTTTCTGGTTGAGTGTGCCTTTGGTGTAATAGGCAGCTGTCTCTTTGCTTTAAGATAGCAGGTTTGGATGCACCTAACTATCCATCTAGCTATACCTTGTTTTGATATAGGATTTCCTGTATGAGGTTTTTGAAATGCAATAAATAGTTGTTTTGTTTTCCTAATTAGTTTTGTTCTGTCAATGTAGTACATTAGTGCTCTTTTGATGTCTAATGTATGTAGTGCTCTTTCAGCTATTGAGTCTGGATGTCGAAAGACACTGGCAATTCTACTGTTTGATTTAAGTGGAACGGTGAGATGACCTTTGGTAAGAATTTTGGGTTGGTTCTTAGAACTACTTTATTTTTGTGTATTTGAATAAATGGTTCTTGTATAGTAAATGCCTGAATTTCACTTACTCTTCTTAGAGATGTAATGGCAATGAGAAATGCAACCTTCCACGTTAGATATTGCATTTCGCAAGAATGCATGGGTTCGAAAGGTGGACCCATGAGTCTTGTTAAGACAATATTGAGGTGTCCTTGGTGGTATAATTCTTTTTAGGCCTTCCATAAATGCTTTAATGACAGGTATTCTAAATAGGGAAGTTGAATGAGTAATTTGCAGGTATGCAGATATTGCTGCGAGATGTATCTTTATGGAAGAGAAAGCTAGATTTGACTTTTGCAAATGTAGTAAATACCCTACAACATCTTTTGGAGATGCATGCAATGGTTGAACTTGATTATTATGGCAGTAGCAAACAAATCTTTTCCATTTACTTGCATAGCAGTGTCTAGTGGATGGCCTTCTAGCTTGTCTTATGACCTCCATACATTCCTGTGTGAGGTTTAAGTGTCCAAATTCTAGGATTTCAGGAGCCAAATTGCTAGATTCAGCGATGCTGGGTTTGGATGCCTGATTTGTTGCTTGTGTTGTGTTAACAGATCTGGCCTGTTGGGTAGTTTGACATGAGGTACTACTGACAGGTCTAGTAGTGTTGTATACCAAGGTTGTCTTGCCCATGTTGGTGCTATTAGAATGAGTTTGAGTTTGTTTTGACTCAATCTGTTTACTAGATATGGAAGGAGAGGGAGAGGGGTAAAAGCGTACGCAAATATCCCTGACCAATTCATCCATAGAGCATTGCCTTGAGATTGCTGGTGTGGGTACCTGGATGCGAAGTTTTGGCATTTTGCATTTTCTTTTGTTGCAAATAGATCTATTTGAGGTGTTCCCCACATTTGGAAGTAAGTGTTCAGGATTTGGGGGTGAATTTCCCATTCGTGGACCTGTTGGTGATCCCGAGAGAGATTGTCTGCTAGCTGGTTCTGGATCCCTGGAATAAACTGTGCTATTAGGCGAATGTGGTTGTGAATTGCCCAATGCCATATTTTTTGTGTGAGGAGACACAACTGTGTCGAGTGTGTCCCCCCCTGTTTGTTTAAATAATACATTGTAGTCATGTTGTCTGTTTTGACAAGAATGTATTTGTGGGTTATCATTGGTTGGAATGCTTTCAACGCTAGAAATACTGCTAACAATTCTAGGTGATTTATATGAAACTTTCTTTGATGTACGTCCCATTGTCCTTGGATGCTGTGTTGATTGAGGTGTGCTCCCCACCCTGTCATGGAAGCATCTGTTGTTATCACGTATTGTGGCACTGGGTCTTGGAAAGGCCGCCCTTTGTTTAAATTTGTACTGTTCCACCATAGAAGCGAGATGTATGTTTGGCGGTCTATCAACACCAGATCTAGAAGGTGACCCTGTGCATGTGACCATTGTGATGCTAGGCACTGTTGTAAGGGCCGCATGTGCAATCTTGCGTTTGGGACAATGGCTATGCATGAGGACATCATGCCTAGGAGTTTTAAGACCATCTTTGCGTGTATCTTTTGTGTTGGATACATAGCTTGTATCACCTTGTGAAAATTTTGAACCCTTTGTGGACTTGGAGTGGCTATCCCTTTTGTTGTGTTGATTGTCGCTCCTAAGTATTGCTGTGTTTGACACGGCAAAAGGTGTGACTTTGCATAGTTGATGGAGAAACCCAGTTTGTAAAGGGTTTGTATAACATAATCTGTGTGGTGTAAACACTTTGTTAGCGAGTTGGTTTTGATTAACCAATCGTCTAGGTACGGGAACACGTGTATTTGCTGCCTCCTGATATGTGCAGCTACTACTGCTAGACATTTTGTAAAGACTCTTGGTGCTGTCGTTATTCCGAATGGCAACACTTTGAATTGGTAATGTATTCCTTTGAATACGAACCTTAGGTATTTCCTGTGCGAGGGATGTATCGGTATATGGAAATACGCGTCTTTTAGATCTAACGTTGTCATGTAGTCTTGCTGTTTCAGTAGTGGTATTACGTCTTGTAACGTGACCATGTGAAAGTGGTCTGATTTGATGTAGGTGTTTAGTGTTCTGAGATCTAATATTGGTCTCAGACTTTTGTCCTTTTTCGGTATTAGAAAGTACAGTGAGTAAACTCCTGTGTTCTTTTGTGTTTTTGGTACTAATTCTATTGCGTCTTTTTGCAGTAATGCTTGAACTTCTAGTCCTAGAAGGTCTATATGCTGTTTGGACATCTTGTGTGTTTTCGGTGGGATGTTTGGAGGGAGTTGGAGAAATTCTATGCAATAACCATGTTGGATAATTGCTAAGACCCAAGTGTCTGTTGTTATCTCCTCCCAAGATTTGTAGAACTGGCTTAGTCTTCCCCCCACTGGTGTTGTGTGAAGGGGTTGAGTGACTTGTGAGTCACTGCTTGTTTTGAGGGGTTTTGGGCCCTTGAAATTTTCCCCGGTTTCTTGGGAATTGGCCCCCTTTGTATTGGCCCCGAAAGCCTCCCCTTTGATACTGTCCCTGGTAGGTAGACGGTGTTGTTTGTGAGGTGCTGGCTTGTGTGGCTTGACCTCGAAACCCTCCTCTGAAAGTAGTTTTGCGAAATGTGCCAAATGTGCCTCTGCCCTGCAGGGAATAGAGTGCGCCCATGGCTTTAGCTGTGTCAGTGTCTTTCTTTAATTTTTCAATTGCAGTGTCCACTTCTGGTCCAAACAATTGTTGTTCATTGAACGGCATATTGAGCACTGCCTGTTGTATCTCAGGTTTGAAGCCGGATGTGCGCAGCCATGCGTGCCTCCTTATCGTTACAGCAGTAGTTATAGTTCTTGCAGCTGTATCTGCTGCATCCATAGAAGAACGGATTTGGTTGTTGGATATGTTTTGTCCCTCTTCAACCACTTGTTTTGCCAGTTGTTGGAATTCTTTGGGGAGGTGCTCGATGAGATGTTGCATCTCGTCCCAATGGCCTATGTCATATCGCGCTAGGAGTGCCTGCGAGTTGGCGATGCGCCACTGATTTGCAGCTTGTACTGCAACCCTTTTCCCGGCTGCATCAAACTTTCGGCTCTCCTTGTCAGGAGGTGGTGCGTCGCCTGATGTGTGCGAGTTGGCTCTTTTACGAGCTGCTCCTACGACAACTGAATCTGGTGTCAGTTGTGATGTAATAAAAGCAGGGTCTGTGGGTGGTGCCTTGTATTTCTTCTCCACCCTTGGGGTTATTGCTCTGCTTTTAACTGGCTCCTTAAAGATTTGTTTAGCGTGCCTTAGCATTCCCGGGAGCATAGGAAGGCTTTGATAATTGCTATGGGTGGAGGACAGGGTGTTAAAAAGGAAGTCATCCTCGATAGGCTCTGAATGTAGCGATACGTTATGAAACTCTGCTGCCCTAGCTACCACCTGAGCATACGCTGTACTGTCCTCAGGTGGTGAGGGCTTAGTGGGGTACGACTCAGGGCTATTGTCCGATACTGGGGCGTCATAGAGATCCCATGCGTCCTGGTCATCTTGGCTCATGGTGGTATGAGCTGGTGATTGTGACGGAGTCTGTGCCGGTGATATATGAGTTGCCGGTGGTGGAGAGGGTGGTGGAGTTACCTTCTTCACCACTTTTGCTTGTGGTGTTTTTTCTTGTTGTTGGAAATCTAGTTTCCTTTTTCTTCTGATTGGGGGAAGGGTGCTGATCTTCCCTGTACCACTTTGTATAAAGATCCGCTTTTGCGTGTGATCTACAGCTGTTGTTTGTAATTCCTCCTCAAATCTGTGTTTTTGAAGTTGGGAGGACAGTGATTGTTCCTCTGAGTAGGAACTGGCTTTCGGTTCGGTTGCTGGGCGTTTTGGCACCGAAACCGTGTCTTTTGTTGTTTTCGGCTCCGAAGAGATTTTCCTCTTTTTCGGTGTCGTACCTTCTTGGCGTCGACCATCTTCGGTGCCGCTATCTCTGTGCCGAGCAGCTTCGGTGCCGCTGCCTCGGTGTCGACCCTTTTCTGCGGCAGTTTCTCGGTCCCGAGATTGCTGCGTGCCTGTGTCTCGACCTGAGTCGGACGATCTCGGCACCAGCTCGCCCTTTTTCGGTGCCGATGGACGGTCACCTACTTTATGGGTTGAGCCATGGCCTGTCGGCAGTGGCGTCCCCTGGGCTTTGTCTGTTTTTCTGTGTGATGCTTGTTTCGACGTCTTACTCATGGTTTCTTCGACGTCGAATTCTTCGGAATCCGATTCGTGGATGGAGAATGTTTCTTCTTCTCCCTCTTCCTCAAACTGTTGTTGTCCTGTCGGCGTGGACGCCATCTGCAACCTTCTGGCTCTTCGGTCTCGGAACGTTTTTCTCGACCGAAACGCTCGACAGGCCTCACACGTTTCTTCTTTGTGCTCGGGTGACAGGCACAAGTTACAGACCAAATGTTGGTCTGTATAGGGATATTTACTGTGGCATTTAGGACAGAATCGGAACGGGGTCCGTTCCATCAGTCTCGATCTTGCACGCGGTCGGGCCGACCAGGCCCCGACGGGGGATCGAAATTACCCCGAAGGGCTACCGGAGCTCTTCAAGATTCGGTGTCGATTCTAATCTAACCCGATACCGAACGAAACAATACCGACGAATTTTCCGTTGATTCTGACTAACTTTCCGACCCGAAACACAGAGCGAAAAGGAACACGTCCGAACCCGATGGCGGAAAAAAAACAATCTAACATGGAGTCGACGCCCATGCGCAATGGAACCAATGTAGGAGGAGTCCCTCGGTCTCGTGACTCGAAAAGACTTCTTCGAAGAAAAACAACTTGTAACACTCCGACCCAACACCAGACGGCGGACTATGCACAGCATGTGTATCTGCAGCTACACATGCCACCGAACACTGGTTTCCCTTGGTCAATACCTGGCTGAACAAACGTATCCATTCACCAACGCTGACAATCAGACTAAAGTACATCCCATGGCTATGGTAACTTTAGAGTGGGGAGGGGTCAATGGCCTGAAACAGGTGGTGGTCTCCTCAAATATCCCTGTAGACTGTTTGCTTGGAAATGACCTAGAGTCCTCAGCATGGGCTGAGGTAGAACTCAAAACCCATGCAGCCATGCTGGGTATCCCTGAACTGGTGTGTGTCAAGACAAGGGCACAGTGCAAGGCTCAGGGTGAAAAAGTGGTGTTGGAGCCTGGAAAACGGGCCCAACCCTCCAAGAGAAAAGGAAAGAAGACTGGGGAACCAGCTTCCACACAACAAGAGAAAGAGAACCTCTCTTCTCAGGAAGAAATTCTGCCCTCTGAGGGAACTGAGCCCATGGAGTTAGAACCTTATCAGGTTGAGCTCATAGGCCCAGGGGGACCCTCAAGGGAACAGTTGTGTAAGGGGCAAGAAACATGTCCCTCTCTTGAAGGCCTTAGGCAGCAAGCTGCTGAAGATTCCAAAGGAAAAATAACAGGAACACATAGAGTCTATTGGGAAGATGGACTCCATTACACTGAGGCAAGAGATCCCAAACCTGGTGCCACTAGGAGAGTGGTAGTGCCTCAGGAGTTTAGGGAGTTCATTCTGACCTTAGCTCATGATATTCCTCTTGCTGGGCATTTGGGACAGACCAAGACGTGGGAGAGATTAGTCAACCACTTCTATTGGCCCAACATGTCCCAGATGGTCAAGGAGTTTAGTGTCTCCGGTGCCACCTGTGAAGCCACTGGTAAGACAGGTGGACACCCAAAGGCCCCCCTCATTCCACTTCCAGTGGTGGGGGTCCCCTTTGAGAAAGTGGGGGTGGACATAGTGGGTCCACTTGAACCTCCCACAGCCTCAGGGAACCAATACATACTAATAGTAGTGGATCATGCTACTAGATACCCTGAAGCAATTCCCCTTAGGTCGACTACTGCCCCTGCAGTAGCCAAAGCACTCATTGGTATTTTTACCAGAGTGGGATTTCCTAAGGAGGTGGTTTCTGACAGAGGTACCAACTTCATGTCAGCATACCTGAATCATATGTGGAAGGAGTGTGGGGTGACTTACAAATTCCCCACACTATACCATCCACAAACCAATGGTCTTGTAGAAAGATTTAACAAGACATTGAAAGGCATGATCATGGGGCTCCATGAAAACTCAAAAGGAGATGGGATGTCCTCTTGCCATGTCTGCTTTTCGCCTACAGAGAGGTGCCTCAGAAGGGAGTAGGGTTTTCCCCCTTTGAACTTCTGTTTGGCCATCATGTAAGGGGACCACTAGCTCTTGTAAAAGAAGGCTGGGAGAGACCTCTTCATGAGCCTAAACAAGATATAGTGGACTATGTACTAGGCCTACGTTCAAGGATGGCTGAGTACATGGAAAAGGCAAGTAAAAACCTTGAGACCAGCCAACAACTGCAGAAGATATGGTATGGCCAAAAGGCTGCTATGGTTGAGTTTAAGCCAGGGCAGAAAGTCTGGGTACTGGAGCCTGTGGCTCCCAGGGCACTTCAGGACAGATGGAGTGGCCCTTACCCAGTGCTAGAGAGGAAGAGTCATGTCACCTACCTGGTAGACCTAGGCACTAGCAGGACCCCCAAAAGGGTGATCCATGTGAACCGCCTCAAACTCTTCCATGACAGGGCAGATGTGAATCTGTTGATGGTAACAGATGAGGACCAGGAAGCTGAGAGTGAACCTCTCCCTGATCTCCTCTCCACAGACCCTAAAGATGGCTCAGTTGATGGAGTGATCTATTCTGACTGTAGGAAGGTCCTGCAACAGTTTGCTGAGCTCTTTTCCCCAACCCCTGGTCAGACACACCTGTGTACCCATGATGTGGACACAGGAGACAGCATGCCTGTCAATAACAACATTTTCAGACAGTTGGACCAAGTTAAGGAAAGCATCAAGGTGGAAGTCCACAAGATGCTGGAATTGGGAGTCATTGAGCACTCTGACAGCCCCTGGGCTAGCCCAGTGGTCTTAGTCCCCAAACCTCACACCAAAGATGGGAAGAGAGAGATGAGGTTCTGTGTGGACTACAGAGGACTTAATTCTGTCACCAAGACAGATGCCCATCCCATTCCAAGGGCAGATGAATTAATTGATAAATTAGGTGCTGCCAAATACTTAAGTACCTTTGACTTGACAGCAGGGTACTGGCAAATCAAAATGGCACCAGGAGCAAAAGAAAAGAAAGCATTCTCTACACCTGATGGGCACTATCAGTTCACTGTGATGCCCTTTGGTTTAAAGAATGCCCCTGCCACCTTCCAAAGGTTGGTGAATCAAGTCCTTGCTGGCTTGGAGTCCTTTAGTGCAGCTTATCTTGACGATATTGCTGTCTTTAGCTATAGCTGGCAGGATCACCTGGTCCACCTGAAGAAGGTTTTGAAGGCCCTGCAAGCAGCATGCCTCTCTATCAAGGCATCCAAATGTCAGATAGGGCAGGGAACTGTGGTTTACTTGGGACACCTTGTAGGTGGAGGCCACGTTCAGCCACTCCAGCCCAAGATCCAGACTATTCTGGACTGGGCAGCTCCAAAAACCCAGACTCAAGTCAGGGCATTCCTTGGCTTGACTGGGTACTACAGGAGGTTTGTGAAGGGATATGGATCCATAGTGACACCCCTCACAGAACTTACCTCCAAGAAAATGCCCAAGAAGGTAAACTGGACTGTAGAATGCCAACAGGCCTTTGACACCCTGAAACAAGCAATGTGCACAGCACCAGTTCTCAAAGCTCCAGATTACTCCAAGCAGTTCATTGTGCAGACTGATGCCTCTGAACATGGGGTAGGGGCAGTTTTGTCCCAAACAAATGATGATGGCCTTGACCAGCCTGTTGGTTTCATTAGCAGGAGGTTACTCACCCGGGAGCAGCGTTGGAGTGCCATTGAGAGGGAGGCCTTTGCTGTGGTTTGGTCCCTGAAGAAGCTGAGACCATACCTCTTTGGTACTCACTTTGTAGTTCAGACTGACCACAGACCTCTCAGATGGCTAATGCAAATGAAAGGTGAAAATCCAGAACTGTTGAGGTGGTCCATCTCCATACAGGGAATGGAGTTTATAGTGGAACACAGACCTGGGACTGCCCATGCCAATGCAGATGGCCTTTCCAGGTTCTTCCACTTAGAAAATGAAGACTCTCTTGGGAAAGGTTAGTCTCACCCTCTTTCGTTTGCGGGGGGGGGGTTGTGTAAGGAAATGCCTCCTTGGGATGGTTACCCCCTGACTTTTTGCCTTTGCTGATGCCAAGTTATGATTTGAAAGTGTGCTGAGGCCTGCTAACCAGGCTACCCAGGCCCCAGCACCAGTGTTTTTTCCCTAACCTGTACCTTTGTTTCCACAATTGGCACACCCTGGCATCCAGGTAAGTCCCTTGTAACTGGTACCCCTGGTACCAAGGCCCCTGATGCCAGGGAAGGTCTCTAAGGGCTGCAGCATGTATTATGCCACCCTGGAGACCCCTCACTCAGCACAGACACACTGCTTGCCAGCTTGTGTGTGCTGGTGGGGATAAAATGACTAGGTCGACATGGCACTCCCCTCAGGGTGCCATGCCAACCTCACACTGCCTATAGGTATAGATAAGTCACCCCTCTAGCAGGCCTTACAGCTCTAAGGCTGGGTGCACTATACCATAGGTGAGGTCATAGGTGCATGAGCACTATGCCCCTACAGTGTCTAAGCAAAACCTTAGACATTGTAAGTGCAGGATAGCCATAAGAGTATATGGTCTGGGAGTCTGTCATACACGAACTCCACAGCACCATAATGGCTACACTGAAAACTGGGAAGTTTGGTATCAAACTTCTCAGCACAATAAATGCACACTGATGCCAGTGTACATTTTATTGTAAAATACACACCAGAGGGTATCTTAGAGATGCCCTCTGAAACCATACCCGACTACCAGTGTGGGCTGACTAGTTTTAGCAGCCTGCCACACACCAGACATGGTGCTGGCCACATGGGGAGAGTGCCTTTGTCACTCTGTGGCCAGTAACAAAGCCTGTACTGGGTGGAGGTGCTTCTCACCTCCCCCTGCAGGAACTGTAACACCTGGCGGTGAGCCTCAAAGGTTCACCCCCTTTGTTACAGCACCCCAGGGCACTCCAGCTAGTGGAGTTGCCCGCCCCCTCCAGCCACGGCCCCACTTTTGGCGTCAAGGGCGGAGGAGATGATGAGAAAAACAAGGAGGAGTCACTGGTCAGTCAGGACAGCCCCTAAGGTGTCCTGAGCAGAGGTGACTCTGACTTTTAGAAATCCTCCATCTTGCAGATGGAGGATTCCCCCAATAGGATTAGGGATGTGCCCCCCTCCCCTCAGGGAGGAGGCACAAAGAGGGTGTAGCCACCCTCAGGGCTAGTAGCCATTGGCTACTAACCCCCCCAGACCTAAACACACCCCTAAATCGAGTATTTAGGGGCTCCCAGAACCTAGGTAACTAGATTCCTGCAACTTCAGACAAAGAAGGACTGCTGAGCTGAAAAACCTGCAGAGAAGACGGAGACACCAACTGCTTTGGCCCCAGCTCTACCGGCCTGTCTCCCCACTTCAAAACAACTGCCACAGCGACGCGTTCCACAGGGTCCAGCGACCTCTGAAGCCTCAGAGGACTACCCTGCATCTAAAAGGTCCAAGAACTCATGAGGACAGCGGCTCTGCTCCAAAGAAGAAACATCTTTGCAACAAAGAAGCAACTTTGAAAGAACACACGTTTCCCGCCGGAAGCGTGAGACTTTTCACTCTGCACCCGACGCCCCCGGCTTGACTTGTGGAGAACCAACACTACAGGGAGGACTCCCCGGCGACTGCGAGCCCGTGAGTAGCCAGAGTTGACCCCCCTGAGCCCCCACAGCGACGCCTGCAGAGGGAATCCAGAGGCTCCCCCTGACCGCGACTGCCTGCTTCTAAGAACCCGATGCCTGGTAAGGACACTGCACCCGCAGCCCCCAGGACCTGAAGGATCCGACCTCCAGTGCAGGAGCGACCCCCAGGTGGCCCTCTCCCTTGCCCAGGTGGTGGCTACCCCGAGGAGCCCCCCCCTTGCCTGCCTGCATTGCTGAAGAGACCCCTAGGTCTCCCATTGAACTACATTGCAAACCCGACGCCTGTTTGCACACTGCACCCGGCCGCCCCCGTGCCGCTGAGGGTGTACTTTTTGTGCTGACTTGTGTCCCCCCGTGCCCTACAAAACCACCCTTGTCTGCCCTCCGAAGACGCGGGTACTTACCTGCTGGCAGACTGGAACCGGGGCACCCCCTTCTCCATTGAAGCCTATGCGTTTTGGGCACCACTTTGACCCCTGCACCTGACCGGCCCTGAGCTGCTGGTGTGGTAACTTTGGGGTTGCTCTGAACCCCCAACGGTGGGCTACCTTGGACCCAACTTTGAACCCTGTAGGTGGTTTACTTACCTGCAAAACTAACAAACACTTACCTCCCCCAGGAACTGTTGAAAATTGCACTGTGTCCAGTTTTAAAATAGTTTATTGCTATTTGTGTGAAAACTGTATATGCTATTTTGCTAATTCAAAGTTCCTAAAGTTCCTAAGTGAAATACCTTTCAATTAAAGTATTGTTTGTAAATCTTGAACCTGTGGTTCTTAAAATAAACTAAGAAAATATATTTTTCTATATAAAAACCTATTGGCCTGGAATTGTCTTTGAGTGTGTGTTCCTCATTTATTGCCTGTGTGTGTACAACAAATGTGTAACACTACTCTCTGATAAGCCTACTGCTCGACCACACAACCACAAAATAGAGCATTAGAATTATCTCTTTTTGCCTCTATCCTACCTCTAAGGGGAACCCTTGGACTCTGTGCATGCTATTTCTTACTTTGAAATAGTACCTACAGAGCCAACTTCCTACACACGGATACATTGGTTAAGCCTCTGCAGCTAGACCAACATACTTACTGTGAGGCAAGATGATACCTTCCTTCCCATCACCTGGATCCAACCTCTGTATACATATATTTATCTTGGAAGAAAGAACTGGAAAGAGGGTTAGAAGATGGACACCGGAGAACAGATCCTATATAGAGGAGCAGTCTTTCTAGGAAGGCGATCAGCTGGGGGTTTCTCAGTTGTACATACAACAAGGTGTGGCGACCCAGAGAAAACAGCGATTTCTAGGACTACAATAATCACTGTAATGATTTTCTTCATTATGACTAGGGAGTGTCCATATCAGAATGCTAATTAATTATCTTGGTCTTGTGGGATGATTATGACTTTCTTTTTAATCGTAATATGGATACAACCAACTAACAAAATACAGGTTATTTATAGGTCATGTAAATGTAAATGTAAATTAGCACTTGTATAGCGCACTACTCACCCGTTAGGGTCTCAAGGCGCTGTACTCATACCGCTATGGAACCCCTCCTGGCTTTACCCTGTGAGGCACCCACTCCTGAGCACCCCCAGGGTGAAGCCAGGCATCCAAGCGCTGTTGGGGCCGTTGTGGAGATTAAGCAAGCTATTGCCCAGAGTTGCAGAGTGGGACCCATGAATTAGATTAGGCACCGAGGCGAGAATTATCTGGTCAAGGGGAATTGAGCCCAAGACCTGCCGAAGCGGGACTTGAACCCTGGTCTTGAGCCAGATCTCTGCCTCAGGGTCTGCCGCTCTAACCATTGAGCCACACTTCTCCACTGGCTATATATGCTGGCTATGCTGGTCATGCTGGCTATATATCACCCAATCTAAACATGTTCCATCCTCACACTTATCAAGGAATTAAAAGCATTGGTCTTTCGACCACTGCACATAAACAATACAAAATATCTCTAGGAACGTGCTGCTGATGGAGGCCCATTAGGTACTGCACAGCCCACCCAACGTGGAGTGTGGCCCGCTGTTAAAGCATGCCTCCTCGGTGAGTGCAAGTCTGTGCATCTGATAAAGATAATTCCTGGACCTAATGAGATAAATCATTATAGGAATAACCGTAGCGTTACAAATTAGTGTTTTTTCCTCCACTCTTCCTCCTAAGTCACAAGTGTACACAACAAGGTGAAGTGTGACAGACCAACATAATCCTCTCTTCACCTTGATATTAAGAGTTATTCTCAGTGGCATACTGATTTGACATTTGAACTTACCAGATGAAAGACCTGAGTTTGGCAGACAAGAAGATTTATTAGTCGAACCTCGGTCATACGACTGCATGCATGGTGTTGAGAAAAAAGGCTGTGGTGTTCTGCAGCTGAAACAGAAACACAATCACTTTATTCAGGATGTCACATTCTCTTGCACGGATCATACTTGATGCTTTCTCACTAAATTAAACCAAGGAAACACCTCAGCACAAGAAGAGGAACAGCTGGATTGCTGTCATTGGGCACATGGAGTAATATACGGACTTGTGCGGTAGATCGCTAGCAACGGGGATGAAATCTTGTGAGGAACTAGGGGGCTTATTTACAAGCCCTTAGCACTACTGGAGCAACAATTTCAGTGACGATTCGGTGGCGCTGTGCCATTTTTACAAGGTTGAGCAGAAACACAAAGTCAAACATGTTTACGGCTTATTGTATTTTACAAACAAACAGTTGGAGTTTGAAGTAACATTCAGCCCCATGTCCAGTGGTAACCTCAGGGATAGCGATTGGGTGTTCTCAGAAGTCTTTAGTACTCAAAAGCTCTTTCTACAATTGTAATTCGTAAATTAAACTAGTCAATTGGAAGGTGGCGGCAAATGGAAACTTGGCAACTCATGGCTAAGAGTACCTGCACCCAAACCCAAAACCAACAAACCAACGATTTACCAACTGGACCCCCCTCACCACGAAGCCACTCTGAAGACGATGAAGTTCATCCACTCCGGGGCCCCAACGGACCCATGCCCCCACCACATCTTCAACAGAGCTGCTGACATCATCGCCCCAAGCTCCGCCTCACCATCAACCGCTCCTTAGCTGACGCCTCCTTCCCCGACGACTGGAAACACGTCGAGATCAACCCCCTCCTTAAGAAATCCTCGGCACACTCCACCGACCTCAAAAACTTCAGTCCCATTTCACTGCTCCCATTTCCAGCAAAAGTCATTGAGAAACCCATCAACAGCCAACTCGCCACTTTCATCGAAGCCCACAACATCCTCAACGCCTCCCAATCTGGATTCAGAAAAAAACATAGTAACGAAACAGCCCTCCTGGCCGCAACCGTTGACATCCGCTCCCTGCTGGACAAGGGAGAGATGGTGGCACTCATCCTGCTAGACCCATCGGCGGCCTTCGACAGAGTCTCCCACCACACCCTGATATGCAGACTTCACAAAGCTGGCATCAGAGACAAGGCCCTCAACTGGATCCACTCCTTCCTCTCCGGCAGAACCCAATGAGTGAGACTCGCCCCCTACCTCTCGGATCCCATTCCTACCACCTGTGAGGTCCCCCAGAAATCCTCCCTGAGCCCTACTCTGTTCAAAGTCTACATGGCCCTACCGGCCGCCATTGTTAAGAGCTATGGAATCAACATCGTCTCCTACGCCGACAACACCCAACTCATCCTCTCCCTATCCAACGAACCCAACAGAGCCAGACACAACTTCTGCGAAGGCATGGAAGCAGTAGCCAACTGGATGAAAAACAGCTGCCTCCAACTCAACTCAAACAAGACAGAAGTTCTCATCATGGGCCCCCAACCCGACGCGTGGAACGATCCATGGTGGCCACCCACCCTCGGAAACCCACCCACCCCCACGTACCAAGCCGAAACGTCGGGATCATCCTGGACTCCAAACTCAACATGGACTGCCAAATCAGCTCAGTCACATCCACCTGCTTCCACACCCTCCGTCTCCTACGCAAGACCTTCAAATGGATCCCCCTGGAACACAGAAACACCGTCACCCATTCCCTCATCACCAGCAGACTGGACTACGGCAACGCGCTCTGCACCGGGATCAACAAGAAACTCACCCACAGATCACAGAACATCCAGAATGCCACCGCCAGACTGGTCCTCGACCTGCCCCAACACTGCCACATCTCTCAGCACTCTGCAAACTCATCTCTCAGTGAACACTTCACTGGCTTCCAATAGAAAAAAGAATCACCTTCAAGATCCCCATCCACGCACACAAAGCCATTTATGACATTGGACCAGCCTACCTGAACTAAACTTCCACGTACCGCACAGGACCCTTCGATTAGCCCAGCTCTCTCTCGCTGAAGTACCCCACATCAGGTAAACAAGAATAGGTGGACGCTCTTTCTCCCACATCGCAGCCATGGCCTGGAACACCGTCCTGCTTCACCTCAGACAGACTACCCACCTCCTCAACTTCACGAAGGAGCTGAAAAAATGGCTTTTTGGAGAATCAACACACTGATGGAAGCTACACGACCCCCTGCCCCCAGCGCCTTGAGACCATTATGGGTGGTAGCTACGCTTCATAAGCCATCGTTGATTGAATGACTGCACTGTATTTCCAGTTATAAACAATCTACAAATCCCACTTTGTAACAATAACTCCATTTGAGCAACAAAGAGCTCATTCAACTGATCACCACAGCTTTTAGGACACCAAGAGTATCAATGTCCACTGCCAAATCTGTTAATGGCCATAAACCTGCCTTTACTGCTGTAAGTGTATACATTAACACTATACAGCTAGCAACAAAAGCATACCTGTTGGATGGGCATGGCCAACTGCCGCAAAATGGCAGACGTGCCGTAAAAGAGCTCTTGGTCGGGTCTGTAATCTTTCACCATCCGCAGGGCATTGAAAGCCCCTGGACCTGACAGTCAACTCATAGGGGCCCTGGTGTTGCTGTGGACTGCCCAGACGTCCCTCAAGGCAAACTAGACGGAGGCTGGACGAGGCCACTATGCCCTGCGTGATGCAGTTTAATGTGAAGGGCACTGAGGAGCTTGTGTCCCCCAGAGAAAAAAGAGGAATGGCACACTGGACTAGCACGGATGTAGCGAAGGCTGCCCCCCTACCTCTTGCCCTCAAGAAAGGGTGTGAGGGCCCAAATACTGTGGACCGTCCTAACATGGAGGGCTTTCTTGACCCGCTATCAGTGGGGCATCAGCCCTTACGGTGGGGCCCGTGGTGCACGACTGTTGGCTACTGCTGGCCATGATTGACCGCACTGAAGGACTCTTGTGCCCCCCCAGGAAGACGGCAAGGAGCGATGCAATGAGACCAGGGGATGCGGGAGAAGCAGCCCTGCTGTCCCCTCAAAAAGGGATGTGAACCACTCGATCTGCTGTCATGTAAGGAGTGAGGACCAGAGTAGAAAGGCGCTGGGCTTGGGTTGTTCAGCGGCTGTGGCTGATCCTCGCCCGAGGGAGGGAATATCTCTGTGTTCCACTGCAAGTGCACACCAGAACACATGGCAGGTGCTGATGAAACACAGTTGTCATCCACTATGCTCTTGACCACTGCCTCTTCCTAGGTGCCATGGCCAAGCCGTGGGTCAATGTAGAACGGGGCCGTAGTGGACTATGCCTTTTTTGACAGCCCGGGGGAATGTCCCTGGGACTTGCCCCACAACAGTCAAGTGGAGACAGCCTTGCCACTATTGTAAGGGGTGGGCCCTAAGGAGGGGTGCAGGGCCCCCCACGCTAATGCCTCAACATGATCTTTGAGGAGGTGTTAGGGGGTGAGACTGCTCGTGCCTCCTCTGTCGAACTGAGGCCTAATGGTACACCAGGTCTTAATCCCCATGCACTGAACTCAACTGGAGTGTTTGGCTGGCTTGCTTTGGGTGCTCAGTTCTCTGCAAGTTGTACCAATGCCCCCTCTGATGGGGAGGACAGAAGGGCCCCCCCCTTCAGTGGCACACAGCAATCATGGGACACTCCCTGAAGGCCCCCTGGAGCCTTCTGCTATGGACCATTCGTCTGAAAAGGTGGACTTATCCCACAGCGCCATAGACAGCATAAGAGCGGGATTTGGAAAATAAAGTAGATGCTGTTGTGATTGAATTGGGGATTCTGTGGGATGATCAATGAAAACTTTCAGACGGAGTGAAAAATACAGAGTCGGCCAAACAGGATCTTCAGCTCAAAACCAAGGACCTTATCAACAAGATCACTAACCTAATAGACAAGATCCGCTTTCAGGAGTGTAAGGTCGAAAACGCCACAGAGCCCTCAAGGCGCAATAATGTCCACATCGTGGAGCCCCCTGAGGGCACAGAGGGTGTGAATCCCACCACCTCTATTGAAAATTGGATTTTGACACTGGTAGCACGCACTGGCCTCTCTTCCTGTTTCACTGTGGAACAGGCTTACAGGGTGCCCACCCGCAGCCCCACCATCAGAGGGGCCCACTAAGCTGGTAATAGCCAAAATACTGAACTGCAGAGACTAAGCGGTGTCAGGCATACAGGCTGTATCACCTTCAAAAATGCACATGTAATGATCTTTCCAGAGTATACTAAGGAAGTTCAATGCAGGCAGGTATTGTTCATGAGTGCTAAATGATGGTTAGACACATGGGATTACAATAAACACTTTCTTCCTAGCAAAATGAAAGGTAATCGTGGACCAACGGTCATACTTCTTCTTGGAACCTGCTGAGGTTTGGGAATGGATAGACCACAGCAATGTGCCACACTGGCAACTCGAGGGAGCCCTGCGCATTCCACCTCTAAGTATGCCCAGGGCAGGTGCAGCACACGCTGCAAAGTTGTGTTGCCCAGACTGGGGTCTGGACTGGGGTCTTGGGCACCTCCTCCATCACAGCTGCTCCAGGAAAATATATCAGTAATGACCACTGAATCCCAATTTCGAAATTCGGAGGCCCAACTCAGACAGAGCTTCTACAGACAAAGAATCATGAGCACTCAAAATGAACGTTCCAACCATAATCCAAACATCGATAACAGTTCAATCCACCGAAGAATTAATTTAAGTACTGGCCGAGCTATGCAATGCAGGTGTTAAATGCAACCCATGCTGCTGTGCAATACCTCCCTGTCCACAACTACTTCCCTGCGCCTCTGCCCCTCAGTAACTGAAGGGGGCTCACCGTCCTGGTTCACTGCCTGTCACAACCTTCTGTTTCTCATCCCTTGCAAATGCCTCCTGCTGGTACACCTGATGGCGCCACCATGTCTAGCACAGTAGAGACCACGCAAATTGGCACCCCCTCACTTGCAAGCCACTAGGACTCACTGAACCACATGTTGTGGATGTTACAACACAGTTACATCGTTTGGACGGGCAGAAGTTGCTCTGCCGACCTGGGGAGGGAGTTGGAAAGTTTTAGTTATGGCAAAGCCTGATCATCAGTAGTAACACAGGCACACGAGTGCATCGCTGCATGCCTCAGGCCTGGACCTCCCACCTGGAAACATCTACACACACTATGGGTAGAATAACACTAATAATGTGGAACGACAGGGGAATGGGCTCCACTAAATGAGCACTTGCAAAGCCTAATCATCAGTTAATAGTGCAAGGTAAGAAAGGGACACAAGTGCATAGCTGCAGGCCTATGGCCTGGACCTCCCTCTAGGACACACTCTCACACAGTATGAGTAGAATAACATTAATAACGTGGAATGTCCAGGGTATAGGCTCTACTAAACAAGCACTGACAAAGCCTGATCATCAGTTAATAGTGCAGTAACACAAGTGCATCGCTGCAGGTCCAAGCCTGGACCTCCCGCTAGGACACACTCTCACACACTATGGGTAGAATAACACTAATAATGTGGAACGACAGGGGCATGGGCTCCACTAAATGAGTACTTGCAAAGCCTGATCATCAGTTAATAGTGCAAGGTAAGAAAGGGACACAAGTGCATAGCTGCAGGCCTATGGCCTGGACCTCCCTCTAGGACACACTCTCACACAGTATGAGTAGAATAACATTAATAACGTGGAATGTCCAGGGTATAGGCTCTACTAAACAAGCACTGACAAAACGTGATCATCAGTTAATAGTGCAGTAACACAAGTGCATCGCTGCAGGTCTAAGCCTGGACCTCCCGCTAGGACACACTCTCACACACTATGGGTAGAATAACACTAATAATGTGGAACGACAGGGGCATGGGCTCCACTAAATGAGTACTTGCAAAGCCTGATCATCAGTTAATAGTGCAAGGTAAGAAAGGGACACGAGTGCATCTCTGCCGGCCTATGGCCTGGACCTCCCTCTAGGACACACCTTCACACACTATGGGTAGAATAACACTAATAATGTGGAATGTCCAGGGTATGGGCTCTACAAAACAAGCATTGGCAAAGCCTGATCATCAGTTAATAGTGCAGGAAAACAGGGACGCAAGTGCATCGCTGCAGGTTCAAGCCTGGACCTCCCGCTAGAACACACTCTCCCAAACTATGGATAGAATAACACTAATAATGTGGAACGACTGCGGCATGGGCTCCACTAAATGAGCACTTGCAAAGCCTTATCATCAGTTAATAGTGCAAGGTAAGAAAGAGATCCACCTCTAGGGCACACTTTCACACACTATAGGTAGAATAACACTAATAATGTGGAATGTCCAGGGTTCAGGGTATGGGCTCCACTAAACCAGCATTGGCAAAGCCTGATCATCAGTTAACAGTGCAGTAACACAGGGACACAAGTGCATTGCTGCAGGTCCAAGCCTGGACCTCCCGCTAGGGAACATCCTCACACACTATGGGTAGAATTAGTCTAATAACATGGAATGTCCACGGTATGGGCTCTTGTAAACAAGCATTCGCAAAGTTTGATCATCAGTTAACAGTGAAGTAACTCAGGGACACAAGTGTATCACTCTGTGCCTCGGGCCTGGAAGTCCCACTAGGACACAGCCTCACCCACTATGGGTAGAACAACACCAATAATGTGGAATGACTGGGATATGGGCTCAACTAAATGAGCACTGGCAAAGTCTGATCATCAGTTAATAGTGCCCAGTAACACAGGCACACAAGTGCATCGCTGTGTGTCTTGAGCCTGGACGTCCTGCTAGGACACGCCTTCACAGACTATCGGTAGACTAACACAAATAATGTGGAATGTCCAGGGTATAGGCTGTACTAAACGAGCATTGGCAAAGCCTGATCATCAGTTAATAGTGCAAGGTAAGAAAGGGACACAAGTGCATAGCTGCAGGCCTCAGGCCTGGACCTCCTGTTAGTATACATCCTCACACAGTAAGGGTAGAATAACACTAAGAACGTGGAATGTCCAGGGTATGGGCTCCACTAAAAAATTACACGTGGTACATGCATACCTCAGATGTAAAGAGGCGCACATTGCCTTCCTACAGGAAACCCACACCAGAGAGGGGGAAGACCACAGATGATAGAGACGCTAACAGGGCCAGCACTACTGCACGACTCTAGCTCTTCGAGGGGGCACTTGTGTGGATTAGATCCGAGGTCCCCGTCAAATGCGTGGATACCGTAGCAGCGGGGCGCTACTTGTTTGTGGAAGGCACAGTGATATTACTAGGAAATGTCTACTCACCAAATACAGACCTTTTGCAATTCCTGTCAGAGCTGATCGTGCAATTGGTCCGCTGGTCCCACCTCACATAGATAATCAGTGGCGATTGTAACTGTGTGTTAGACACAGCGCTCAGCCAATGCCACCTTCCACTACCCCGAACACTCATGTCCAATTCTAGTAGGTTGGGCTTAAAGAGTCATTTGGGCAATGCCAACTGTGCCTATCGGCTGAACGCTGTAGATCCATATTTTTATGTATCAACCCCAGTCTTTGTGATCTCACAACTGATGGTGCTAGTCCTTCAGCTGGAGGCCTCCTGTTCGGAGATCCTTTTGAAAAACAAGTAACTAGGTTGGACAACACATTTACTTCTTTGGATAAGGCTCAATTAATTATGGATAAAGTTTTCCAACTAAACCCTTTCACTAGGGCTGGGAGGGGGCGGTTTCCTCTACCAGACTATAGCAAGGATTTCCCTGTCACAGGGGCACCTGGAATGACAATCAAAGGAGTGCCCTTTTCTTTCTGTCCAGAGGTCGAGGTCACAGCGGACACTTACCACGTATAAACATCTGTGGAAATTCCAAAAAAAATTCCCTTCAAGGTAAGTTATCAATCTTCTTCCCCTCTAGTAAAGATAAGGAAGGTCTTAGAGATAAATTTGTAAAGCTGGAGAAGTTGAAGAGAAATGAGATGTCTAGGTGGTGGGATGCCATCACGTTGAAACAGTACAAAAAGTTGGACATAATACCCAGGGGTTTACGATCACATATATTTCCCACATATGATGATTTGGATGTAGATCTACTCAGAAAATGGGAGGAAGAACTGAAATCAAACTCAAATAAACTTATGGACATTTTAATAGAAAATGCTGAAAGAAAAGTCATGAAATTACAATCAGACATTACTGTATTAGAGAAGGAAATAAATGATTTGAATTTAAAGGAGGCTACTGAAAAAAACTATAAGATTTTGAATGATGTAATTGGAAGGTTTGAGGATGAGATTAAACAGAGAAAAGCTAGAAAGCTGAAGAGAGATGAATCAGACTATATAAATGGGAGAGTATTCACTTTCTCACGTAAATATGATCATTTAGTGAAGAATGTGAGATCTGTAATGGAGTCAAACGATTCTTCAGACTCAGCATCAACATCGAGAAGTAGTTTATTAACTAATATTAGTGATACAGAAGTCTCTGAGACACGTAGTGTATCTGATATACAAGGGGTTGGTTTTTTACAAGAATTGAGAAGAATAAAACAGGGCAACTGGGAAACAAATCAAAAAAGGAATTGGCCAGGAAAACCAGAAGGGGAAAAAGAGGAGGCAAAAACCGATACGTATACGGGAATGAGGACAAGATCACGAGACAAAAAGAGTTAAGTATATGTACAGAATTGGAGAACAATGTGGTTAATTTGTCTAATAAAGAGTTATCGCATGATATGTTATCACTTTTGAATAAGGGATTGGGTTTTTGTCCATCATCTATGGGGGATATTTGTAGATCAAAAATAGACTTATTTAAATTTGTGAGAAGATTAAAATTGAAGAAATATTTTGACACACATGTCCCTGGTGTGGAGCTAGTGCCGTCAGGTGAGGTAGCACAGAGTAAATTGTCAATTCAAGATATTCACGATACTATGACATTAATGACAATAGCAGATTATGAAGAATATCCAATAACACTGTCCAATATACTACAAGATCTGAATATACCATCAGATTTGCATGTTACAAGTGGGTTGAGACAAAAATCCAACTGGATCCCAAGATCACCAATGGATAATAATATTGAGATATTCTTTAAATTAGTATGGCAAGATCTAGATAAAGAGGAGAAGAAGAAAAATAGATATCTGAGGAGACCTAACTTGAAGCAATCAGAATATATTGCATTGAAGACTTTAAAATCGGATATGGATATAGTTATTAAGAGAGCAGATAAGGGTGGAAATATTGTGGTTATGAACCGTATAGACTATGAGCGAGAGATATATAACCAACTGAATGATAGCAACTGCTATGAAAAGATTTCATATAATCCGATACCTATATTGACAGGAAACAGGATGTTGCGAGACTGGAGGGATAGGAACTTACTTGATGAGGAGGAATATCAATATTTACTGGTACATCGTCCTAGATTCCCATGCCTATACACCTTACCGAAGATACATAAAGAATCAGAGTTTCCACCTGGGAGACCGATTGTTTCCGGTATGGGGGGACCCACTGAGAGGCTTTCCGAATTTGTAGATATATTTCTTCAACCTTTGGTTTCTAATTTGCCCTCTCATATTAAGGATACAAAACATATATTAAGTTTATTATCAGACATCCAGTGGGAACCCGGAATGACTATGGTAACTTTAGATATAGTAGCATTATATACTAGTATACGACATATATGCGGATTGAAAGCTATAGAATACATTTTAAATAGAAGACCTGCAAGCTTGCTTGAACATACGCAAATGTTACTGAGTATGATAGATTTCATATTGAATAACAACTACTTTTTAGTGGGAAATAATTGGTTCAAACAGAAACAGGGAGTAGCAATGGGCTCCAGATTTTCCCCCTCATATGCCAATTTATATATGGGGTGGTTTGAGGAACATTGGATCTGGGGCCCTGGAACAGCGAAATGGCACCCATATATTTTGTACTGGGTTCGATATATCGATGATTGTTTTATGTTATGGACAGGAGATATAACAGCTCTGACTAGTTTTTGCAAATATCTTAATGAAAATGATGAGAACATTAGATTTACATATAAGTATAGTGAGTCTAGTATAGAATTTCTAGATGTGGAGCTATCTGTGAGTAATGACAAGATTAAAAGTAGATTGTATCGAAAGCCAACATCTTGTAACACCTTATTACATGCATCTAGCGCACACCCTAAGCACCAAATAGAAGCTATACCATTAGGAGAGATGATAAGAGCTCGAAGAAACTGCAGTAGAGATTCAGATTTTTATGATGTCATTAGAAACATGGGGCAGAGGTTTGCTACAAGAGGATACTCCAGGTCGGTGATAAATAAATCTTTAGAGAAGATCTTAAAGATTCCTCGCTCGCAGACACTTAAGCCATATACCAAGAAAGATAAGGGAATAAAAGATGATTGTACTCAAAATGTAAGGATTATATTAGATTACACAGAAAGCTCGCAGAGATTATTGAAGATAATGAAGAAGCATTGGCCATTACTCACTCATGATATATCATTGAAGAAATATATTAGCAGTAAACCAGATGTTTCATTTAGGAGGGGAAGTACCCTTAGCAATATTTTGAGCCCTAGCTATTTAGTGGATAAGAAGAAATCAGATTGGCTTACAATACGGAACACAGGTTTCTACAGATGTGGAGCCTGTGCAATGTGCAAATGGGCTTGGCAAGCCAAGAAAGAATTTTTAGATATGTATGGGCAGAGAGTGACTATTAAGACACATATAGATTGTAATACAAAATATGTTATTTATATGATTATTTGTAGATGTGATAAAATTTATGTGGGAAGCACGATACGCTCTTTGAAAGTTAGAATATCTGAACACTGGAGAGCGATTAGACAAGAAGATGAAAGATACCCAATTGCTTCCCATATGAAAATATGTGCTGCATAAGGGGACCAAAAAACATTTAAATTTTTTGGTTTTGATCATTGTGAATTAAATCCGAGAGGGGGCAATAGAGAATTGGCCCTACGTAGGAGAGAATCAACATGGATAATGCAATTAGGGTCGGTGGAACAAGGGCTGAATACAGATAATGAGTTGGAGTACTTCCTTGGAGATAGTTAAAATGAAATATATAACTTGAGATGCTGTTAGACTTTCTAGTGATATGTGGTTTTTAACTATAACATATTATGTCAGTGGTGATTTAGACTACACAAAAGATATTGATTTATTAAGTAGATTTCATCTCATTTCTCTTTAACTATTAGCAGATATAAGGCTATTACTTCAATAAGAGGAACAAATGTCTAAAAATATATGTAGGCTGTATAAATTATATGGTACAAATATGGGTTATATGGAGAATATTATTATGTGGAGGAGAAATTAGTTAAGCACAATATATGTAAATATTTGGATTGGCAGATAACAGGGGTGAAAAAGATTGAATATTTTATAGAGTATATACTAACTACAGACAATAAGGAACACGTGGTGCCCCTAGAGATGTTGACAACCTGCTATGGCTATGAATTCATATTTTGATAGTTTGGCAGAGAGGAAATATTTAGTTTAAACACTTAAGAACGTTTGGTGGAATAAAGCTGGCAATATATTATGTTAGTACGCTAGGAAACAGTAAGGATAAGGTAAATAGAAAAACGGTAGTCCGTTTTCTATGTCAACAGCATACGGATGATAAAGAGATTGTAGTCCGTTATTTGTTTTGATGAGTTACGCGTACCTTAAAGGAAACCGAGTCGGGTGCACTCGGTTTGATATGGCGAACCTGTGAAGATGGCGTACTCGCGGACACTTGACGATATACGGCGCATTTAGAGGTGGGAAAGAAAAAAGATTTGGAATTGAGAAAGGAAGTGTGGTTTTATGATATTATTAGGCGATAATCTGAATGGTATGTTATATTATAACAGATACCATTTCGTATGTGACGAACTGCAGATATTTAAATATACAAGGAATCGTTACAGAAAAGGAGGTGAGTAGAACACTAATAAGAAAATAAAAATAATATGAATGGGTTGTGAGGTAATAGAGAGTAAGACTTTTATATACAGGGAGTGCAGAATTATTAGGCAAGTTGTATTTTTGAGGATTAATTTTATTATTGAACAACAACCATGTTCTCAATGAACCCAAAAAACTCATTAATATCAAAGCTGAATATTTTTGGAAGTAGTTTTTAGTTTGTTTTTAGTTTTAGCTATGTTAGGGGGATATCTGTGTGTGCAGGTGACTATTACTGTGCATAATTATTAGGCAACTCAACAAAAAAAAAAATATACCCATTTCAATTATTTATTATTACCAGTGAAACCAATATAACATCTCAACATTCACAAATATACATTTCTGACATTCAAAAACAAAACAAAAAAAAATCAGTGACCAATATAGCCACCTTTCTTTGCAAGGACACTCAAAAGCCTGCCATCCATGGATTCTGTCAGTGTTTTGATCTGTTCACCATCAACATTGCGTGCAGCAGCAACCACAGCCTCCCAGACACTGTTCAGAGAGGTGTACTGTTTTCCCTCCTTGTAAATCTCACATTTGATGATGGACCACAGGTTCTCAATGGGGTTCAGATCAGGTGTACAAGGAGGCCATGTCATTAGATTTCCTTCTTTTATACCCTTTCTTGCCAGCCACGCTGTTGAGTACTTGGACGCGTGTGATGGAGCATTGTCCTGCATGAAAATCATGTTTTTCTTGAAGGATGCAGACTTCTTCCTGTACCACTGCTTGAAGAAGGTGTCTTCCAGGAACTGGCAGTAGGACTGGGAGTTGAGCTTGACTCCATCCTCAACCCGAAAAGGCCCCACAAGCTCATCTTTGATGATACCAGCCCAAACCAGTACTCCACCTCCACCTTGCTGGCGTCTGAGTCGGACTGGAGCTCTCTGCCCTTTACCAATCCAGCCACGGGCCCATCCATCTGGCCCATCAAGACTCACTCTCATTTCATCAGTCCATAAAACCTTAGAAAAATCAGTCTTGAGATATTTCTTGGCCCAGTCTTGACGTTTCAGCTTGTGTGTCTTGTTCAGTGGTGGTCGTCTTTCAGCCTTTCTTACCTTGGCCATGTCTCTGAGTATTGCACACCTTGTGCTTTTGGGCACTCCAGTGATGTTGCAGCTCTGAAATATGGCCAAACTGGTGGCAAGTGGCATCGTGGCAGCTGCACGCTTGACTTTTCTCAGTTCATGGGCAGTTATTTTGCACCTTAGTTTTTCCACACGCTTCTTGCAACCCTGTTGACTATTTTGAATGAAACGCTTGATTGTTCGATGATCACGCTTCAGAAGCTTTGCAATTTTAAGAGTGCTGCATCCCTCTGCAAGATATCTCACTATTTTTGACTTTTCTGAGCCTGTCAAGTCCTTCTTTTGACCCATTTTGCCAAAGGAAAGGAAGTTGCCTAATAATTATGCACACCTGATATAGGGTGTTGATGTCATTAGACCACACCCCTTCTCATTACAGAGATGCACATCACCTAATATGCTTAATTGGTAGTAGGCTTTCGAGCCTATACAGCTTGGAGTAAGACAACATGCATAAAGAGGATGATGTGGTCAAAATACTCATTTGCCTAATAATTCTGCACTCCCTGTATACAGACATACTAAGGTATATATTTTGAATCACATCTCTAGTCATAATTGATCTATGGTACACCGTAATATAAGGATGTGATTTGTTGTAGGCGATGAAGTGAGGAGAAGAACAAGTCCCGTTGGCACTATGTGAATTGTACTGGTTATTTAAACTTCTAGCCATGTAGGTTGTACACTATGTAACTGGATTATTTACATTAAGGGACAGGAGAAGGCTGTTCTAAATACATTTAATAGAACTTATTATGTGTGATGTTTTAAGACTAGATTATTTTGATAATAATGATACATCAAGACAAATATTTCAATGTAATATATATTATAATTTTTACTAGGAGAGATGTACATTTCCTACTATTGAATGTAGACTGAATGTTACAGTACTGGTATTCTAACTTCGAATGCATTGTTTAGTTTGATTTAGGTCGTATGATTCTAAATTATATCACGTTGGGAGGTCCTGAAGAAGTCCAGGGGTACTCCCCGGACGAAACACGTGTTGATGGACATCTGTACAAGTAAGAAAGGAGAAAATACTAGGAACGGATAAACAAAGAACTTTTGAGAACTTTAACAAATGAATATATGAGTGATTGAAGGACATTTGTACAAGAGTGAAGAACAAAATATATGGAATTTTGAACTACAATAATTGAATAAGATTTTGAATTTGGACAGCTGATTTCAATTTGGAATTGGATCCGGACCTAATTATAAAGAAATGAGTTATATGAATCATATTAAGTATGGACAGTAGATTTTGATTTGAGGTTTGATTTAGACTGAATTATAAAATAATGAAGTGTCATATTCACTAATTATTATTTGGTTTTGAAATATATTAGCAGAGAATTTCATATTGTGATTGTTAATTGTATCTTTTTCACGTGTGCCTTCACGTTTTTCATGTTTATTGTTGGTTATTTAGTATAACCTTTGGGGGTATTCAGGGGGTGAGACCCTAGTGCAGAGCACCGTGATATTACAGATTGAAGTTTGTGGATAAGAGAGTATTGGGGCGCCAGTACTCCTGAGTATCACCCTCCATTAACGATTATTGCTTCTTCCCCTCTAGGTTCAGGGGTGGAAGGATTTGTCATTTTGTACACAATTGGGAAAAAGTTACAAAACAAGCATGGGTTCTTCAAACAATTAGCAGTGAGAGAAATCACAAGATTCAAACGACTGCATGTCTTTTCAGGCCCATTTTGGATTTTGCTGGCATGAATTAACCATACGGACTATCAATTCACATTACCAGTGAACTATCATATTGGGGTCGGGGGCTTCAGGAGACTTAACTTCAGGCATTTCCTGATTATTGACATTCTTTGATATCAATTCCCTTTTTCTCTCCCAGTATTCTCTACGTATTTAATCGAGGGTCCCAGGATTTTCTTGTGTTTCCTAGGGCAGCCTCTACCCTCGTAAACAAATGTTTGCACGAGCATAAGGCAATCCATATTTAACTACCAATGTCAGACATGCTATTTTTGGACTACCCTAGAATCTGACTATATCTTACACACAATAACAAGAGCCAGAATACACATCATTCTGTTACATTTTAATACTGTGCTGTTCCCATATTTCCGGTAATGAAACCTTTGAATTTGATATGAGCATTACCTATAGTACGGAGTTAAATCATTTGTGAATTTTGTCCCAGATATTCTTCAATCTGGAAGACTGCCATAAGTGCAAAAGATTTTCTGTCTGACGTCTCACTTTACTTAATCTCTTTCAGCAAAGTATCAGTGAAATAAACGCGGTGTATCACAGCACAAGTGTGGAGCCTGCTCGAATGCCAACCTCTTGTGGATACAGAAATGTCTCCTCTCTGACCAAATCCCCCACTTATCTCAAGTCCATCAGTCACGTGACCCTCAATCCTTCCACATTTCCAGGTACATCATTAATCAGTGTCCTTTAAATCACAGTGACTGCCTTCACAACCAGTTGCTGCGACAGCTTCACAACCAGTTGCTGCGACAGCTTCACAACCAGTTGCTGCGACAGCATCATAACCAGTTGCTGCGACAGCATCACAACCAGTTGCTGCGACAGCTTCACAACCAGTTGCTGCGACAGCATCATAACCAGTTGCTGCGACAGCTTCACAACCAGTTGCTGCGACAGCATCATAGCCAGTTGCTGCGACAGCTTCACAACCAGTTGCTGCGACAGCTTCACAACCAGTTGCTGCGACAGCTTCACAACCAGTTGCTGCGACAGCTTCACAACCAGTTGCTGAGATAGCATCATAACCAGTTGCTGCGACAGCATCATAACCAGTTGCTGAGATAGCATCATATGTAGCAGAGCTTTGTCTGGTCTTTCAGATTTGTCACAGGTATGGACTCGCAGAAGGTGACTAAGTTTAGCAACTAGAACACTACTGTACGCTCCAGGCTGAACTCCTCTGATGGGTGTTGTCTGTTGGATCATCAGACAGTTCCCAGAGAGGAGATTCCTACCAACCTCCAACTATGATAACCACACAAAATTCCCAATTTCCCTCATCCCATTTTATCCAGCGAGGTCTACAACTTGTTAATTCTATTTCTCGCCGTCTCTTCCTGGAGGCCATCCTACTCACGTGCATCACTGTGGCTGAGAGTTGCAACACACTCTCTGGAGTTGTAGTGCCTTAACAGCACTATTTGGTGGCCATTCTCAACCACAGCCCAGTCATTTATTACCAATAGATGGGCTGCGTAAAAATCCTTCTTTATAACCAGCAGGGAGATTCGCCCATCATGCACTCTATTTGTCAATGAATCTACAGCGATTCGTGAGGGACCCTCCAAAGGCGTTGAACTGTTGCATCAAGCCTTTGTTAAAAATTCTCAGGCGCCCAATCAGGCGCGCTGTGAAGTGTGGATATAGTGTAAATAGGAACAAGGACGCAATCGCCAGAGTTTGCTGAAACTCAGAGAAGGCGTTCTATCGATTACACTTGTGGAATTCTTCCACATTTTAGTGACACAGATGACCCAACAGGTTTATCCGTCAATTACTGGGAAAGGGGAGGCATAGTCTGTTGTTTGATTCCAGCATGATAAAGGATATTGTACCATTAATGCCAATTAATGATGAATCCAGAGCTATTTCCCATATTGTCCATCCATGTTGTGGGGGTCTGTGTTGACCGGAAGGACACTATCTGCGTCCAATGATATTCTCATGCCCCACTGAGGGCTCTATCAGTGCATCTCTTCTGATCCAGTTTGGTAACATTTCTTCTATTTCCATAAAAACCAACAGACAGAGGGGACATCCCTGGCTTATTCCTTTCTTTAGAGTTAACAGTTCTGACAGGGACCCGGTCACTTGCACTTGAGTTATGAGGGTAGTATGTAGAAATCTGACCCAGACAGAATTTGGATTCTGAGATGCATTTAATATGGGTCTTGGTGTTGGCATTCCAATATATAATGTTCACCTAACTGGTTCATTAGAGATACACACAAGTCAGGGCATTTTGATCATACAAGGTGCAGATATCTCGAGCCAGTTAAAACCCATCTATGGTTAGACGCTTTTCTTGTCCATGAATTACAAAAGTTAGAATTTGTGCAGGATAACCAAAACCCTAATAGCTATGGTAAAGGAAATATACTGGCAAAGTCGTAGGAGCTGAAACCTGGGGTCCCAATGGAGACCAGTTAGTCAATAAACAATGCAGTATGAATGAAGGAACTTAAACGAAGAAAGAGTGAAGTGGAAATGGGGGATGGCATAAACGAAAAGCTTAAAATGGCAACATATCAGTAGAATGGAAATGTACATAAGTTTGAACAGAATAAGGAAAAAGGAGGTTGTTTGCACCACCAACAAATAGTGCTGCATCACAAGCCTAACGGCACAGTACAATGCACACTTAGGACCACATCAGTAGTCAATGCACACTGCCCAACCTCCAAGTTCTCCTGGTTCACAGTTGTGCAAATAACACATTTGTCGATTTGTGGCAGTTTGGAGCTGGTGCAAATCTTGTGCAGCAACCCTCTGTTGGTGCAAATGGGAGTGTGCGCACAACTGAGGATTACCTCACAGCTTGCAATTACAGATACAGTCTGCTAATCAAATGGTCATATTCTGTAAATGTAGAGGAGCTGAAAGGAGCAACAGGATGTAGTGTTTTCTGGAAAGCTATTCGTATTACTATACATCAGGCGTAAACTAAACAAGACCAACATAGTGCAGTAAGATGCAGTGCACAGACTCCTCACAGTGCAGTAAGATGCAGTGCAGTGTGCAGATTCCTCCGAGTGCAGTAGGATGCAATGCAGGGTGCACAGATTTCTCATAGTACAGTAAGATGCATTGCACAGATATCTCATAGTGCAATAAGATGCAATGCACAGATTCTTCGCAGTGAAGCAAGAAGTAGTGCAGTGCAGAGATCCCTCACAGTGCAGTAAGATGCAGTGTAGTGTGCACAGATTCCTCACAGTGCAGTAAACTGCAGTGCAGTGCACAGATTCCCCAGAGGGCAGTAAGATGCAGTGTGCTGCACAGATTCCTCAAGGTGCAGTAAGATGTGGTGCACAGATTCCTCACAGTGCAGTAGGATGCAGTGCACAGATTCCTCATAATGCAGTAAGATACAATGCAGTGCACAGATTCCCTACAGTGCAGTAAGATTCAGTGCACAGATTCCTCATACTGCAGTAAGATACAGTGAGGTGCACAGACCCCTCACAGTGCAGTAAGATGCAGTGCAATGCAGATTCCTCACAGTGCAGTAAGATAAAGTGCAATGCACAGATTCCTCATAGTGCTGTAAGATGCAGTGTACTGACCCCTCACAGTGCAGTAAGATGTAGTGTACAGATCCCCCAGTGCAGTAAAATGCAGTGCAGTAAGTACAGATTCCTCACAGTGCAGTAAGATGAAGTGCAGTGCACAGATTCCTCTCAGTGCAGTAAGGTCCAGTGCACAGATTCCTCACAGTGCAGTAAGATGCAGTGCAGTGTGTACAGATTCCTCACAGTGCAGTTAGATGCAGTGCACAGATTCCTCAGAGTGCAGTAAGATGCAGTGACACAGATTCCTCAGAGTGCAGTAAGATCACAGTGCAGTAAGATGTAGTGCACAGATTCCTCAGTGTAAGATGCAGTGCACAGATTCCCATAGTGCAGTAAGATGCAGTACACAGATTCCTCAGTGCAGTAAGATGCAGTGCAGTGCATATTCCTCACAGTGCAGTAAGATGCAGTACAGTGCACAGATTCCACACAGTGCAGTAAGATGCAGTACAGTGCATATATTCCTAACAGTGCAGTAAGATGCAGTGCACAGACGCCTCACAGTGCAGTAAGATGCAGTGCACAGATTCCTCAGTGCAGTAAGATGCAGTACAATGCACAGATTCCTCACATTGCAGTAAGATGCAGTGCACAGATCCCTCACAGTGCAGTAAGATGCAGTGCACAGATTCCTCACCGTGTAGTAGGATGCAGTGCACACATTCCTCACAGTGCAGTAAGATGCAGTGCACAGACCCCCTCTTTAACACAAATGATGACCACAAACACCCCAGGACCGGAAGGAAAGCCCCCCAGAGGTCATCAGATAGAAGAGTCCAGCTCTGCCCTGCTCCTGGCAGAGATTCCTCACAGTGCAGTAAGATGCAGTGCAGTGCATAGATTCCTCATAGTGCAGTATGATGCAGTGCACAGATCCCCTCTTTGTAGGAGGCTGGCCTGGCATGTGGTGGGTACCAAGGGGTACTTACACCTTGCACCAGGTATCCCTTATTAGTGTACAGGGGTGTCTAGCAGCTTAGGCTGATAGAAAAGGTAGCTTAGCAGAGCAGCTTAGGCTGAACTAGGAGACGAGTGAAGCTCCTACAGTACCACTAGTGTCACTTGCACAATATCATAAGAAAAGACAAAACACAGATATGCTAAAAATAAAGGTACTTTATTTTTATGACAATATGCCAAAGTATCTCAGTGAGTACCCTCAGTATGAGGATAGCAAATATACACAAGATATATGTACACAATACCAAAATATGCAGTAATAGCAATAGAAAACAGTGGAAACAATGTATAGTCACAATAGAATGCAATGGGGGCACATAGGAATAGGGGGAACACAAACCATATACTCTAGAAGTGGAATGCGAACCACGAATGGACCCCAAACCTATGTGACCTTGTAGAGGGTCGCTGGGACTGTAAGAAAACAGTGAGGGTTAGAAAAATAGCCCACCCCAAGACCCTGAAAAGTGGGTGAAAAGTGCACCTAAGTTCCCCAGAGAGCACGGAAGTAGTGATAGGGGAATTCTGCAAGGAAGACCAACACCAGCAATGCAACAACGATGGATTTCCTGACGAGAGTACCTGTGGAACAAGGGGACCAAGTCCAAAAGTCACGATCAAGTCGGGAGTGGGCAGATGCCCAGGAAATGCCAGCTGTGTGTGCAAAGAAGCTGCCACCGGATGATAGAAGCTGTTGATTCTGCAAGAACGACAAGGGCTAGAAACTTCCCCTTTGGAGGATGGATGTCCCCCGTCGTGAAGAGTCGTGCAGAGGTGTTTCCGTGCAGAAAGACCGCAAACAAGCCTTGCTAGCTGCAAGGGTCGCGGTTAGGGTTTTTGGATGCTGCCGTGGCCCAGGAGGGACCAGGATGTCGCCAATTGCGTGAGGGGACAGAGGGGGCGCCCAGCAAGACAAGGAGCCTCCTCAGAACCAAGCAGCACCCGCAGAAGTGCCGGAACAGGCACTACGAAGTGGAGTGAACCGGAGCTCACCCGAAGTCACAAAAGAGGGTCCCACGATGCCGGAGGACAGCTCAGGAGGACGTGCACTGCAGGTTAGAGTGCCGGGGACCCAGGCTTGTCTGTGCACAAAGGAAATCTGGAAAAGTGCACAGGAGCCGGAGTAGCTGCAAAACACGCGCTTTCCCAGCAATGCAGTCTAGCGTGGGGAGGCAAGGACTTACCTCCACCAAACTTGGACTGAAGAGTCACTGGACTGTGGGAGTCACTTGGCCAGAGTTGCTGAGTTCAAGGGACCTTGCTCGTCGTGCTGAGAGGAGACCCAGAGGACCGGTGATGCAGTTCTTTGGTGCCTGCGGTTGCAGGGGGAAGATTCCGTTGACCTACGGGAGATTTCATCGGAGCTTCTAGTGCAGAGAGGAGGCAGACTACCCCCACAGCATGCACCACCAGGAAAACAGTTGAGAAGGCGGCAGGATCAGCGTTACAAGGTCGCAGTAGTCGTCTTTGCTACTTTGTTGCAGTTTTGCAGGCTTCCAGCGCGGTCAGCAGTCGATTCCTTGGCAGAAGGTGAAGAGAGAGATGCAGAGGAACTCTGATGAGCTCTTGCATTCGTTATCTAAGGAATTCCCCAAAGCAGAGACCCTAAATAGCCAGAAAAGGAGGTTTGGCTACCTAGGAGAGAGGATAGGCTAGCAACACCTGAAGGAGCCTATCAGAAGGAGTCTCTGACGTCACCTGCTGGCACTGGCCACTCAGAGCAGTCCAGTGTGCCAGCAGCACCTCTGTTTCCAAGATGGCAGAGGTCTGGAGCACACTGGAGGAGCTCTGGGCACCTCCCAGGGGAGGTGCAGGTCAGGGGAGTGGTCACTCCCCTTTCCTTTGTCCAGTTTCGCGCCAGAGCAGGGCTGAGGGATCCCTGAACCGGTGCAGACTGGCTTATGCAGAGATGGGCACCATCTGTGCCTATCAAAGCATTTCCAGAGGCTGGGGGAGGCTACTCCTCCCCAGCCCTGACACCTTTTTCCAAAGGGAGAGGGTGTAACACCCTCTCTCTGAGGAAGTCCTTTGTTCTGCCTTCCTGGGCCAGGCCTGGCTGGACCCCAGGAGGGCAGAAACCTGTCTGAGGGGTTGGCAGCAGCAGCAGCTGCAGTGAAACCCCGGGAAAGGTAGTTTGGCAGTACCCGGGTCTGAGCTAGAGACTCGGGGATCATGGAATTGTCTCCCCAATGCCAGAATGGCATTGGGGTGACAACTCCATGATCTTAGACATGTTACATGGCCATGTTCGGAGTTACCATTGTGACGCTATACATATGTCGTGACATATGTATAGTGCACGCGTGTAATGGTGTCCCCGCACTCACAAAGTCCGGGGAATTTGCCCTGAACAATGCTAGTGCCAGGGTGCCCACACACTAAGTAACTTAGCACCCAACCTTTACCAGGTAAAGGTTAGACATATAGGTGACTTATAAGTTACTTAAGTGCAGTGGTAAATGGCTGTGAAATAACGTGGACGTTATTTCACTCAGGCTGCACTGGCAGGCCTTTGTAAGAATTGTCAGATCTCCCTATGGGTGGCAAAAGAAATGCTGCAGCCCATAGGGATCTCCTGGAACCCCAATACCCTGGGTACCTCAGTACCATATACTAGGGAATTATAAGGGTGTTCCAGTATGCCAATGTAAATTGGTGAAATTGGTCACTAGCCTGTTAGTGACAAGTTGGAAAGAAATGAGAGAGCATAACCACTGAGGTTCTGGATAGCAGAGCCTCAGTGAGACAGTTAGTCATAACACAGGTAACACATACAGGGCAGACTTATGAGCACTGGGGCCCTGGCTGGCACGGTCCCAGTGACACATACAACTAAAACAACATATATACAGTGAAATATGGGGGTAACATGCCAAGCAAGATGGTACTTTCCTACACAACCCCCCCCTAACGAAGGACAATAAGACTAGCCATGACCTGATGAGTCTTCATTGTCTACGTGGAAATATCTGGAGAGTCCATCTGCATTGGAGTGAGTACTCCCAGGTCTATGTTCCACTGTATAGTCCATTCCCTGTAGGGATATGGACCACCTCAACAATTTAGGGTTTTCACCTTTCATTTGTTTTAGCCAAAGTAGAGGTTTGTGGTCTGTCTGAACAATGAAGTGAGTGCCAAACAGGTATGGCCTCAACTTCTTCAGTGCCCAGACCACAGCAAAGGCCTCCCTCTCTATGGCAGACCAACGCTTTTCTCTAGGGGTCAACCTCCTGCTGATAAAAGCAACAGGTTGATCCTGGCCCTCAGAATTAAGTTGTGATAAGACTGCCCCTATCCCTAATTCAGATGCATCAGTTTGGACAATTAATTTTTTGGAGTAACAGGGGCTTTTCAGGACAGGTGCAGAGCACATGGCCTGCTTCAGCTCCTCAAAAGCTTTCTGACAGTTTGCTGTCCATAATACCTTTTTAGGCATTTTCTTAGATGTGAGGTCATTAAGAGGGGCTGCAATGGAGCCATAGTTCTTTATGAACCTCCTGTAGTACCCAGTGAGGCCTAAGAAGGCTCTCACTTGAGTCTGAGTTGTAGGGGGAACCCAATCTATAATAGTTTGGATTTTCCCCTGAAGTGGTGCAATCGGTTCACCACCTACCAGGTGTCCCATATAAACCACTTTCCCCTGCCCTATCTGGCACTTTGAAGCCTTGATAGTGAGGCCTGCCTTTTGCAGGGCCTCCAAAATTTTCCATAGGTGGACCAGGTGATCATCCCAGCTGGAGCTAAAGACAGCTATATCATCTAGATATGCTGCACTAAAAGCTTCCAGCCCTTGCAGGACTGTGTTCACCAACCTTTGAAAAGTGGCAGGTGCATTTTTCAATCCAAAAGGCATTACTGTGAATTGGTAATGGCCTCCAATGGTTGAAAATGCAGTTTTTGCTTTTGCATCCTCTGATAACTTGATCTGCCAATACCCTGCAGTCAAATCAAAGGTGCTTAGATACTTGGCAGATGCCAGTGTATCTATTAGCTCATCTGCCCTGGGTATAGGGTGAGCATCAGTTTTGGTTACCTGGTTGAAACCTCTGTAGTCAACACAAAATCTCATTTCCCTTTTACCATCTTTGGAATGAGGTTTTGGTAAAAGTACCACAGGAGAGGCCCATGGACTTTCAGAGTGCTCAACCACTCCCAGTTCAAGCATTTTCTGCACTTCTTGCTTTATGCAGTCTCTGACATGGTCAGGCTGCCTATAGATCTTACTTTTGACTGGCAAGCTGTCTCCAGTATCTATAGTGTGCTCACACCAAGAAGTGGTGCCTGGCACAGTAGAGAAGAGTTCAGAAAACTGACCCAGGAGATTTATGCAGTGATCTTTCTGCTCAGCAGTAAGACAATCTGCCAAAACTACACCTTCCACTAGAGCATCTTGTTCTGTGGAAGAGAAGAGATCAGGGAGAGGGTCACTCTCTTCCTCCTGTCCTTCATCTGTTGCCATGAGCAGGGTGAGATCAGCCCTGTCATAGTAGGGTTTCAGGCGATTGACATGGAGCACCCTAAGGGGACTTCTAGCAGTGCCTAAGTCAACCAGGTAGGTGACTTCTCCCTTCTTTTCAACAATTATGTGGGGTCCACTCCATTTGTCTTGGAGTGCTCTTGGGGCCACAGGCTCCAAGACCCACACTTTCTGCCCTGGTTGGTACTGAACCAAAACAGCCTTCTGGTCATGCCATTGCTTTTGGAGCTCTTGGCTGGCCTGAAGGTTTTTACTGGCCTTTTTCATGTACTCAGCCATTCTGTAGTGAATCCTAGTTTGTTTTACCGGGATAACAGGAGTTAGCTTAGCCTTAGGCTTGCAAACTCGTGCCCCCGTCACCCAGTGACTTTTAACCTACTTAGCTTGCTCTGTCTTAGTCCATTTAATTATTTATTTCCTTTAAAATGGCGGCCTTGTTTATAGTTAGGCCACTTGTTATGGGTTTTATTACCAGTGTCACTGCGCCAAGGCGTCAAGATCAAGCACGAAAGACGAACATACAATAGGCATTCACACTTAGGGATTTTCCCTCTCTATACTTTCGAGGGATTGTTGATATTAATTGCCGTCCCAAGCATGCCTGTTATCTATTGTTATGAATAACACTTATGTCAGGGGACTTTGTAGATCTGTATAAATACAACACACTTTTAGACAGATAATCAGAGGGATTCCGACCAGAGGGCATCGCCACCATCGCTGATACCGATGCTGCAGTCATCTTGACGCTGACCCAGTCTTCGTGTCCCTGCGGAGTCTGAGATAGAAACCTCATTCCAAGGTAACGAGGGTTGGGGGCTCCTCTCATGGACACGGTTTTGGCAGATTAGGTTTAACGAACCCAGCTCTCCTTTTTTAGGTAGAAGGTTAGACCTATTCTCCTTAGGGTATTAGGGCTTATTACATTTTTATACCTATACATATATTCCTGTTATATATTGCATAATGGTGGGGGTCTTTATAACAATGACTCTCCTCTTCACAATACTGCTGCTTGGTATATTCATTATCCTAATCATTGCAATTCATGCAACTTATAACAAATTGCAGTTATGTTAAATAAAAAACTATTATAACTTCACTGCATCTGTGTTATTGCCTTTGTTTGTATGAGACATAATAATCTGTGAGAAAAGGGTAATTTCCGTTTAACCACGACAACCCTGAGAGATCTTACTTTGAGTCCATGCGTAAGCGACTGCTACAAATCACCTCTTTACTATTGTGTTTCTGGTGAAGTACTGCTAGTAAGCCGGTAAGGTTTAGACAACAGTTACAACTAGTTGTAGGAAGAAACTTAGTCACCTACAAACGAAAGTACTGTCATCCTAAGACCAGCAGTCTTGCTCAGAGCAAGAGTCCAAACTACGACATGGCGCCACCAACGATGGTGTTTAGGCACTAATTTACGGTTACCCCGACTATCACTGTCTCACAGACAACAGGTACCCTAAGTACCGTTACACAGAGACGTCCGTGGTCTTTGGGAGAATCCTCCTCAGCCAAACAGGTAACCCCTAAGTAGGCTGTAGGTTGTTCGAGCTCGAACTCACAAAAGGAAAAAACGTCCCCTATTTTGGTGTTCCGTTTCTCTAAACAACTATGGCTAATACCATAGACATTCCTGCAAATGCTAGACATACACTTACACAACATTTATTAGCACATGGCCTTACAGAGGAGGGTGGGGAAGTTACTTTGATTATAGAAGCAACTGAAGCATACCAAACGGAAACATTTTACTGTTGGGTTGCCTTTCCTGAGGCTGACCAACGAACGCACACATTTCACACTTATGACATTGCGGACGTACCCGTAAGGTACGAAGCATACCAGTATCATGAAATATCGCTCACATATCAGGAGCATCAAAACTGGTTTGAAGGCGCCCTACCACATATACTGCGACGAGTGAGGCTAGGCCCTTTAAGTAATGAAGGGCCTACGTGGCCCATGTTTGCCACATATACACCTCACCCAGGCATACAGACTATGCCGCTTGTAGATTTAAGGATATTATATAATGAATTAGTGGCATTATATAGACGATTGGTCCAGTTCGTAATGCGAACATTAAACACTACACCAGCGCGTCCAGCACCGCCAGTAGCTGGTGGATATCAATTGGCTACTGGGATTAATCCACAAACGGTGCATACCATTATGGGTAAAGTGCCCTCGGATCGAGAAAAAATACAGTTCTGGATTGCTCAGAAAACAAATCAGCTGGAAGCTGTGTTCCCCCATACGGGGCCACAGGAGAAACATAGATTGCTCACTATGTGCTTGCCATTCTGGATGGTTCCCTTGGTGGATGAATGTGCCACTTGGGGTACAGTCTTCGCTGCCGTTTATACTACCACGCATGGTACCCCTACACTGGCAAATTTACCGGAAGTGTTGAAACAAATACAAAATGAGCATGGGGCTGCACCGGCCCTACATATGGGGATGAAATTGATGCGTAACTTTGACGCCGTCTCCTCGATAATATTAAGTAATATTAAAGGGGAAGCAGTAGCACTGGCGATACGCCAGTGTCTCCGGGAAACTCCACACCAGGAACAAGAGAGACAGCTGCCGAAAATAATCTCTGATACCTATACTAGTATAGGACGGGATGGGCTGGGAGCCAAACCTAAAAAATTGGACATACCAAGTACCACCCATAAGGAAGGTACAAGGCAAGCACTAGAGGGGTCTAAAAAGCGCTGGGACAAACAAAAGGATTTCAAGGATAGGAGAAATAAAAGAGCTGATTCTCTGCATCCGGAGTACTCCGACAGGAGATATAATTTCAGGAATAGGGATAAAATTAGAACTCCAGACAGATATACTGATTCACGTCCTTCTCGTTCCTTTCAGGACGCACCGGATAAACGTAGCGAGAGAGGGGGCCGTCAAGATCGACGTCCGGAATACGTGAAAGAAAAGAAAGACTCGCTGCAGTCTACCATTAAAAAAGAAGAAAAGACTCCTCAGCAAAAGCCACAGTTTAAAAAGAAGAAAGTGGCAGCACTGCCAGTTAAAAATGCCAGTAGTATTGAGAACACTGTTGAGGAACAAGAGGTGGGCAGTGACTCTGTTGGACAGCGCGGCAGAGGTCACGATATGTCGACAGAGTCTGAAAGATCATCTGGATGCGACAGCAACTAGCGATTATATCGCAGTTGAAACGGCGGATGGCCGCGTTCTCCCACCCGATCGGGTTTATGATTTAACAATTCAGATAGAGGGAGACGTGGAACGCGTTATTAGTGTAATATTCTGGGATGAACTTACTAGTGATATCCTGTTGGCCGAGAGAGACTGGCCACCTGAACATGTCCGCAAGCTCCCACATGGGGAAGATGTAATTTTTCCTTCTTTCTCCGATCTTGTTCCGGAGGCAGACAAAAAAGCCTATGCTGCTGACTGGGCTTTGGCGCAGGCACCTGCATTATACCGTAATCATGTAGGTTGGGACAAGGACTCTCCTTGTCATGTTATTCCCGTTAGGTCTACACCACACCCGCAGCCACAGTACCCTGTTAAACATGAAGCAAAAGCTCCAGTGACGGAGATACTGTCACAACTTGAATATCAGGGAATAATTGAGCCCTGTACATCGGCAATGAATAATCCGCTTTTTCCTGTTACGAAACCTGATCATTCATATAGAATAGTGGTTGATTATAGACACTTAAATAGTCATGCATGCACTTATGCTATACAAAATTCACACAGCACAGCGCTGATTAATAATATAGTGCGTAAAAAATACAAAACTACATTGGATATATCTAATGGATTTTTCTGCCAGAATTTAGCACATGAAAGTAGAGACCTAAGTGCATTTTCCTTTGGCTCTCAGCAACGCTTTTGTCGTTTACCACAAGGCTATAAAAACAGCCCAGGACTGTTTTCGGCCCGTGTCACATCAATCTTACAGGAGATTGATTCCGAGGCATTATCATATGTGGATGATATCTATCTCACTGATGACACCCTTGACATTCATCTTGCAAGGGTCAATCGGATAATTTTGGGATTTGCCGCCTTCGGATATAAATTTAATTTTAAGAAAAGCAAGATAGCCTTTCTTAGTGTATTGTTCCTAGGATATGAGCTATCACACGAGGGGAAGAGCCTGGCACCGCACTTCCTAGAGAAGTGTGCTCAGCTACACGCTCCAAACACGCTTAAGAAATTACAGTCATTACTGGGTTTCTTTAATTTTGGCAGAACATACATTCCAGATTACGCTGAACGCGTCAAGCCACTATATGACTTAATTCAGCCCAATTTTTCTAGCAGGCGATGGACAATTGCACACACACACATCCTTAGGGATATACAACGGGACATGCTGGAGGCTAGACACTTGTACACGTGACAATAAAACGAATTTGGTCATCAGAATAATAGCTGGTGCCCTTGGATTTACCTATGTCACCTTTAATGAGGGTGACACGGTGCTGATAGCATACAAATCACATTTATACTCCAATGCAGAGAAGCGTTTTGCTCCTACTGAAAAAATTCTGACAGCAGTTCAGATGGCCGTCATAAAGGAGAGGCCACTTGCCCAAGGGAAGCGCATTATTGTTGTCTCCCCGGTACCGGCCTTAGAGGCTGTCACTAAAGCGAGTGTTCCAAACGCTAAGGCATTACATCCACGCTTGATTCAATGGGCAACATCTCTGACCGCCACTGATGTTGATTATGTGTTTGACCCAAGACTTCAGACACAAGAATTTCTCCAGTATGAACAGGAGTACCCCGCTCCCTTACACATATTGCCAATAGACAGGTATGATACCATCATTTATACTGACAGATCGGCACAACCGGCTGTGGGTACTAAACATCAATACTCGGCAGCTTGCGCAGCCGTGTGCGGTGTAATGGAAGACGGAGTTTTCCATCCTCATAATACCTACACTCAGACCTTAGGGGACTGCACAGCCCAGTTGGCCGAGCTTAAGGCTCTTCTTCTAGCGCTCGAACATTCAGAGCCAGGAACACAGACTTTGATTGTCTGTGATTCGTATTACTGCGTCCAGTCATACAATGAATACCTCAATCATTGGATACTGAACGGGTTTAGAGATTCTAAAGGGAACACCATTAAACACAAAGGCGGTCATTCTGACCCCGGCGGTCATGGACCGCCGGGGCCAGGGTTGGCGGGAGCACCGCCAACAGGCTGGCGGTGCCCCGCAGGACATTCTGACCGCAGAGGTTTGGCCGCGGTCAGAAGTGGAAAACCGGCGGTCTCCCGCCGGTTTTCCGCTGCCCAAAAGAATCCTCCATGGCTTGCTGCGCCGCCATGGGGATTCTGACACCCCATACCGCCATCCTGTTCCTGGCGGCTCTGCCGCCAGGAACAGGATGGCGGTATGGGGTGTCGTGGGGCACTGCAGGGGCCCCCGTAAGAGGGCCCCACTTTGAATTTCACTGTCTGCATTGCAGACAGTGAAATTCGCGACGGGTGCAACTGCACCCGTCGCACCTTCCCACTCCGCCCGCTCCATTCAGAGCCGGCGTCCTCGTGGGAAGGTTGTTTTCCACTGGGCTGGCGGGCGGCCTTTTGGCGGTCGCCCGCCAGCCCCGTGGAAAACCCAGAATCACCACAGCGGTCTGACGACTGCAGTGCGGTGTTCTGGCGGGGGTACTTTGGCGGGCGGCCTCTGCCGCCCGCCAAGGTAAGAATCACCCCAAAAATATTGTGGGGAAGGGTGGCTGATCTTAAGGATAAGCTGCCATGTGTCCATGTAGTTCATACATTGGGGCACCAACGTGTAGGTATACATGTTGCCGGTAATACATTGGCTGACGAAGCAGCCAAAGCTTCAGTAGCTACGGCTTCTGTGGCTGCAGTGACTCGTTCTCGGACGAGGTTGGATAATGAAATACTGATTGCCGTTAAAGCCTCGGCTGCAGGCAATGCCCTTCCGAAAGGATACCCTACGAACTATACATATCATATCAGTGCACAGAATGTTGCTTTTGCAACAATTCCTGATGTTGGAGATCGAGTGATCCCAAATGAAGACCAAAGATTGGAACTGATTACAGCTGCACATGAGGGTGTCGCTTCTGCACATGCTGGTATACAGGCCACTATCACCATTCTACAACAACGGTACTGGTGGCCTGGTCTATGCAGACGGACTAAACAGTATGTCCTTTGCTGTGACATTTGTCAGCAGATTAAGGGCTCGAATATCAGACGCCCTCCGCAGACATCTCTCTTAGTGTCAGACAAACCACTCCATTGTGTGTACCTGGACCATTGTGGTCCTTTGCAACCTGATGGTGCATACAAATACATTTTAGTGGCTGTAGATTCCTGTTCTAGATTCCTGTGGGTATGGCCACAGCGGTCGGCTGACGCCTGGACTGTTATAAAAGATTTGCTGATCTTTATCGGTACATATGCGGTTGCAGCATTCCATTCGGACCAGGGCCCTGCATTTGCCTCTAAGGCTTTCAGGGACACCATGAGGACGATGGGTGTTGAACTCCATTACTCCTCACCATACCATCCTGAGGGAAATTCGGTCGTGGAGAGGCGGAATCGTGATCTAAAGCAGTCCTTAACAGCTCGAGTATTAGGTTCAGGCCGCAGTTGGTTACATCACCTATATGGGGTCCAGAGAGCACTGAATAATCTGCCAAGACGGTCCTTGGGGGGAAAGTCTCCATATGAGGTTCTCTTTGGGACAATTATGTATGTTCCCGATCTTGATGCCCCTGGTATGGTGGCAGCAGAAATGCCATTTGACATAAAAGAATGTCTCGCTGTTTTACAGGAGCTTCAACAATTCCGTTATGATAAATCATTTGCAAGCGATGCCACCTTGGGAATAAGGGATTTGGCGAAAACTTCGACTGGCTGGATTTCTAACGTTGGGGATCTGGTTTGTGAGAAGATCGCTGTGAAAAAAGAGTTTGGTCCAGCATACAGAGCACCTGTACCGGTCTTGGGGATAAAAGGCACCAGGACTGTCATCCTTCCGCCATTGTCTGGTTCCAAATCAAACAGATTCATCTCCATTGATGACATCAAATTACACCATGTGGCCGATTCTTCACAGTAGACCAGGAGGTCCCTTGGGTGGTTCCCGATCCCCTCTCACTACCCAACAGGACATCCCTCTACATAGTAGGATGACCATCGCTTCTACTGACTATGCAACTATGTCAGCTGCTGTTCCAGACACTTCCTCGACCATGGGGAGGGCGGAAAATTAACTTTTGTTGGTTCCTGTAACAACTTCGGAGAACACACCGCTACAGGATTTGGCTGTCTTTTACACGAACACTTTCACGACTGGTAACGTCATCTATCATGAACCTACACGAACAGTGGATGGGAATTCGATGAGTCCTGTGTTTGCGGAGACTTCCTCTGGCTATTTTGTGGACATTGATGATTTTTCTTCAGATTCATCCTCACCTGAGACTGACAAACTTTCCAGAGGTAGCAAGTTCTATCAATGGCTTAAAAAGAACTATTTGATATATCCATGGAACTATCTCTGGTTCTGTTTGACATTTATTGCATTGTTTTTATGGATTGGTTTTGTGACTGTTTTCTTTTTATTAATTAATGGTCACTATATTGCTGATCGCTCCTCAGTGGAGCCTGCTGATGTAATTTTAACACCACATCATTCATCACATAAGGTCCGACGTGATTTGTCCCCTGTCAATATTACAGCTATTCCAATTTCTGATGGGATTGTTTGGGACAAAGTTCCGTTTGATATATACAGGCCTACAGAGATAATTCAAATACCATACGTGTTCAAAATTTCTCTGTCTGATGTTATTACACCTAATGTTGTCTCTGATGATTGGGATGTCCAAACAGTGGATTCCATGCTAACTGAAATGAAGGACTACTCCGCTTTTGGAAGTGATGATGTATATGATTTTACAATGAATTATGGTGAAATGTTCTGCTATAATAATTGGGGACATCACTACCTGCACCGTGCAACTAGATATAGGCCTCCTTTTAACTACACACAATGGGAACATTGTTCAACACCACGGGTGGGGAGTCCAAAGTATTACAGTGACAAATTCACATACTTTTCTGGGCATGATACAACGAAAGTTGAATCTTATTATTTTAAATTACCCACGACACACATTAGAAAACTGTTGCTAACAGATACAAAACTGATTTATTCAGATCCCTTTGTTTCCCGACTTTCGATTGAGGGTTATGAATATTGGAAGAACACTATCAATTTGAAGAGTGTATGGGAGACGCAAGATTGGCAGATACAGGGTAGGGAGGCTTTGTTTCGAGCTTGCTTAATTCCTGTGCAAATGATTTTTTTAAATGACACTGTTGAGCAGACATCATGTCTGGGATTAGCTAAAATAAAGGATCTAAACACGCCCAGTATCCCTACACCGACAAAATTTAAAGATTGGCTACACTTTCTAAATGTTTCTGAGGAAAGGCTAGATGCATTGGTTAAGGTTGGTGACTATAATTCTTCACTTTCCAGTCCCGGGGGATGGTTGGTATGGCCCACCGATACTGATGAGTGTCAAAGGCGTTTTTTGAACTCTTCAGGGGGTTTTTCCATTCATAGACCAGACCCTCGCTTTTTGTCAGGTCAGCATGCTGGTATAATTACAACATACAGTGTGGGCAAGCTGTGCCAACAATGGGTACAAACGAACACCTTGACAGCGGTGAAACAACACCTGAATACTCTTTCTGACAGTATAGACCTACAAGATTTCCTATTAGGTTCTAGAAAACAACGCTCAAAGCGGTTTTTATATGCCATGTATAATGAAATTTTGAAACTTTCTCAAATTGAGGCTGCTGCACGTTTACGGCAACTTGATAAAGAGAATTTGGAAAACACATTGGCTGTTGTCGACAATGGCATGAACACGCTATCCAACAGGATTTATTCCCTGTCGAATATAGTGTCATCTGCTATTGATATCACTCAGTCTGATTTGTCTCGGTTATATCATGGGCAAACACAGCTGCGTTCCATCATGCAGCTGAGTTGGGCGTTGCAGACGCTGAAAAGTGGCCACATTCCATGGAAATACCTTAATGGGAGTGAACTATTCGCTGCTTTTAATTTTTCCGGGAACAAGTGACAATGGCTAAAAGAGAGGCTTGTTTCACCTTGCTTCAAGTAGAAAAATTAGATAAGTTGCCCTTCACGGTAGCAGAGAGTCCTTCAACTATCTGGCTCTTACACGGCATTATTAATTTACCGTTTTCAACGTTTCGTTTCTCAAGCTGCCTGAAACATCTTGCAGTGGAACGATATGAACAGCTAGGAGATAGCTTTATTAAGGAAGAGTGGGAGTTGCCCTTTGAGTATCGATGTCTGAACGGCGAACAAGAGGTCTTTCTTAGCGGAAGTGAATGTGAGACTACTGTTCGTCATTCCATGATATGCAAACAGGTGTCTCTTCACGGGCTTTGCAATGCGGGGGTCGCGAATTTGGCCTGTTTTCTGAAGGGTACTCCCGTCCCCTTGATTCGTTCAGTGTTTCATGTTCTTTCTAATGGGAGTTATGTCCTTCTGAATGATGACAGCTGTTGCGGCTTGCGACCTGGAATTGCCTACGCAATCTCAGTCACGGAGGTCGTTACGTGTTGTGGCCATGTTTTGTTTCCCCCCACACGAGAGATACACGTATCTGAAATGTGGCCCCACATTGATACTATTAATGTGAACTATGACAAGTTGAGTAGACTGAAGGCGCTATTGTTTCAAAAACAGGTCGCCTTGACATCCACAAAAGAGACGTATGCTCTCCAGGTTGCGAGATCATCAGCCGAGATACAATCCCTTTTAAATACCGATTTCCCCATACACTTTTGGAGAGTTGGTATCCAGAATATTCAATGCTTCAAGCACCACTGGGATTGTTCATTTCTTTAAGGCTGTCGGGTCTGGTTTCGTGTCCATCTTCCAGACTGTCTTCGGAGTCATCCCATCAGCCATCCATTCTCTCTTTTCCAGTGTGTTTGGTGGCTTTCCAATTATTTCCACAGAGCAATGGAGCCGCTCCCGTCAACCCCGCTGTGCCGTTAACGCATGGTTCGGATCTTCGGTACACCTTTGCTGGTGGAACTAGAGTTTGACTGGTCATTGTCATTCCGGCCTCTACTCTGGTGTGTACAACCGGTGTTCCGCTGCATATGGTGTCTCTTTGAACATCTGCCTATGGTCTGTCTTGCTGTTGCACCAACATCTCCTGTGGACCACGAACTGCTGATGTCCCCGATGAGGGTTCATACACGGTCATGCCCCTTGAGACTGAGGTTGCTCCGCGAGGCCTCCTATGAGCCTTCTGTTATACAAACTAACATGGATGAGGACGCTGCAGCGAGTGTCGATACACCAGTGAATATGGCTCACTTCTGCTCTGTGGATCCGTTTGTCCGTCCAGCTCTCAATTTCACTTCAGACGATGTTGACTCATTTTTAAGATCCTTGAATGGTGACTTCGATGACATTCTTCAAGATCCTGCATATAGCACATAATTTGGTGAATTTGCTTGCCAGTTCCCGGTTCTAAAAACTAGCAATTTAACTGAAAGTTTGCTATACTTGTCATAGTTGATATTACCATCTCTGAATGTTTTTTAAAACGTATTTTAACACACAGCATTTATTTTTGTCATTACGTAAAAAAAAATTTTTAGCTTGAGTTTTCGTTTTAGTTTTTGGGCTTTTTGGTTCAGTAGCAGCTTTTTTAGCGATTGGGTTTCCTTACCTTCATCATACCTGTTACGGCAATGGGGATGGTGTAGTGAATCCTAGTTTGTTTTACCGGGATAACAGGAGTTAGCTTAGCCGTAGGCTTGTAAACTCGTGCCCCCGTCACCCAGTGACTTTTAACCTACTTAGCTTGCTCTGTCTTAGTCCATTTAATTATTTATTTCCTTTAAAATGGCGGCCTTGTTTATAGTTAGGCCACTTGTTATGGGTTTTATTATCAGTGTCACTGCGCCAAGGCGTCAAGATGAAGCACGAAAGACAAACATACAGTAGGCATTCACACTTAGGGATTTTCCCTCTCTATACTTTCGAGGGATTGTTGATATTAATTGCCGTCCCAAGCATGCCTGTTATCTATTGTTATGAATAACACTTATGTCAGGGGACCTTGTAGATCTGTATAAATACAACACACTTTTAGACAGATAATCAGAGGGATTCCGAACAGAGGGCATCGCCACCATCGCTGATACCGATGCTGCAGTCATCTTGACGCTGACCCAGTCTTCGTGTCCCTGCGGAGTCTGAGATAGAAACCTCATTCCAAGGTAACGAGGGTTAGGGCCTCCTCTCATGGACACGGTTTTGGCAGATTAGGTTTAACGAACCCAGCTCTCCTTTTTTAGGTAGAAGGTTAGACCTATTCTCCTTAGGGTATTAGGGCTTATTACATTTTTATACCTATACATATATTCCTGTTATATATTGCATAATGGTAGGGGTCTTTATAACAATGACTCCTCTTCACAATACTGCTGCTTGGTATATTCATTATCCTAATCATTGCAATTCATGCAACTTATAACAAATTGCAGTTATGTTAAATAAAAAACTATTATAACTTCACTGCATCTGTGTTATTGCCTTTGTTTGTATGAGACATAATAATCTGTGAGAAAAGGGTAATTTCCGTTTAACCACGACAACCCTGAGAGATCTTATTTTGAGTCCATGCGTAAGCAACTGCTACAAATCACCTCTTTACTATTGTGTTTCTGGTGAAGTACTGCTAGTAAGCTGGTAAGGTTTGGACAACAGTTACAACTAGTTGTAGGAAGAAACTTAGTCACCTACAAACGAAAGTACTGTCATCCTGAGACCAGCAGTCTTGCTCAGAGCAAGAGTCCAAACTACGACAATTCTAGATCTTAGGCCAAGTACATAGTCAACTATGTCTTGCTTTGGAGCTTTTAAAGGTTGTTCCCAACCCTCCTTCACAAGTGTTAGGGGACCTCTTACAGGGTGTCCAAATAGGAGTTCAAAGGGGCTGAAGCCCACTCCTTTCTGGGGTACCTCCCTGTAAGCAAAAAGGAGGCAAGGTAAAAGGACATCCCATCTCCTGCGGAGTTTGTCAGGGAGTCCCATTATCATTCCTTTGAGAGTTTTATTAAACCTCTCAACTGTCCATTTGTTTGTGGATGATAGGGTGTGATGAACTTGTATGTCACACCACATTCCTTCCACATGGCCTTTAAGTAAGCAGACATGAAATTGCTTCCCCTGTCTGATACCACCTCTTTTGGGAAGCCCACCCTGGAAAAGATTCCCAGGAGGGCCTTTGCCACTGCAGGAGCTGTAGTGGTCCTTAGAGGAATTGCTTCAGGATATCTGGTGGCATGGTCCACTACCATCAAGATAAACCTATTGCCTGAAGCAGTAGGAGGGTCAAGGGGGCCAACTATGTCCACCCCTACCCTTTCAAAGGGAACCCCAACCACAGGCAGTGGAATAAGGGGTGCCTTTGGAGTGCCACCTGTCTTGCCACTGGCTTGACAGGTTTCACAGGACTTACAAAATGCCTTTGTGTCCTCTGACATTCTAGGCCAATGAAACAAGGGATCAAGCCTGTCCCAAGTTTTCATTTGCCCCAAATGTCCAGCTAAGGGAATGTCGTGGGCTAGAGTTAGGAGGAACTTTCTGTATTCCTGAGGAATCACCAATCTCCTGGCAGCTCCAGGTTTTGGATCCCTTACTTCAGTATACAAAAGGTTGTCCTCCCAGTAAACTCTGTGAGAGTCACTGACATCCCCATTTGCTTGTTTGACAGCTTGCTGCCTTAGACCCTCTAGTGTGGGACAGGTATGCTGTGCCACACTCAGCTCCTCCCTGGCAGGCCCCCCTTCACCAAAAAGCTCAGCAGTGTCTGCTTCCAGCTCCTCTGGTGTAGGTTCTGCACAGGGTGGAAATTCTTCTTCCTCAGAAGTTGAATCCACTGTAGAGGGAGGGATAGTAGGTAGTGTTTTACCTTTACTAACCCTAGCTTTAGGGAGCACTTGGTCCATTCTTTCAGGATCCAAGTCACCCTGTCCTTTTTGCTTTTTGGCCTGAGCCCTGGTTAAAGCACAAATATGCCCTGGAATGCCCAGCATTGCTGCATGAGCCTCCAACTCCACTTCTGCCCAAGCTGATGTCTCTAAATCGTTCCCTAGTAGACAGTCTACAGGTAAATCTGAGGCAACCACAACTTTCTTTGGACCAGTAACCCCCCCCCCCCAGTTGAGATTCACAACAGCCATGGGGTGGCTAAGAGTGTTGTTATGAGCATCGGTTACTTGGGACTGGTGACCAAGTAGGTGTTATTCAGGGTGGACCAGTTTCTCTATTACCATTGTAACACTGGCACCTGTGCCCCTGTAGGCCTGAACCTCAACACCATTTATTAGGGGTAGTTGCTTGTACTTATCCATGTTAAGGGGACAAGCAACCAAGGTGGCTAAATCAATAGCCCCCTCAGAGACTAAGACAGCCTCTGTGGTCTCCCTAACAAGACGAACCCCAACTAAGTTACCAAAAGTGAGCCCAGCTACTCCCTTGGATTGGCTATTAGTAGGTTTGCTCCCACCACCACTGCTATTACTAGGGGCACTAGGTGTAGCAGCAGGGGTTGTAGTGGTAGGAGGCTTGGTGCTTTTCTTTGGACAACTGGGATCTGTTGTCGGATGGCCTTTTATTTTACATAAATAGCACCATGGTTTCTTTTCTTTGTTTTGATTTGAAGAGGATTTGGGCCCCCCACCAGAGTGTTTTTGTGGGCCTGATGAAGACTAATTTTTAGATTTGTCCCCACCCTTGTCAGAAGACTTACTATCCTTCTTCTTGCCATCCTTGTCACCCCCTGTATGAACTTTTCTGTTCACCCTTGTTCTGACCCATTTGTCTGCCTTCTTTCCCAATTCTTGGGGAGAGGTCAGATCAGAGTCTACCAGGTACTGGTGTAACAAATCAGACAAACAATTATTAAGAATATGCTCTCTCAGGATTAAGTTATACAGGCTTTCATAGTCAGAAACTTTACTGCCATGCAACCACCCCTCCAAGGCCTTCACTGAATGGTCAACAAAGTCTACCCAGTCTTGGGAAGACTCCTTTTTGGTTTCTCTGAACTTCATCCTGTACTGTTCAGTAGTTAATCCATAACCATCAAGGAGTGCATTCTTAAGTACTGTAAAATTATTAGCATCACTTTCTTTAACAGTAAGGAGCCTATCGCTACCCTTTCCACTGAAAGATAGCCATAGGATAGAAGCCCACTGCCTTTGAGGGACATCCTGTACAACACAGGCCCTCTCAAGTGCAGCAAACCACTTGTTAATGTCATCCCCCTCCTTATAAGGGGGAACTATCTTGTGCAGATTCCTAGAATCATGCTCTTTTGCAGGATGACTATTTGGAATACTGCTGCTGCCACCATGGGGTCCTAACCCCAACCTCTGTCTTTCTTTTTCTAAATCTAAGGTTTGCCTATCTAAATCCAGCTGTTGCTTCTTGAGCTTCAGCCTGGATTCTTCCACTCTCAATCTATTGAGCTCCCTTTCTAACACTCTGTCATCAGGGTGGGTGGGTTGGATTATGCCTTGACACAGAAGAATGGTGAGAATGAACAGAGGGAGACCATTCCCTAACAGATGCCACTCTAACATTCTGGCCTACAGAAGTAACACTCCTACTGTGATGTGAAGTCACATCAGTACCAGCTATGCTAGGTGGCCTGCTAAGGGTCAGGTTGGAAAGATTCCCTTCTAACTCTTTTACTAGGGGTGCCCCAGAATCAGAGTGGGAACCATCAGCTAATCTCTCACCAGAAGTGCCAACTAAGGTCTTATCTTGTTCAACAAGCATGTTAACTAATAGTTCTCTAGAGGGATTCTTCTCTACCCCTAAACCTCTTTCAACACAGAGACTCCTTGCTGCCTTCCAGCTAAGGTGGTCATAAGCAGTCTTGGCCAGATCCAGAGTTTGACCTGTACCAGACATTATAGAAAAGGTTTAAGGGACAGAAAAAGAAAGAAAAAGTTTTCAGAACTTTGTAAAGGACAGAAAAAATAAACTTTTTAAACTTTTGGAAAGTTTTTAGAGGTACTTTTCAGCACTTAGCAAAGAAGTGAGAGGAGAAAAGCAAAACTTTTTGGTTAGGTGTACATACACTGAACTTGTTTTTTATATTTTTCTCTTATGAAAAGTACAATATGACAAAGTGGTAAGTAGTTGCAAAGTACTTATCCCACCGCTGCACAACCAATGTAGGAGGCTGGCCTGGCTTGTAGTGGGTACCAAGGGGTACTTACACCTTGCACCAGGTCCAGGTATCCCTTATTAGTGTACAGGGGTGTCTAGCAGCTTAGGCTGATAGAAAAGGTAGCTTAGCAGAGCAGCTTAGGCTGAACTAGGAGATGAGTGAAGCTCCTACAGTACCACTAGTGTCACTTGCACAATATCATAAGAAAACACAATACACAGATATACTAAAAATAAAGGTACTTTATTTTTATGACAATATGCCAAAGTATCTCAGTGAGTACCCTCAGTATCAGGATAGCAAATATACACAAGATATATGTACACAATACCAAAATATGCAGTAATAGCAATAGAAAACAGTGCAAACAATGTATAGTCACAATAGAATGCAATGGGGGCACATAGGAATAGGGGCAACACAAACCATATACTCTAGAAGTGGAATGCGAACCACAAATGGACCCCAAACCTATGTGACCTTGTAGAGGGTCGCTGGGACTGTAAGAAAACAGTGAGGGTTAGAAAAATAGCCCACCCCAAGACCCTGAAAAGTGGGTGCAAAGTGCACCTAAGTTCCACAAAGAGCACAGAAGTAGTGATAGGGGAATTCTGCAAGGAAGACCAACACCAGCAATGCAACAACAATGGATTTCCTGACGAGAGTACCTGTGGAACAAGGGGACCAAGTCCAAAAGTCACGATCAAGTCGGGAGTGGGCAGATGCCCAGGAAATGCCAGCTGTGGGTGCAAAGAAGCTGCCACCGGATGGTAGAAGCTGTGGATTCTGCAAGAACGACAAGGGCTAGAAACTTCCTGTAGGAAAGTACCATCTTGCCTGGCATGTTACCCCCATTTTTCAATGTATATATGTTGTTTTAGTTGTATGTGTCACTGGGACCCTGGTAACCCAGGGCCCCAGTGCTCATAAGTGTGCCTGAATGTGTTACCTGTGTAGTGACTAACTGTCTCACTGAGGCTCTGCTAATCAGAACCTCAGTGGTTATGCTCTCTCATTTCTTTCCAAATTGTCACTAACAGGCTAGTGACCATTTTTACCAATTTACATTGGCTTACTGGAACACCCTTATAATTCCCTAGTATATGGTACGAAGGTACCCAGGGTATTGGGGTTTCAGGAGATCTCTATGGGCTGCAGCATTTCTTTTGCCACCCATAGGGAGCTCTGACAATTCTTACACAGGCCTGCCACTGCAGCCTGAGTGAAATAACGTCCACGTTATTTCACAGCCATTTTACACTGCACTTAAGTAACTTATAAGTCACCTATATGTCTAACCTTTACCTGGTAAAGGTTAGGTGCAAAGTTACTTAGTGTGAGGGCACCCTGGCACTAGCCAAGGTGCCCCCACATTGTTCAGAGCCACTTCCCTGAACTTTGTGAGTGCGGGGACACCATTACACGCGTGCACTACATATAGGTCACTACCTATATGTAGCTTCACAATGGTAACTCCGAATATGGCCATGTAACATGTCTATGATCATGGAATTGCCCCCTCTATGCCATCCTGGCATTGTTGGTACAATTCCATGATCCCAGTGGTCTGTAGCACAGACCCTGGTACTGCCAAACTGCCCTTCCTGGGGTTTCACTGCAGCTGCTGCCAACCCCTCAGACAGGCATCTGCCCTCCTGGGGTCCAGCCAGGCCTGGCCCAGGATGGCAGAACAAAGAACTTCCTCTGAGAGAGGGTGTGACACCCTCTCCCTTTGGAAAATGGTGTGAAGGCAGGGGAGGAGTAGCCTCCCCCAGCCTCTGGAAATGCTTTGTTGGGCACAGAGGTGCCCAATTCTGCATAAGCCAGTCTACACCGGTTCAGGGACCCCTTGGCCCCTGCTCTGGCGCGGAACTGGACAAAGGAAAGGGGAGTGACCACTCCCCTGACCTGCACCTCCCCTGGGAGGTGTCCAGAGCTCCTCCAGTGTGCTCCAGACCTCTGCCATCTTGGAAACAGAGGTGCTGCTGGCACACTGGACTGCTCTGAGTGGCCAGTGCCACCAGGTGACGTCAGAGACTCCTGCTGATAGGCTCCTTCAGGTGTTAGTAGCCTATCCTCTCTCCTAGGTAGCCAAACCCTCTTTTCTGGCTATTTAGGGTCTCTGTCTCTGGGGAAACTTCAGATAACGAATGCAAGAGCTCATCCGAGTTCCTCTGCATCTCTCTCTTCACCTTCTGATAAGGAATCGACTGCTGACCGCGCTGGAAGCCTGCAAACCTGCAACATAGAAGCAAAGACGACTACTGCAACTCTGTAACGCTGATCCTGCCGCCTTCTCGACTGTTTTCCTGCTTGTGCATGCTGTGGGGGTAGCCTGCCTCCTCTCTGCACCAGAAGCTCCGAAGAAATCTCCCGTGGGTCGACGGAATCTTCCCCCTGCAACCGCAGGCACCAAAAAGCTGCATTACCGGTCCCTTGGGTCTCCTCTCAGCACGACAAGCGAGGTCCCTCGAATCCAGCGACTCTGTCCAAGTGACCCCCACAGTCCAGTGACTCTTCAGCCCAAGTTTGGTGGAGGTAAGTCCTTGCCTCACCTCGCTGGGCTGCATTGCTGGGAACCGTGACTTTGCAGCTACTCCGGCCCCTGTGCACTTCCGGCGGAAATCCTTTGTGCACAGCCAAGCCTGGGTCCACGGCACTCTAACCTGCATTGCACGACTTTCTAAGTTGGTCTCCGGCGACGTGGGACTCCTTTGTGCAACTTCGGCGAGCACCGTTTCACGCATCCTCGTAGTGCCTGTTTCTGGCACTTCTCCGGGTGCTACCTGCTTCAGATAGGGCTCCTTGTCTTGCTCGACGTCCCCTCTCTCTGCTGGTCCAATTTGCGACCTCCTGGTCCCTCCTGGGCCTCAGCAGCGTCCAAAAACGCTAACCGCACAATTTGCAGCTAGCAAGGCTTGTTGGCGTTCTTTCGGCAGGAAAACACTTCTGCACGACTCTCCACGGCGAGAGGGATCCGCCCACCAAAGGGGAAGTCTCTAGCCCTTTTCGTTCCTGCAGAAACCTCAGCTTCTTCTGTCCAGTAGAAGCTTCTTTGCACCCGCAGCTGGCATTTCCTGGGCATCTGCCCATCTCCGACTTGCTTGTGACTTTTGGACTTGGTCCCCTTGTTCCACAGGTACCCTAGATTGGAAATCCACAGTTGTTGCATTGCTGGTTTGTGTCTTTCCTGCATTATTCCTCTAACACGACTTCTTTGTCCTTAGGGGAACTTTAGTGCACTTTGCACTCACTTTTCAGGGTCTTGGGGAGGGTTATTTTTCTAACTCTCACTATTTTCTAATAGTCCCAGCGACCCTCTACAAGGTCACATAGGTTTGGGGTCCATTCGTGGTTCGCATTCCACTTTTGGAGTATATGGTTTGTGTTGCCCCTATCCCTATGTTTCCCCATTGCATCCTATTGTAACTATACATTGTTTGCACTGTTTTCTAAGACTATACTGCATATTTTTGCTATTGTGTATATATATCTTGTGTATATTTCCTATCCTCTCACTGAGGGTACACTCTAAGATACTTTGGCATATTGTCATAAAAATAAAGTACCTTTATTTTTAGTATAACTGTGTATTGTGTTTTCTTATGATATTGTGCATATGACACTAAGTGGTACTGTAGTAGCTTCACACGTCTCCTAGTTCAGCCTAAGCTGCTCTGCTAAGCTACCATTATCTATCAGCCTAAGCTGCTAGACACCCTATACACTAATAAGGGATAACTGGGCCTGGTGCAAGGTGCAAGTACCCCTTGGTACTCACTACAAGCCAGTCCAGCCTCCTACATTGGTTGTGCAGTGGTGGGATACGTGCTTTGAGACTACTTACCACTCTTGTCATTGTACTTTTCATAAGAGAAAAATATACAAAACAAGGTCAGTGTATATACACATAGCCAAAAAGTTTTGCATTTCCTCTTTTCACTCTTTTCTAAGTGCTGAAAAGTACTTCTAACTTTCTAAAAAGTTCTAAAAAGTTTTAAAAGTTTTTTTTCTCTGTCTTTCTAAAAGCTCTGACAAACTTTTTATCTTTTACTATCACTTTAACTCTCTCTAAAAATGTCTGGCACAGGCCAAAATGTTGATCTGTCCAAACTTGCATATGACAACCTTAGCTGGAAAAGAGCAAGGAGTCTCTGTATAGAGAGAGGTTTGAGTGTAGGGAAGAATCCTTCCTTGGAACTGTTACTTAACATGCTTAGAGAACAGGATAAGGCCATAGGTGCCTCATCTGTTGAAAAAGTACCTAATAGTTCCCAATCTGATTCAGGGACTCCCCCAGGAAAAGATTCAGGAAAGAAACTTCCTAGCCTGCCCATTACTAGACAGTCTAGCATAGTTGGTAATGATGATGAGCCACACCATACAAATAGTGTTGTCTCACATCATAGCAAAAGCATTTATTCTCACCATACTGGTAGTAATGTTTCTGTTAGCCAAGCTGTTAGGGTGGCTTCTGTAAGGGACAGGTCTCCTTCTGTTCATTCCCATCATACCTCTGTATCTAGGAATGTCCCTCCCACCAACCCTGATGACAGAATGTTAGAGAGGGAACTCAATAAGTTGAGGGTGGAACAAACCAGACTGAAGCTTAAAAAGCAACAGCTGGATTTGGATAGACAGTCTTTTGAACTAGAGAAGGAAAGACAGAAGTTGGGTTTAGAAACCCATGGTGGCAGCAGCAGTATTCCCCATAGTCATCCTGCAAAAGAGCATGATTCCAGGAATCTGCACAAGATAGTTCCCCCTTATAAGGAGGGGGATGACATTAACAAGTGGTTTGCTGCACTTGAGAGGGCCTGTGTTGTACAGGATGTCCCTCAAAGGCAGTGGGCTGCTATCCTATGGCTATCATTTAGTGGAAAAGGTAGGGATAGGCTCCTTACTGTGAAATACAATGATGCTAATAATTTCCAAGTTCTTAAGAATGCACTCCTGGATGGTTATGGCTTAACCACTGAACAGTATAGGATAAAGTTCAGAGAGACCAAAAAGGAGTCTTCACAAGACTGGGTTGATTTCATTGACCATTCAGTGAAGGCCTTGGAGGGGTGGTTACATGGCAGTAAAGTTACTGATTATGACAGCCTGTATAACTTAATCCTGAGAGAGCATATTCTTAATAATTGTGTGTCTGATTTGTTGCACCAGTACTTGGTGGACTCTGATCTGACCTCTCCCCAAGAATTGGTAAAGAAGGCAGACAAATGGGTCAGAACAAGAGTGAACAGAAAAGTTCATACAGGGGGTGACAAAGATGGCAACAAAAAGAAGGATGGTAAGTCTTCAGACAAGGGTGGGGACAAATCTAAAAATGAGTCTTCATCAGGCCCACAAAAACGCTCTGGTGGGGGTGGTGGGTCCAAATCCTCCTTTAATCAGAACAAGGAAAAGAAACCATGGTGCTATTTATGTAAAATAAAAGGCCATTGGACAACAGATCCCAGTTGTCCAAAGAAAGGCACCACTGCTCCTACCACTACAACCCCTACTGCTACACCTAGTGTCCCTACTAATAGCAGTGGTGGTGGGAGCAAACCTACTAATAGCCAATCTAAGGGAGTAGCTGGGCCCACTTTTGGTAATTTAGTTGGGGTTGGCCTTGTTAGGGAGGCCACAGAGGCTGTGTTAGTCTCTGAGGGGGCTATTGATTTAGCCACCTTAGTTGCTTGTCCCCTTAATATGGATAAGTACAAGCAGCTACCCCTAATAAATGGTGTTGAGGTTCAGGCCTACAGGGACACTGGTGCCAGTGTGACTATGGTCATAGAGAAACTGGTCCACCCTGAACAACACCTACTTGGTCACCAGTACCAAGTAACCGATGCTCACAACAACACACTTAGCCACCCCATGGCTGTTGTAAATCTCAACTGGGGGGGGGTTACTGGTCCAAAGAAAGTTGTGGTAGCTTCAGATTTACCTGTAGACTGTCTATTAGGGAATGATTTGGAGACATCAGCTTGGTCAGATGTGGAGTTGGAGGCCCATGCAGCAATGCTGGGCATCCCAGGGCATATTTTTGCTTTGACAAGGGCTCAGGCCAAAAAGCAAAAAGGACAGGGAAGCTTGGATCCTGGAACAATGGACCAAGTGCTCCCTAAAGCTAGGGCTAGTAGAAGCAAACCACTTCCTACTATCCCTCCCTCTACAGTGGATTCTACTTCTGAGGAAGAAGAATTCCCTCCCTGTGCAGAACCTACACCAGAGGAGCTGGAAGCAGACACTGCTGAGCTTTTGGGTGAAGGGGGGCCTGCCAGAGAGGAGCTGAGTGTGGCACAGCAAACCTGTCCCACATTAGAGGGTCTCAGACAGCAAGCTGTCAAACAGGCTAATGGGGATGTCAGTGACTCTCACAGAGTTTACTGGGAGGACAACCTCTTGTACACTGAGCATAGGGATCCTAAACCTGGAGCTGCCAGGAGATTAGTGATTCCTCAGGAGTACAGAAAGTTCCTCCTAACACTGGCACATGACATTCCCTTAGCTGGGCATCTAGGACAAATGAAAACTTGGGACAGGCTTGTTCCCCTGTTTCATTGGCCTAGAATGTCTGAGGACACAAAGGAATTTTGTAAGTCCTGTGAAACCTGTCAAGCCAGTGGCAAGACAGGTGGCACCCCAAAGGCACCCCTTATCCCACTGCCTGTGGTTGGGGTTCCCTTTGAAAGGGTAGGGGTTGACATAGTTGGCCCCCTTGACCCTCCTACTGCTTCAGGCAATAGGTTTATCTTGGTGGTAGTGGACCATGCCACAAGATATCCTGAAGCTATTCCTTTAAGGACCACTACAGCACCTGCAGTGGCAAAGGCCCTCCTGGGAATATTTTCCAGGGTGGGCTTCCCAAAGGAAGTGGTATCAGACAGGGGAAGCAATTTCATGTCTGCATACTTAAAGGCCATGTGGAAGGAGTGTGGTGTAACGTATAAGTTCACAACACCCTATCATCCACAAACAAATGGACTGGTGGAGAGATTTAATAAAACTCTGAAAGGCATGATTATGGGACTCCCTGAAAAACTCCGCAGGAGATGGGATATCCTTCTACCATGCCTCCTTTTTGCCTACAGGGAGGTACCCCAGAAAGGAGTGGGCTTCAGCCCCTTTGAACTTCTTTTTGGACACCCTGTTAGGGGTCCACTCACACTTGTAAAGGAGGGTTGGGAACAACCTTTAAAAGCTCCTAAGCAGGATATTGTGGACTATGTACTTGGCCTCAGATCAAGGATGGCTGAGTACATGAAAAAGGCCAGTAAAAACCTTCAGGCCAGCCAAGAGCTCCAGAAGCAATGGCATGATCAGAAGGCTGTTTTGGTTCAGTACCAACCAGGGCAGAAAGTGTGGGTCTTGGAGCCTGTGGCCCCAAGAGCACTCCAAGATAAATGGAGTGGTCCCCACACAATTGTTGAAAAGAAGGGAGAAGTCACCTATTTAGTTGACTTTGGCTCTGCCAGGAGTCCCCTTAGGGTGCTCCATGTCAACCGCCTGAAACCCTACTATGACAGGGCTGATCTCACCCTGCTCATGGCAACTGATGAGGGACAGGAAGAAGACAGTGATCCTCTACCTGATCTCTTCTCTTCCACAGAACAAGATGCTCTTGTGGAAGGTGTAGTTTTGGCTGATTGTCTCACTGCTGAGCAGAAAGACAATTGCATAAATCTCCTAGATCAATTCTCTGAACTCTTCTCTACTGTGCCAGGTACCACTTCTTGGTGTGAGCACACTATAGATACTGGAGACAGTTTACCTGTCAAAAGTAAGATCTATAGGCAGCCTGACCATGTCAGGGACTGCATAAAGCAAGAGGTCCAGAAAATGTTAGAACTAGGAGTGGTTGAGCACTCTGACAGTCCATGGGCTTCTCCTGTGGTACTGGTACCAAAACCCCATTCCAAAGATGGAAAGAAGGAAATGCGGTTTTGTGTAGACTATAGAGGTCTCAACTTGGTAACCAAAACTGATGCTCACCCTATACCCAGGGCAGATGAGCTCATAGATACACTGGCATCTGCCAAGTATCTAAGCACTTTTGACTTGACTGCAGGGTATTGGCAGATCAAATTGTCAGAAGATGCTAAACCTAAGACTGCATTTTCTACCATTGGAGGACATTACCAGTTTACTGTAATGCCTTTTGGTTTGAAAAATGCACCTGCCACTTTTCAGAGGTTGGTGAACACAGTCCTGCAAGGGCTGGAAGCTTTCAGTGCAGCATATTTGGACGATATAGCTGTCTTTAGCTCCAGCTGGGATGATCACCTGGTCCACCTATGGAAAGTTTTGGAGGCCCTGCAAAAGGCAGGCCTCACTATCAAGGCTTCAAAGTGCCAGATAGGGCAGGGTAAGGTGGTTTATCTGGGACACCTTGTTGGTGGGGAACAGATTGCACCACTTCAGGGGAAAATCCAAACAATTATTGATTGGGTTCCCCCTACCACTCAGACTCAGGTGAGAGCCTTCCTAGGCCTCACTGGGTATTACAGGAGGTTCATTTAGAACTATGGCTCCATTGCAGCCCCTCTTAATGACCTCACATCCAAGAAAATGCCTAAAAAGGTATTATGGACAGCAAACTGTCAGAAAGCTTTTGAGGAGCTGAAGCAGGCCATGTGCTCTGCACCTGTCCTGAAAAGCCCTAGTTACTCTAAAAAATTCTATGTCCAAACTGATGCATCTGAATTAGGAGTAGGGGCAGTCCTATCACAACTTAATTCTGAGGGCCAGGATCAACCTGTTGCTTTTATTAGTAGGAGGTTGACCCCTAGAGAAAAGCGTTGGTCTGCCATTGAGAGGGAGGCCTTTGCTGTGGTCTGGGCTCTGAAGAAGTTGAGGCCATACCTGTTTGGCACTCACTTCATTGTTCAGACAGACCACAAACCTCTACTTTGGCTAAAACAAATGAAAGGTGAAAATCCTAAATTGTTGAGGTGGTCCATATCCCTACAGGGAATGGACTATACAGTGGAACATAGACCTGGGAGTAGCCACTCCAATGCAGATGGACTCTCCAGATATTTCCACTTAGACAATGAAGACTCATCAGGTCATGGCTAGTCTTATTGTCCTTCGTTTGGGGGGGGGGGTTGTGTAGGAAAGTACCATCTTGCCTGGCATGTTATCCCCATTTTTCACTGTATATATGTTGTTTTAGTTGTATGTGTCACTGGGACCCTGGTAACCCAGGGCCCCAGTGCTCATAAGTGTGCCTGAATGTGTTACCTGTGTAGTGACTAACTGTCTCACTGAGGCTCTGCTAATCAGAACCTCAGTGGTTATGCTCTCTCATTTCTTTCCAAATTGTCACTAACAGGCTAGTGACCATTTTTACCAATTTACATTGGCTTACTGGAACACCCTTATAATTCCCTAGTATATGGTACTAAGGTACCCAGGGTATTGGGGTTCCAGGAGATCTCTATGGGCTGCAGCATTTCTTTTGCCACCCATAGGGAGCTCTGACAATTCTTACACAGGCCTGCCACTGCAGCCTGAGTGAAATAACGTCCACGTTATTTCACAGCCATTTTACACTGCACTTAAGTAACTTCTAAGTCACCTATATGTCTAACCTTTACCTGGTAAAGGTTAGGTGCAAAGTTACTTAGTGTGAGGGCACCCTGGCACTAGCCAAGGTGCCCCCACATTGTTCAGAGCCAATTCCCTGAACTTTGTGAGTGCGGGGACACCATTACACGCGTGCACTACATATAGGTCACTACCTATATGTAGCTTCACAATGGTAACTCCGAATATGGCCATGTAACATGTCTATGATCATGGAATTGCCCCCTCTATGCCATCCTGGCATTGTTGGTACAATTCCATGATCCCAGTGGTCTGTAGCACAGACCCTGGTACTGCCAAACTGCCCTTCCTGGGGTTTCACTGCAGCTGCTGCCAACCCCTCAGACAGGCATCTGCCCTCCTGGGGTCCAGCCAGGCCTGGCCCAGGATGGCAGAACAAAGAACTTCCTCTGAGAGAGGGTGTGACACCCTCTCCCTTTGGAAAATGGTGTGAAGGCAGGGGAGGAGTAGCCTCCCCCAGCCTCTGGAAATGCTTTGTTGGGCACAGAGGTGCCCAATTCTGCATAAGCCAGTCTACACCGGTTCAGGGACCCCTTAGCCCCTGCTCTGGCGCGAAACTGGACAAAGGAAAGGGGAGTGACCACTCCCCTGACCTGCACCTCCCATGGGAGGTGTCCAGAGCTCCTCCAGTGTGCTCCAGACCTCTGCCATCTTGGAAACAGAGGTGCTGCTGGCACACTGGACTGCTCTGAGTGGCCAGTGCCACCAGGTGACGTCAGAGACTCCTGCTGATAGGCTCCTTCAGGTGTTAGTAGCCTATCCTCTCTCCTAGGTAGCCAAACCCTCTTTTCTGGCTATTTAGGGTCTCTGTCTCTGGGGAAACTTCAGATAACGAATGCAAGAGCTCATCCGAGTTCCTCTGCATCTCTCTCTTCACCTTCTGATAAGGAATCGACTGCTGACCGCGCTGGAAGCCTGCAAACCTGCAACATAGTAGCAAAGACGACTACTGCAACTCTGTAACGCTGATCCTGCCGCCTTCTCGACTGTTTTCCTGCTTGTGCATGCTGTGGGGGTAGCCTGCCTCCTCTCTGCACCAGAAGCTCCGAAGAAATCTCCCGTGGGTCGACGGAATCTTCCCCCTGCAACCGCAGGCACCAAAAAGCTGCATTACCGGTCCCTTGGGTCTCCTCTCAGCACGACGAGCGAGGTCCCTCGAATCCAGCGACTCTGTCCAAGTGACCCCCACAGTCCAGTGACTCTTCAGCCCAAGTTTGGTGGAGGTAAGTCCTTGCCTCACCTCGCTGGGCTGCATTGCTGGGAACCGCGACTTTGCAGCTACTCCGGCCCCTGTGCACTTCCGGCGGAAATCCTTTGTGCACAGCCAAGCCTGGGTCCACGGCACTCTAACCTGCATTGCACGACTTTCTAAGTTGGTCTCCGGCGACGTGGGACTCCTTTGTGCAACTTCGGCGAGCACCGTTTCACGCATCCTCGTAGTGCCTGTTTCTGGCACTTCTCCGGGTGCTACCTGCTTCAGAGAGGGCTCCTTGTCTTGCTCGACGTCCCCTCTCTCTCCTGGTCCCTCCTGGGCCTCAGCAGCGTCCAAAAACGATAACCGCACGATTTGCAGCTAGCAAGGCTTGTTGGCGTTCTTTCGGCAGGAAAACACTTCTGCACGACTCTCCACGGCGAGAGGGATCCGTCCACCAAAGGGGAAGTCTCTAGCCCTTTTCGTTCCTGCAGAAACCTCAGCTTCTTCTGTCCAGTAGAAGCTTCTTTGCACCCGCAGCTGGCATTTCCTGGGCATCTGCCCATCTCCGACTTGCTTGTGACTTTTGGACTTGGTCCCCTTGTTCCACAGGTACCCTAGATTGGAAATCCACAGTTGTTGCATTGCTGGTTTGTGTCTTTCCTGCATTATTCCTCTAACACGACTTCTTTGTCCTTAGGGGAACTTTAGTGCACTTTGCACTCACTTTTCAGGGTCTTGGGGAGGGTTATTTTTCTAACTCTCACTATTTTCTAATAGTCCCAGCGACCCTCTACAAGGTCACATAGGTTTGGGGTCCATTCGTGGTTCGCATTCCACTTTTGGAGTATATGGTTTGTGTTGCCCCTATCCCTATGTTTCCCCATTGCATCCTATTGTAACTATACATTGTTTGCACTGTTTTCTAAGACTATACTGCATATTTTTGCTATTGTGTATATATATCTTGTGTATATTTCCTATCCTCTCACTGAGGGTACACTCTAAGATACTTTGGCATATTGTCATAAAAATAAAGTACCTTTATTTTTAGTATAACTGTGTATTGTGTTTTCTTATGATATTGTGCATATGACACTAAGTGGTACTGTAGTAGCTTCACACGTCTCCTAGTTCAGCCTAAGCTGCTCTGCTAAGCTACCATTATCTATCAGCCTAAGCTGCTAGACACCCTATACACTAATAAGGGATAACTGGGCCTGGTGCAAGGTGCAAGTACCCCTTGGTACTCACTACAAGCCAGTCCAGCCTCCTACACTTCCCCTTTGGAGGATGGATGTCCCACGTCGTGAAGAGTCGTGCAGAGGTGTTTCTGTGCAGAAAGACCGCAAACAAGCCTTGCTAGCTGCAAGGGTCGCGGTTAGGGTTTTTGGATGCTGCTGTGGCCCAGGAGGGACCAGGATGTCGCCAATTGCGTGAGGAGACAGAGGGGGCGCCCAGCAAGACAAGAAGCACTCTCAGAAGCAAGCAGCACCCGCAGAAGTGCCGGAACAGGCACTACGAAGTGGAGTGAAACGGAGCTCACCCGAAGTCACAAAAGAGGGTCCCACAACGCCAGAGGACAGCTCAGGAGGTCGTGCACTGCAGGTTAGAGTGCTGGGGACCCAGGCTTTGCTGTGCACAAAGGAAATCCTGGAAGAGTGCACACGAGCCGGAGTAGCTGCAAAACACGCGGTTCCCAGCAATGCAGTCTAGCGGGGGAGGCAAGGACTTACCTCCACCAAACTTGGACTGAAGAGTCACTGGACTGTGGGAGTCACTTGGACAGAGTTGCTGAGTTCAAGGGACCTCGCTCGTCGTGCTGAGAGGAGACCCAGAGGACCGGTGATGCAGTTCTTTGGTGCCTGCGGTTGCAGGGGGAAGATTCCGTCGACCCACGGGAGATTTCTTCGGAGCTTCTAGTGCAGAGAGGAGGCAGACTACCCCCACAGCATGCACCACCAGGAAAACAGTTGAGAAGGCGGCAGGATCAGCGTTACAAGGTCGCAGTAGTCGTCTTTGCTACTTTGTTGCAGTTTTGCAGGCTTCCAGCGCGGTCAGCAGTCGATTCCTTGGCAGAAGGTGAAGAGAGAGATGCAGAGGAACTCTGATGAGCTCTTGCATTCATTATCTAAGGAATTCCCCAAAGCAGAGACACTAAATAGCCAGAAAAGGAGGTTTGGCTACCTAGGAGAGAGGATAGGCTAGCAACACCTGAAGGAGCCTATCAGAAGGAGTCTCTGACGTCACCTGCTGGCACTGGCCACTCAGAGCAGTCCAGTGTGCCAGCAGCACCTCTGTTTCCAAGATGGCAGAGGTCTGGAGCACACTGGAGGAGCTCTGGGCAACTCCCAGGGGAGGTGCAGGTCAGGGGAGTGGTCACTCCCCTTTCCTTTGTCCAGTTTCACGCCAGAGGAGCAGGGCTGAGGGATCCCTGAACCGGTGCAGACTGGCTTATGCAGAGATGGGCACCATCTGTGCCCATCAAAGCATTTCCAGAGGCTGGGGGAGGCTATTCCTCCCCAGCCCTGACACCTTTTTCCAAAGGGAGAGGGTGTAACACCCTCTCTCTGAGGAAGTCCTTTGTTCTGCCTTCCTGGGCCAGGCCTGGCTGGACCCCAGGAGGGCAGAAACCTGTCTGAGGGAATGGCAGCAGCAGCAGCTGCAGTGAAACCCCGGGAAAGGTAGTTTGGCAGTACCCGGATCTGAGCTAGAGACTCAGGGGATCATGGAATTGTCTCCCCAATGCCAGAATGGCATTGGGGTGACAATTCCATGATCTTAGACATGTTACATGGCCATGTTCGGAGTTACCATTGTGACGCTATACATATGTTGTGACATATGTATAGTGCACGCGTGTAATGGTGTCCCCGCACTCACAAAGTACGGGGAATTTGCCCTGAACAATGTGGGAGCACCCTGGCTAGTGCCAGGGTGCCCACACACTAAGTAACTTAGCACCGAACCTTTACCAGGTAAAGGTTAGACATATAGGTGACTTATAAGTTACTTAAGTGCAGTGGTAAATGGCTGTGAAATAACGTGGACGTTATTTCACTCAGGCTGCACTGGCAGGCCTTTGTAAGAATTGTCAGATCTCCCTATGGGTGGCACAAGAAATGCTGCAGCCCATAGGGATCTCCTGGAACCCCAATACCCTTGGTACCTCAGTACCATATACTAGGGAATTATAAGGGTGTTCCAGTATGCCAATGTAAATTTGTGAAATTGGTCACTAGCCTGTTAGTGACAATTTGGAAAGAAATGAGAGAGCATAACCACTGAGGTTCTGGATAGCAGAGCCTCAGTGAGACAGTTAGTCATAACACTGGTAACACATACAGGGCACACTTATGAGCACTGGGGCCCTGGCTGGCAGGGTCCCAGTGACACATACAACTAAAACAACATATATACAGTGAAATATGGGGGTAGCATGCCAGGCAAGATGGTACTTTCCTACACTCTTTAACACAAATGATGACCACAAACTCCCCCAAGCCTGGAAAGAAAGCCCCCCAGAGGTCCCCGGATAGAAGAGCCCAGCTCAGCCCGGCTCCTGGCAGAGATTTCCTTACAATGCAGTAAGATGCAGTGCACAGATTTCTCACAGTGCAGTAAGATGCAGTGCACAGATTCCTCACAGTGTAGTAAGATGGAGTGCACAGTTTCTTCACAGTGAAGTAAGATGCACTGCACAGATTCCTCACAGTGTAGTAAGATGCAGTGCACAGTTTCTTCACAGTGAAGTAAGATGCACTGCACAGATTTCTCATACCACAGTAAGATGCAGTGCAGTGCACAGATCTCCTCTTGTACACAAATGAAGACCACAAACACCCCCAGGCCCGGAAGGAAAGCCCCCAGAGGTCCCCGGATAGAAGAGCCCAGCTCAGCCCGGCTCCTGGCAGAGATTTCCTCCAGGATTATTCAGTCTATTTCTACAAACACAGCAGAAGGTGCTGACAATCTCCTACCTGAGCAGGAACCTGTGCAGACATTTCCAGGCTCTCTCCTCCTCCTGGGGCTGGGGGACAGGTGCAGATTTGGGGTCTGGGGGGTCTGTGAGGGTCTGAATATGGAGATAACTGCACAGACAGACAAAGGGTCCTTCCTCCGCTGCAGCAGGCTGGACACTGAGAGAGAGGCCGGAAGGGATGTCATCATCCGCCTCTTGTGCTACCTCTGCCTCCGCTGACCCGGAAGAGGAAACCCTCCTCCCTTTCATACTAATGTGCTCAGTGGATTTCATCAGCAGGCGAGGAGCGCCCTCAGATGGCTGCTGACGGAACCGCTGCCTCCAGGCTCCAGCGGTGAATACATTTCACACAAAGAAGCATTTTGTGGCAGAAAGAACCAAAGAATCCTGCTTCCTGCGCTTTTAAGACTCCACACACCATCTACCCCCAAAGGATAGTCAAGGAATATTTAGCATTTTGGGCATTTCTATTCCTTCATGTTGTGTTTATCCTGCTTTCCCTGTGTCTTGGTCTAAAGTGAACAAGACACAGGGAGGGCAGGATAAAAAGCGTACCAAGTATTTCTTTATAATTAATACAACTTTCTGTCCACAAACAACGCACCAAAAGGTTTAACCAAAATTAATTTTTGAATTCCTGATTTAAGATCATAGTTCCCTCTTAAATATTATGTGATACCAGAGACTGCCTTTATGTTTGGTGCTTTGTTGACAATCTCCCTCTCTCAGCAAAGAAATACTTACAAAACAAGAAAGACTGAACCGCACCTAGATGTACCCCCAGACCAGTTTTCACTTACTTAGGTCTCGTCAGTGAGGTATATATTAGATCCTGTCACAGAGTGAGCACAGGACCCACATCTGGGCACGCCCAGCCCTGCCAAGTTTACCAGGTCCATGTGTGATGTGCTGCGCTCTGCATACCAGCCACACTTCGAGGACCCATTGCAACTAACAAGGTGGTGGAAGGATGCTTGAATTAATTGGGCTTTACGGGGGGTGTTGGGGGAGCTGATCTCATAGGGGACACTGTGTTTACAATTAATTTACGATTTAAAAGCATGATGCAGAGTTCCTTGTGCATCCAGCTTTCAGACAGCAATAAAAATGTCAAGATAGCCCTTGTGATTAAGGTTCCTGCTAGAGAGAGAAATCGGAGTTTTGTCTAGCGGCAGTATTGACTCACCATAAAGTAGCGCAGAAAGTTAAAATGCCTGCTGCAAAGAATAGATCTGTATTTCATGTGGATAGCTGAGAGGATTAGTAAAGCCAGCCCTTACCAGCGCTTCAAAACAAATGAGATGAATGTGAGGGAGGGGCTGTTGGAAAGTGGGTTACTGGCAGTGGTAACTATGAACCTACCACTGGCACTAAGGCCACCAACCAAATACAGGTTCAGTAAAGGTCCCAGTACATTAGCCCCTTGCTCAACCCTTGGTAGCTATAACCGAGCAGGCAGGCCTAACTTAGGAGACAAGTGTAAAGCATTCAAAAACACCAATACAGTAAATAAGTGAAACACAACACACAATAAAAATCCCACACCAATTTATAAAAATAGGTTATATTTTTATGAGTAAATAAACACCAAAACTACAAAAATCCAATGTAGGGAACCAGAGATATGAATTTTAAAAGAATAAACACTTTCTAGCGCTTAGAAACACAAAGTGCCAACTTTACCAAAATTCTCCAAACTTCAGGAGGTGTTTCCTGAAGTCTTCCTTGCAAGTACAAAAGGTCCAAAACACAAACCCAAAAGTCTTGAACCTCCGGGTGGGTCCTTGGAACCAGAGATATGAATTTTTAAAAGAATAAACACTTCCTAGTGCTTAGAAACACAAAGCGCCAATTTTACAAAAATTCTCCAATCTTCTCCAATCTTCAGGAGGCGTTTCCTGAAGTCCTCCTTGCAGGTAAAGAGGGTCCAAAACACAAATCCAAGGGTCCGGAACCTCCTAGATGGTCCTTGGAAAGGTGGACCACAACTCCCGCAATGCACCTGGCCAAATCCTTAAAAGTCCACTGGATGCACTCCAGGCTGGGGACTTTTGCTGGGGATGATGCAGGTGAAGCTCAGTTAACCTGTAGCTGCAGGGAGTCCACTCCTGAGTCCTTCTTGAAGCAAGGCACTGTCCCCAGGGCTGTAGTACCAGATTGTGCAGCAGGCGCAGTTCACTGCAGGCCAAGGGTGCAGATACAGATTCCAGCAGGGCAGTCTTTCTTTCTCTTGTAGTTTCAGGCAGCAGATCTTAGAGGCTATGCACCTCTCACATATTTATTCCCAGCTCCTGGGCAGCAGGAAGGGGGGCGCCCAACCAATAGAATGCAGCCTGACGCCCAGATGCATGACCACTTCCTGCAAAGTGTGGCATATTCCTGCCCCAGAAAGCACAATTTTTCCAAAATCCATGATGTCTGAAACTAAGAGCTGACTAAACCATCCTCCAGTGTGGCTCATTTCCATAGCTCTCCTCCTTCTAACATCTGCAAATTCCTTCCTTAACACTAGTATCTGACTGAGGGGTCCAGAAGGTGGGGGTTAGGTGATCTGGCATTCTCTCCTGTCTTGCTCTCCTTTGAGTTTGTATGTTTTATTACCCCTCCCCCTTCTCATGCATTCCTGTGTAGCCCCTGAGCTGCCCTTCACCAGATATGCTCTGGACAGCCACTTAGCACTTAATCAAGCAGCTCTGCTAATCCTGTTAGCACTGACCAATCAGAAGGGACAGTCAGAAGGCTGGATTGTGGCTTACATAAAGAAAAGCCTTATAATTTATTTTCTGTACAAGTTGTGATAAATTCACCAATGTCCAATTGCTGGATTTATCAAAACAAATCTTTTCAGTCCTTTAACTACTTTTCTGCGCTTTTCCTTACTATTTTTACCATGAAAATACCATATACCAATGATAGCTTATGAAGGCAAGTATCTATAGTGGGGGAAAATTAAATGGTCAGTTTTCCCTTACCTGGGTTTATAAAACTTCTTTTATAAGACCCCTGCTTATGGTTACATGACCCCCGCCCCTGGGATACCTAGGGGAGATCCTGGGGGTACCTAATATGTGGAAATAAGGTAGATCATCACATTTAAAGTGCCCAAAGCACCAAAGTCGAATTGGGACACCATTTCCATGTAAATGCAGTCTGCAGAGTCAGGCTGCATTTTAAAATGACAGAAAACCTTCAGCAGTGCCCACATGCAAAGGGCAGAAATTCTGCTGGGTCTCTACTTCCATGCCCTATTATATATGGGCTTATAGGCAGATTGTACACCCTTGCCCATTATATACTAGGGACTTACAGGGTCTGTCAGGACAAACGAAAGGGTACACTAATACCTAGTGTACTCTACTACAAGTGTGTGTTTTAACATAGCGCTGGCCTGGGTCTGGCTAACAGAGTCCAGGGCACAGTCAGAGTCAGTTATCATCAGCACCAGTTAGCAACAAAAAAATGGTGATGAACAGGGCAAAAAGATGACTTTGCAACAGGGGCCATAGAGAGATGAGGGGCACTTGTGTCGGGCGGTAGTGAGGGAATCCGAGGAGGAGGTCAGTGTAGGGGGTGGGGTGTGCGGGCAGGGGCAAGCCAGTTTTCACACTGGGCACCACCAGCTCTAAGGCTGGCCCTGCTAAAAGTAGTCAGGAGTTGCTAGTGCTCCGGCTCAGAAGGGACTTGGCCTGGCAACTCAGGCATCAGTGTCCTCCTTGAAGTAGAAATGAGGCCGGTTTGCATATGGCTTCTTCGACTCTGCAGTGGTTTTGTGGGCAAACAAGCAATGGCATGGGATGTGACCCCACATATTTACCAGACATCCATCTGTCACCTGTTTGTTTACCTGCGTGTAGCTTCACCCTAGAGATGTTTATTGCAGAAGAGCATCTGTGCCCTGTGTGCCAGCTGGCATGCGAAGTAGCACAGGATGAGAAGGGTATAATTTGTGCCATAGTTGCTGACCCAGAGCTACCTGCTGCTGTTGAACTCATTGATTCATAACAGACAAGGGAACTTGAAAGGGTACAAAAGGTGAACAGGCAGTGCACCCTTCACAAGCTGAAATCATTTTACACTGTCCATGGCCAGCTTGCCAAACACCAGTCTGCGCTCTCACTGAGAGGATCCTACCTAATAGTTCTGAAATCGCGAAGGAAATGGGACGTAAAGCTCACACAAGAAGGCCATAGACGGACTGTGGAAATTAAGAAACTGATTTACCAAAAAATGTGCTTCCTTTTTTTGATCAACTGATAGAGGAAGCGTTTTGTGTGCGTCAGATATGTCACACCTTGAGTAAAGACAGCACCCCTGTACCACTCCATGGGACCCCTGGATTTTCTTAAATTGTGAATACAGGTAACTCTGGAGGCAGAGTTACCCGGCAATTACAGGAGGGTTTCTTGGAAATTAGGAAAAACTGGACAAATAAATAATTCTGCATCGGTTTCCTTTGGGAAGTCCTCATTTCACCTGGTTTTCAAACAGAGCTTTTGCTTGCATGGAGCAGATTAAATCTTCAGAAGGAAGTCCCCAAGTCTGTGGTAAATCCAATGACCTTTTAATTGGGTGGTGTAGGAAAGTAGCCTCTTTCTAGCTTGGTTAACCCCACATTTGGCCTGTTTATGGGTGTGTTTGACTGTGTCTACTAGGATCCTGCTAACCAGGACCACAGTAGTTGTGCTCCCCCCCTTAAATTTGGTGGTTGATTACTGTCATTACTGTATTTCACCCCCAATTGGCATATGGGTGCCCCCTTATAAGCCCCTAGTATATGGTACCTAGGTACCCGGGGCATTGGGGTTCCAGGAGATCCCTATGGGCTGCAGCATATATTTTGCCACCCATAGGGAGCCCATGCAAAGGCTTCTGCAGGACTGCCATTACAGCCTGCGTGAAAAGGTGCAAGCACCCTTTCTGTGTGTTCTGGAAATGTTACTATGATTTACTACTGCTTTCCTGGTCACTGGGGTGGGATCTAGTACTTACCTTCGGCCTTTCTAAGTACTCCTAGCTCCCCTCTACACACTACACTGACCTAGGTGGGAGACCGACTTTTTCTCTAATTGCACTGTTTTCTAACTGTTTTTATGCCTATTTCTGCATACTAGTGTATCTAATTTGTGTATTACTTATCTCCTAAGGTAATATAGCCTCTAAGGTACTTTTGTTATTTGTGTCACCAAAATAAAGTACCTTTATTTTTGTAACACTGAGTGTTTTCTTTCATGTGTGTGAGTACTGTGTGACTACAGTGGTATTGCATGAGCTATGAATGTCTCCTAGATAAGCTTTGGTTGCTTATCCACAGCTACCTCTAGAGAGCCTGGCTTCTAGACACTGCCTACACAACACTAATAAGGGATAACTGGACCTAATACAGGGTATAGGTTCCATAAGTACCCACTACACACCAGGCCAGCCTCCTACATTGGTGGTGCAGTGGTGGGATAAGTACTTACAATTGCCTTATCACTCTGTCACCTGGTTCTTTCCACAGGAAAGACCACTCTATACCTAGAGGTATATACATAGTACCTAGTGCAGGAATCTAGTCTCTAAACTTCTTTCTAAGAGACTAGAGGTTAGGTAGGTTAGATACACACTAAACCACCCTAACACACACCATGTCTGCAGCTGGACCTAGCTCTGAGGTTATGGACTCTCCTTATGAGGGCATGACCTTCAAGGAACTGAAGGGCTGAGTTCAGAGAGGAAGCCGGACATGGGGAAGAATCCTAATAAGAGTCTACTCTTAAGCCTCCTTCTTCAGGAGGACCAAGAACATGCTGGTAGCCAGGAGGAGGAGGAAGAAGGAGACTCTAACCCCATTGAGTTAGAGGTTAATCTTCTAGGTCCAGACGCCCCTGATGGCTCAGTTGGCCTCAGAGCGGTCTCCACCTTCATGGACTGGGTTGTATCGGTTGATACTTAAGGGGTTGAGGTAGCATTGTCTGCACCAGGGCAAGAACATGAGTGCTGTTGCCCCCCCACCTGTCAAGTATCACGCATCACAGGTGACACTACCACAAACTGTCTAATCCTCACATCTCTGGGGATTAGTCATGCACATAACTTGTTCCTTTCAGTATCACAGCTACCAAGTCACCCGTGATTTGCAGTGTCATCTATGTTTGGGGTTTTTCACTCACACACCTGCCGATGCTGAGGCCTGATGCAAGGGTCACCTCCCTCCATAATTTCACCTTGATAATGTGAGAAAACGTCCAGCATGTGAAGACTTACTGGCAGTGATGGGGTGGTCTCCTGGCAGCCCTGCCCGCGGCGCTGCATCTGGACTGTGGTACAACCTTCTGTACAGTGGCAGACAGACAGAAGGGCCAGTGCTCATGAAGCACCCCGGGATAAAGAGAGAAGCACTTCCTGCTTCGGCTGCAGACACCCTGAGCTCTCTGTAGATAACAACGGTTTCCAGGCCTCGGCTACTTCTCCCCTACATGCTTTGCAACAGGTGTCATGTGACTCTGGGCCTGATTTAGAGTTTGGCAGACAGGTTATTCCATCTCGAACATGAAGCCCGCTGTATTACGATTTCCATATGATAAAATGGAATCGTAATAACAAGGCGGATGGGATATCCGTTTGAGACGGAGTAATCCCCTCTGCCAAGATCTGAATCAGACCTTTTGTCTGCCAGCCCTGGATAGCTTTGCAAAAGCACCTTGCATTCTGGGATTTGTAGTTTCACTTTTTACTGCTATAGGTTTAGGCTTAAAGATCCCTCCATGCATGTTGTTCTCTATAACTGACTTAAGGTGTAACACATATCATGCTGGCTCTTGACAGCTATGTCCCTCGTGAGGCTGCATTTTTCTATTCAGCTTCTACAAGGACCATGGGAGGTGCACTTTGGCTTGACACAAAGGAATGGAACTTTCAAAACAAGATTCGAAATACGCCTGAACCTAGTTTGCAGGACTTTAAATACTACATATTGTGACACCAATCTAAGACCCCATTCTGTGTTTCCCATTGACTCTACGGGGAGATACAGGGCTGGAATTAATCATTTCAGGCGTCAGACTAGATGAGGACAATGCCTCTCCCTAGCGAGAACAGTAACACTATTGAGACAGAACCCCTTCCTAATGCCACCTGCGCCAGGCCCCAGCCAGATCAAAATACAGACTCCAGGTGTACAGAAACAAACATCCAGGACACTTCTAAACTCACCTGTTCCAGAATCCTGCAGAGAACAGTTGTGCTATTGAGAGTGGAACCCTTCGAGTGCCTCCAGTACCAAGCTCCCAAGTGAGAATGGTCACGCTGTCGACACTGGACCCTCTAATGCCACCAGTACCAGGCTCCCAAGTGAGAACGCTCACGCTATTGACACTGGACTCTCAAATGCCACCAGTACCAGGCTCCCAAGTGAGAACGGTCACACTGTCGACACTGGACCCTCTAATGCCACCAGTACCAGGTTCCCAAGTGAGAACGGTCACGCAGGCGACACTGGGCCCTCTAATGCCACCAGTACCAGACTACCAAGTGAGAACGGTGACGCTGTCGACACTGGACCCTCTAATGCCACCAGTACATGGCTCCCAAGTGAGAACACTCACGCTGTCAACACTGGACCCTCTAATGCCACCAGTACCAGGCTCCCAAGTGAGAACGCTCACGCTGTAGACACTGGGCCCTCTAATGCCACCAGTACCAGGCTCCCAAGTGAGAATGCTCACGCTATCGACACTGGACCCTCTAATGCCACCAGTACCATGCTCCCAAGTGAGAACGCTCACGCTGTCGACACTGGACCCTCTAATGCCACCAGTACCAGGCTCCCAAGTGAGAACGGTCACGCTGTCGACACTGGACCCTCTAATGCCACCAGTACCAGGCTCCCAAGTGAGAACACTCACGCCGTTGACACTGGACCCTCATGCCACCAGTACCAGGCTCCCAAGTGAGAACGCTCACGCTGTCGACACTGGACCCTCTAATGCCACCAGTACCATGCTCCCAAGTGAGAACGCTCACGCTGTCGACACTGGACCCTCTAATGCCACCAGTACCAGGCTCTAAAGTGAGAACGGTCACGCTGTCGACACTGGACCCTCTAATGCCACCAGTACATGGCTCCCAATTAAGAACGGTCATGTGTCGACACTGGACCCTCTAATGCCACCAGTACCAGGTTCCCAAGTGAGACTGGTCACTCCTTCGACACTGGACCCTCTAATGTCACCAGTACGAGGCATCCAAGTGAGAACGGTCCCTCTGTCAACACTGACCCTATAATGCCACCAGTACGAGGCTCCCAAGTGGGAACACTCACGCCGTTGATACTGGACCCTCTAATGCCACCAGTACCAGGCTCCCAAGTGAGAACGCTCACGCTGTCGACACTGGACCCTCTAATGCCACCAGTACCATGCTCCCAAGTGAGAACGCTCACGCTGTCGACACTGGACCCTCTAATGCCACCAGTACCAGGCTCCCAAGTGAGAACGGTCACGCTGTCGACAATGGACCCTCTAATGCCACCAGTACCATGCTCCCAAGTGAGAACGGCCACGCTGTCGACACTGGACCCTCTAATGCCACCAGTACCAGGCTCCCAAGTGAGAACGGTCACGCTGTAGAAACAGGACCCTCTAATGCCATCAATTCTAGGGTTTCTGGAGAGGGAGGCCATGCCATCAAGACTGGAGCCGTCTGCTGCCAGGTATGCCAGGCTCCTGCTGACAGCACAAATTATCTTGAAAGTTTAAGGGGACAATCTGATTTAACATTTCTATGACAGCACCAGCCAAATACCATGATTTCAAAAACATTGTATTACATATCAACATACATCTCTGATTAACATGTAAATTCTAATCATTATTTTGTACATTTTATAATATCATGATTAGTTCTAGTTGTATCATATTTCAGACATTATCAGTCCCTTTTTCCTAATTTCTTATGTTGAACAAGCATTTCAAAATTGGACTCCATTATCCATCTGCCCTCTATAACACTCCGAAACATGTAAATGGAGTTTTTTTGCTTTCAGCTTCGTCTGGTTATCACTCCCTCTTCTGATAAGAAGCTGTGTCCTGGGACTGGTTATTACATAGTGTGTGAATCAGTGACTTCCATTAATGATCATCACTCACTCTTCTGAATAGACGCTTTGTCCTAGGCCTGGTTATCACACTGTGTGTGGGGTCAGTGACTTCCATTAATGATCCCTAACTCTTCTAGAGAGAAGCCTTGTCCTAGGCCTGGTTATCACACAGTGAGTGGGGTCAGTGACTTCCATTAATGCTCCCTAACTCTTCTAGAGAGAAGCCTTGTCCTAGGCTTGGTTATCACACAGTGACTGGGTTAGTGACTTCCATTAATGATCCCTCACTCTTCTGAAGAGAGGCCTTGTCCTAGGCCTGGTTATATCACAGTGTGGAGGTTAGTGACTTCCATTAATGATCCCCCATTCTTCTGGTGAGAAGCCTTGTCTAGGCCTAGTTATCACACAGTGTGTGGATCAGTGACTTCCATTAATGATCCCTCACTCACATTTGCTTCACCACTAATGGTCATACACATCACATGCCCCTAAATATTAAGGCCCTCATTACAACATTAGCGGTAACTACCGCCTACCGCCATGGCGACGGCCGCCAACATACCGACGCCATGGCTACCAGCCGTATACGTGTATCATGACCCCCGACGGTATACCGCCAGAATGCTGGCGGAACACCGCCGACGGTCATGGCGGCGGTAAGGCGGCGCTGCTGACAGCAGCACCGCCACGCCAGCAAAACACTGCCGACCGCATCATGACCAATGCTACAGCCTGGCGGTGTTTTGCTGGCGGACGATGCTGCTGACAGCAGCGCCACGGACCGTCTCCAGCCGGAGGACCCCCTGCAAGCAGGTAAGTCAGGTTCTCCAACAGGAGAGGGGGGTGGGTGGTGTTCTGTGTATGTGAGGGTGTGTGTATGTTTTGGAATGCGTGCATGAGGGTGTGAGTCGCGCTGAATGTGTGCATGAATGAGTGATTGTGACTGTTGTGTGTTGTGAATGCATGTGTGTGACAAGGTATGTTGGTGGGTGTTGCGGTGTGTGGGTATGTATGTGTGCATGCATGGGTGTTGGTGGGTATGCGTGTGTGCATGTGTGTAAATGGGTGTGCGTGTGGGTGTGTATATGTGCGGGGGCAGGAGAGGGAGGGGAAGGTGGGGGAGACCTCTGGGGATGGGGATGGGGAGAGGGGCGGGTGAGATCCCTATTATTGCAATTGAAGGGATTCCCTGGCACTAATAGTGCCTACCGCCATGGTTTTCATGGCGGTAAGTTTGGCACGAAAACCATGGCGGTAGGCCGGGTCGTAATCCCGAGGGTGGGATTGTGACGACTGGCGGGCTGGAGTGTTAAAGTGGCGGTCTTTAATGGCGGTTACCGCCAGGGACAAAATCCCTTTTTTTTTTTACCTCCGGCCGGTTGGTGGTATTAACACCACTTTAACACTGACAGACAGGGTTGTAATGAGGGCCTAAATGTCCAGTTTAGAACTGGTTTGTGTTTGTGCAAAAGGAAAAGGAATTTAATCCTCCCAAAGGTTTGTGTGTTGTGTTGTGTTATGTATAAGGATGTGTGTGTGTGTTGAAGACAAGTGTGTTTGCCGTTTCTCACTGGCTGGGTGGTGGTTATGGTGGTCGATGGGAGGGAGAACTTGCAGGACTCGGCACATGGATACAATTAACCCAGTGGAATTCTTTGGTTGTTACTGCCTTTGTCTAAAGAAGGCATTTTTGTTTTATTCTTAAGATGTGCATATTTTACTACTGAACTGCTTTACGTGTGAGGCTGGCCGTTGGGACTGCCCTGTGTTTTGTGGTTCCAGCAACACACAATTCATCTTTAGATGATTCTGAACGTTGCAGTCTACCATATTTGTGGTCTGAATAAGTCTGAAGCACATTTTAATTGTGAACTCTGTGCTCAAGAGCCAGTGTATTCTTTTTATATCTTTGTATTTACCTCTCAAAATGGGGTTTCCGCTTTTTTGGCATAGACAAGCCCGAGTATTCTTTTGTGACCCCTTTCCCCAGACTACAGGTTTTGTTTTTTCAATGCTAAGGTTCCAGAAACATAAAACAGCTGTTTGACCTTTGAATGAAGCTCCTAAGAACTGGAAGAGTGCAACGTCAAAAACGGCCTTAGCAACAAAAACAAGGACAGGAACAGCAATACCAACATCAGTATGAAAAGAAGAAATCGCCACCTCCCAGAAACTCAAATTCTAATGGGAAAAACTCATCTTGCAATCTCCAATGATCCTCTAACATCCCCGCCGATAGTTATCCACTCCTATGTGGGGAGTGCTGGCATACTACCTGGAAGAGTGGAAAGCAATAACAGACAAATGGGTACTGATCATTATACAAAGGGTCTACTTCATCTGCTACAAAACCAACACTAAATTTCCTATTCATGCTGCTGGTGCAAGAATCCCGTATTCTACTGACCAAATAAATCAGTCAAAATAGAGCATTCACATCAAAGACGTAAAGGAGTTTACTTCAGATGTTTTCTAGGGCCAGATGTAGCAAAGGGTTTTACCCATTCTATGTCTATGGGAGAATGTGTTCGTACATATGGCCCCTAGTCCCTAAAAATGGCCGAACAACCCAACATCATCCAGTATTAGATCTGCATTTTCTCAACAAATACATTCAAAAGGAAAACATTCAGAATGTTGGCCCTTCTAGAATTTTGTCCACATTACAAAAGAAACAATTGTCTCTGACCTTGAAGATGTGTATAGTCACATTCCCACAGCAAAGCACGTCTGGAAGTACCTTTTATTCCCCACAGGAAAAATCTCTATCAATATGTTGTCTTGGCTTTTAGACTAAAATCTGTCCCAAGAACATTCTCAAAATGCCTAGCAGTCATTGCAGCCCATCTCAGAAAAAGTGGCATTTATGTTTACCCATATATAGATTGGCTTATAAGAGCAAACCCTCCGAAAAACACAGCCCGTGATTTTCAGTTCACAGTAAATCTCCTGCAAAAACTAGGCCTAAATATCAACCCAGAATAATCAATTCCAAAATTAATCCAAAGCCTAAGTTAATTGATAGTGAGAATAGACACAAGTAAAAAGAAAAAATGTATCCTTCAGAGGGAAAAGGTCACCTCTGTCCAAAAGAAGTGCTGGAGCGTGAGAAAAAAAGGTTCCACATCAATCATTTGCAACTGAAAGTTGTTCTTCTAACCCTAAGGTTTTCCTACCTTTTCTAAAATCAGAAAAGACCACGATTCACCATGATACACGAACAAGCAAGAAAAAACAAAGTGAAGCAAACTCATGTGGTGAAGCATTAGGCTCTAACCAGAGGAATCTCTCTATCAGCTCAACACATTCCAGGGAGCCAGAACCTACAAGCGGATTTCCTCAGCCCACACCACAAGGAATAACACAAATGGGTCCTGAACAATGAAGTAATAAGAAACATCTTTTGAGAACAGGGATCCCAAACATTAAATCTGATCGTCAAAGCAAGAAGTACAGTGTTCTGGGCACCAGAACACAGTGGGCAATGCCCTTTTGATCAATGGATCAACAGCATTTGTTTATGCATTTCCCCTAATCCCACTCATCTCGATAGTGATTGTGAAACCTAGCAAATCAAATATCAAGGTGATTCTGATTGTACCACGTTGGCTGAGCCAATGGTGGTACCCGGACCTCCCAGACATATCACGAGGATGGCACAATAGACTCTACTGCAGCCCAGACCTGCTGACCAGACTCCAAGGGCAAATCCTCCAGTTGAAACTCAAATCCTTGAATTTGACAGCCTGGCTCTGGAGTTCAGACACTATCGATACCTGGACCCACCTCAGGTTTGTTTGGACATACTAAAAGAAGTGAAACACCCAACCATGGTATGTTCTAATATGGAAAGATTTTGCATATGATGTCACACTAAAGGACATAACCCCATTTCATGTCAAGACAAAGTTTTGCTTCATTATCCACTGAATCGACCGAAAGCCAAGTTACAAATCTGTTCCATAAAAGTGCATCCTGCTGCTGTAACTGCATACAAAAAATAACAACAAACTTCATTCTTTAAATTACCTGTCAAAAGTTTTTCTAGAAGGCTTATAAAGGTTTTACCTCCTGTTAAAAATGCATCCTTAACTTGGGAGCTCAATCTGGTACTGCAAATTAATGGCTTCTACTTTTGAACATATTCAAAGAGCTACGTTGCAGCATCTTTAGGGGAAAACTGCCTTTTGAAAAGCTCTCACTTCATTAGTTAGATACCAGAAGGGATCTTGTTTTTTGTTAGATAAAACCAAGGACATCAAAAAAACAAATCAACTCTTTATAAACTGAGGTCATATAAAACAAGGAATGGCTACTTGCAAACAAAAGACATCTAGTGGCATGCATGTCATTAAGGTAGCAACGTTCCAGCAAACCATAACTGACCCGCGCTCCTCAGCGACTGCTCTTTTAAAGGAGGAGTTTGGCTGTAAGTATAAGTATCTCTACTTTACTTTTAGCCTTAAAAAGAACTGGGTCTGGAAGGTGACTGCCAGTGCTGCGTACAGTGAGCAGAAGGCTCCTCACCCTCTTAAAAGCACAGGCTCCTTCTCAGCTTTCCTATCAATGATTAAAGGAAGTCGAACAGGCTACATTTTACCCTCACGTTCCCTTTTAAAAAACATGTTTTTCCTCTGCAAATGTATCCTTCAAAGCAGATCTATGAATAAGAATTTAAAAGATTTGTTAAACATTCAGGAAATACGAAGCCTCTGACGGCCTCCATCCCACAGATATCTGTGTATGACTCACGGACAAAAGAAGTTCTGCAGGAACTATTCTAGTGTTTAGGAGCATCAACGAAGATGCTATGAAGCAGAACCAGAACTACAGGTAGGCAATCCTTTCTTCTTCGTCACACAATTGTTCCTAGTGCTGATTTTACAGTTACCGTGGTCAAGTGTGTTTGGATGTTTTTCTTTATACGTCTGTTTCACAGAAGGTTTCATTTATTTAATTCCATGTTGTGTTAAACTCACAATCTGTTTCCTGGTTTTTATGTTTCTTCCTGCAACGTGTAGAGAAATGAACAACTGCTGAGAAAAAAAAAAAATGTTTGAAATGACCATCTTTTGCGAGACATCTCCCAGACTCTTGCTGAACCCATTTTGGTGCCTTTAGGACTCTGCGTGCTTTACTCCTGCTAACCAGTGATAAAGTGTTTGCCCTCTCCCTTCAAAACATTGGTATACACCTAATTGGCACAGTCAGAGTACTTTGAGGTCCCTAGTAAATGGTACTACATATACCCAGGGCCTGTAAATTAACTACTACTAGTGGACAGGAGCACTCATTGTGCCACCCACTAAAGTAGCTCTGTAAACCTGTCTCAGGCCTGATGCTGCAGCCTGTAGTGCACTTTTAAACAGACATTTCAACCTGGACCTGAAAAGAGCGTTTCTGTAGAAAGGACACAAGCCAGCTGAGGGCTGTGTCCGTGACCATGACACTGGACATCCTGTGCAGCAGGAAGGAATGATTTACGGTGCCAAAAGCCGCACTGAGGTCTAAAAGAATGATGGCAGCCAATTGACCCTGATCTAAGATGCTTCTGAGTTTCTCAAACACCACTACTAAGGCTTTCTCTGTCCTATGCAGTGGGCGGAAGCCCGTCTGAGGAGAATGTAACAGTGACTTGGTTTTGGGAAAGCTGAGAGGTGCTTGTTGACATACTTCTCCAATAATTTGGAGACACCCAGCAGAAGAGCAATTGGCCTAAGTTGCTCAGGTCCAGGATGGATTTTTTCAGAAACTATTGCATGCATCCAATGCCAGACCCAGGAGCCACTAAAAAATGTAACACTTCTGTCAAAACTGGGGCAATCGAAGCAGGCCCTAGCTGCAGAATGCACATAGGTAGAGGGTATAGTGGTGATCCTGATTTCACTGCTGTTAGCACATCTATAACTGTACTAACAGAGAGAGGAGGAACAGCTGGAAGAGTCTGACCCGGCAGGCCATGGGGACATCTTCAAGAGCATCATTATGGGCAACCATGTTAAAGGTGGGAATGGTGGGAAATCAGATGGGATTTTATCCTGTTCAGGTGCAATGTGTAAACTCCTGACCCCCCAAGTATTGCCCTTCAGGTCCTGGACTGTTGGCTGGAATCCTCAATGTTTAGTTGACAGCTTCACCAAACCGAGTGCATGATGGCACGGGGCCTCGCAGCTCAGCACTACCCAGCTCCTGGTCAACAGATTTACTGGATCTGACGCAGAGCGATGCAGAGACCTGCATCACAGCTCGCAACACCATGGAGCTCCCGGTCTTCGGCTCTACTGGACCAGAAGCAGAGCCTCACATAAGAGCACTATGCAAATCCCGATCAGTGGTTCACCAGACCCAGTGCAGAGTGATGCAGTCTAGCATCACAGCACCACACAGCTCTTGAGCGGTGGCTTCAACGGGTCCAACTCAGCAGGCAAAGGAAGATGCAAAGCTGCACAGTCAGGTAAACTTTCTAGCAGGATAAACCTGGTTCTTGATCTGGCCCACGCTTTATCATGGTTAGCCTGAACTCGTGACTTTGTCCCAGTCCAGTGCAATCAGACACCCACCGCTGGTGCTTCACATCATTTGGTGCTTTTTTGTAACTTTAACTGTAAAAACTCAAAAAAATGCTTCTACTGATTGGATTTTTGTTGTTACGATACCAGTTTATTTATTAAAATATCTTATATTGCTCTAAATTGTTTTAGGATTCTTATTCTTCTTGTGTTGTGTTTTTACTTTATTGCTCTTAGAGTGCTACAAGATTAATTTACACATTGCCCAGAAGTTAGGCCTGACTGCTTAACCTGAGGGTTAAGCTCAGATTTATTTAGGCTTTGTGGTTCACCCTCACAAGGACGGTGATTATTATTAGAACAGGGTTCTCACCCCTTCACCCAATTTCTTAAAGACACTGTTATAATCTTACAAATATCTCTGCTTTTCTTCATTCCGACTAAGCGAGTTTTCTTTCATCTGCTTTTTATCGTCTGGTATTTCAATGTTGGACATATTTGTCATTTTATCTTTTTCTGTAATTCCTTCATCTTAGAATAACTGCACTTTTTTGCTTCTGTCCAGGTCTACAGATGGGTCAGTATTATAGTTGGTGTACTTAGATTATTGGCAAATTTGCGGCATCTCTATAAATTATTTCTATGTTTGTTTGGTGATGTGTGTTCGCTGATGATTTTGTAGGCCTGATAGCTGACTCCAACTCTTCACACATTTGCTACATTTGAATGGTTTTTCTCCTGTGTGTGTTCTTAGATGGGTCCTTAATGTTGAGGAACAACTAAAACTACTTATGCATTCACTGCAATGGTATGGCTTTTCACCTGTGTGTGTTCGCTGATGTACCTGGAGGTCTGATAATTGACTAAAGTTCTTCCCACATTCACTGCACGTGAATGGCTTTTCCCCTGTGTGTGTTCGTTGATGTACTTGGAGGATTGAAAACCGACTAAAGCGCTTCATACATTCACTGCAATAGTATGGTTTTTCCCCTGTGTGCACTCGCTGATGTTGTTTTAGGCTTGATAAACAACTATACCTCTTCACACATTCACTGCACTTGAATGCTTTTTCCTTTGTGTGTGTTTGCTGATGGAGTTTTAGGTGTGTTGAGCGACTAAAGCTGCTTCCACATTCACTGCAATGATACGGTTTTTCCCCTGTGTGTGTTCGCTGATGTTGTTTTAGGGTTGATAACAGACCAAAGCTCTTCACACATTCACTGCACCTGAACGGTTTTACCCCTGTATGAGTTTGCAGATGTCTTTGTAGGTGTGATAACCACCTAAAGCTCTTTACACATTCACTGCACCTGAATGGTTTTTCCCCTGTGTGTTTTCGCTGACACTCTTTTACGTATCCCGAGTGAACAAAACTCTTCACACATTTACTGCACTTGAACGACTTGTCCCCAGTGTGTGTTCGCTGGTGTCTTTGTAGGTTTGATAACTGACTAAAGCTCTTCACACATTCACTGCACTTGAATGTTTTTCCCCCTGTGTGTGTTTGCTGATGCCTTTGTAGTGTTGATACATTAATGAAGTTCTTCATACATTCACTGCATTTGATTTTTGTTTCTCCTGTGTTCATTTGCTGATAGTTCTTTAGTTCAGAAGACAAACTAAAGCGCTCACTGCATGTGTATGCTTTTTCTTTCTTGGTTGTTGTTTTTGTGTCAGGTATATATTTTTCTACATCCCGTGGCTGTGTTTCCTGAAGGGCCAACATGGCTGATAAAGCACTTGTGTTCTTCCCACGCTCCCTGTACATGTGCGGTATTTTGCATGTTAGATTTCTGATTTAACAATACAGAGCAATGGTCACTAAATACTTATCATGTGCATTATATGTGTAAAGCTTCTTTTTTGGGTGACTGTGTCTTTAAATAGGACAATGGTTTTGCATACTTGCGGGTGAAGATCCTTTCTTCTCCTGGTTGATGAAAACGGGGGCAGTGCTCTGTTGTATTTAGCAGACGCCTCCTTCCTTCACCCTTCAGTTGTCTGGCTCCACTCTCTTGTGCTTTTCCCTGGTTGCTGTAGTTTGGCCAGAAAGGGTTTACGCTACACCTAGAGCATTGGATGGTCTGTTATCATTCTAGGAAGCAGAGCACTGCTGTAGTCACATCACACCGATCCCACGATCAAAGCTGGTGGTTGGCGCCGGTTTGCACAGGAGGTGGTTGTCAGTGTTGTTGCCTTAATTTTGTAGAGGTCACTTCTTATAACCACTGAATCGGCCTTGACTCCTTCTTCCAGGATCTGTCAGTTTATGTTCCGGTTCCTCTGTCGCTGATTGCACTGATATTGTCCCGAATACTGGAGCTCATTATTTATGACAGCTTTTACAGATTTACAATATTATCTTCATTATATATAATTGTTTTCTGCATTCAAGACTTGTTTCCTGTTGGAAGTAAAGAGAATGAAAACTGCTAAATGGAATCGTAATGGAATGTGAGTACACAATGTTTATCTGGTTGCAAAAGTCATCTCTTCTTTACCACGGCTGAAACTTACACCATACACAAATATTTAACTAAAAGTTCTGTTTAGCACATCACATCTTAGAACCCACGTGCTACAGGCACAGCTTCAGGTAGAAGTGCATAGACAATATTTAATTGAAACACAAACAGATTGTGGAAACAGAGATGGATCGGGACATGATGCTGTCACTTGTTTGAGGAAGTGTAGAAGGAAGGTAACTCTTCAGGAAGTATATAACAAATAAAACTCCATTCACACTCCTCTTCACAATCCTTTCCTGTTCACATGGGATCCCCTGAAGTGCCAACACCTTTCTGTGCATTGCACACACACACACATGCACACTCACACACACACACACAAACCGAGAAACCCACCCACCCACCCTCCATTCGCCCCCGCATACTCACTCTGAGGGGTAACTGTTAGCCAAAACACAGGGAACAACTTGTTGCCTGCACAGAGCAGAAATGAGATAACAGTCTGACAGTCAAACAGCCATGGTTGGCAATACAGGAATCACAAGATTAATTTTGAGACGTTCACCTAGGGGGTACAAACAGGGGAGGTGCACATGTAGGTGCTTATGAGGTACAAACAGGGGAGGTGCACAGGTTGGTGCTTATGAGGTACAGGGGAGGTGCACAGGTTGGTGCTTATGAGGTACAGGGGAGGTGCACAGGTTGGTGCTTATGAGGTAGAAACAGAGGAGGCGCACATGTAGGTGCTTATGAGGTACAAACAGAAGAACTGCACAGGTTGGTGCTTATGACGTACAAACAGGGGAGGTGCACATGTAGGTGCTTATGAGGTACAAACAGGGGAGGTGCAAAGGTTGGTGCTTATGAGGTACAGGGGAGGTGCACAGGTAGGTGCTTATGAGGTAGAAACAGAGGAGGCGCACATGTAGGTGCTTATGAGGTACAAACAGAAGAACTGCACAGGTTGGTGCTTATGAGGTACAAACAGAGGAGGTGCACATGTAGGTGCTTATGAGGTACAAACAGAAGAACTGCACAGGTTGGTGCTTATGAGGTACAAACAGAAGAAGCACACGGGTAGGTGCTTATGAGTTACAAACAGAAGAAGTGCACAGGCAGGTCTTTTTGAGGTACAAACAGAAGAAGTACACAGGCAGGTGCTTATGAGGTACAAACAGAAGAAGTGCACAGGTAGGTGCTTCTGAGGTACAAACAGGAGGTGCACAGGTAGTGTGCCATGACAGAGCACCTGGTTTAGTTTTCTGTAGTGATGAATTCAATGGGTTCTGGGACTGCAGTCTTTTGTTACATTTAACTTGGCTGCTGTATAGACAAACCAACTAAAGGAATACATAATACTCACCACACATGAGAAAATCTAAATTCTGAGCATTCATGCAATGGGTGTCATTGGAAGTGCATCCTGGGACGAGAACAAAATCAGACTGCAGAAAAGAAAGTGAGAAGAGAAAAAGGCGGACGGGATTGAAAGAGGAAAAGAAACCCAGGATCTCCCAGGGTTCGGATTTAAAAAAAGGTCAAATATAGAATTTAGTCAAGAGGCACTTTCTGAGCTCTGGTTCAAACACTTCCAGGAAACATTGGGCAGATATGAACCGTTAGTGGGTCCCAAATCCTGTGGGTATTGCCAGCGAAGGACCTTTTGAGGATACATGTCTGTCAAATGAGGGAACTTGAGATAGAGACTCACTTCCTAGAGTTCTAATCTTGTTGGACAGCTCAAGCCTTCATGAAGAGATGGCAGTGAGTTTATTTAGAGAGCCATTGGGGGAGACCATGTGCTGATCACCCACAGTGAACAAGACATTCATGACCTGTGGGTGGATTGTGATTGAAGAAATTTACCTGTGAGATTCCAAGTAAAAAACCCACAGAGAGCAGCTGAATGCCGAACATTCAAACCCATAAAGCATTTTCACGAGGCAGGGCACAGGAGTGGGTATGTTTACATTCGGCTCCATGCTTGCCCCAACTGATTCCAAGATTCTGCATTTCCTATGTATCTATTCGTGCAGTTTCATGTGGTGCAAACCTGGTCCTAGGGTGTTAGACCACTTCACAGTGAAATAGTTGGATCATATAGTAGATGATGAAGAATGAATATAATTTAAACAAAACTAAGTATAGAGCAGACATCTGAAACGCCAGTGGATAAAGGTTACCTCAACTCATAATAATGTACAAACCCGGTACATGAATGATTTGCTAGAAGAACATTTTCACTGGGAAAAATGTGTGAATTAGACCTTTTTCCCTGTAAATAGTCAGTGGCAGGAGACTAAGGCGTAGCGCCTAGCAGCGAGAAAAGCAAAAACAGCGATTAAGAACAGTTATTAAGAGGGAGGTTATGGTAGAGAAGAAAATGTGAAAAGAGCAAGTAGGGAAAGTGAAAAAACTTAAAAAATTCATAAAGAAATCAGAAGTGAGTCGGACACAGGAGATCAGAGCAAGTGGCGCAGAAAGAGAATTCAAACGGCAAAGAGAAATCAGACGACAGGAAATGGTTTTGGGCCGTATTCGCAAGGCCTTTGGAACAGGAAGACTTTCTGTTCCTTTTTGAATGTTACAGGGCACGATGTGGTCATAGAGCTGGGGAAAGTAAGTCCCAGAGTCTTGTGTTGCCAAGAAGTGACTGATTCACCGACTGCTCAGCTATTGTGTCTGATACAAGGGCGCAGCTTTGTGCAGGTTTGTGGGTGTTGTACGCTGTCTCTATCTGTGCTCATGCTTCAGTAAATCCCGCATTACAGCCATCCAGTCGTACCACATGGCAAGGATGTACATGAATGGGATACCTTTCCAGTTGCTCTGTTCCTTAGTCAAATGTGAAAGATTTACTGAATAAAAAATGGTCTTTTTAGGACGTGAGATATATATATAGTGTGGTGCTCCGTGCTCATTTATTATACCCCAGTGTCCCTCTGTCCTGGTCTTTACCTTGAGATACCAAGAAATAATTAGGCTAATAAATGTCTCTTCTGATCTGGGCCTATTGTAGCTCTGCCTGGTTCTGGAGGAGAAGTTGGCGTCAACATTATTATATGTGTCTGTAAAATACGGGATCTGTGGTGAAGGTAAATTACGCTGATGCGTGAAGAAGCAGCCCAGGTAGTAAAGAAGAGTCAACCCCTGCAGAATGCCTTGTGTCATTTGCATTTGTCTAACACTTTCTATGTTTCGAGGAACAAATGTTTAGGAGTATGTGTATGTGTTTAAGGGAAAAATGCAGTCACTCAAAGTGAAAGTATCAAGTGGCAGGAGAGGGCTTGTCAGTTGATCTATACCTTCTACTGGGGTGGGACGGAGTATAATTTGAGTGACATGTCAACTGACCAAAGGTGAGAGTGTTGATTGAGAACCCCTACATATGAATGTATTTTTGTATGATATGTTTTGGAAAACATTAGGCTGGCACAACCGTTACAACTGTATTTAGGCCAGACCCAAAAACAAGGAAAACAAAAAAAGAAAAATGATCACCACTTCTTGGTAGAACCTTCCCAGTGTCAGGGTCACACTTTTTTGCCTTTACCAACATTTGGAGTAAACAAAAGAAAAAAAGTCAGTGGCCACTTGAATCATTGAAGCTGCTCAGCAAAATTTCTGTGCTCCTTTGAAGGTAAAGAAATCACCAGGCTAGCACAGATCTCTAAACATGGAGATAGTGATCCATTAAGGTAGTGGAGATCCCTAAATATGGAGATAGGGATCCACCAGGGTAGTAGAGATCTCTAAATAAGGAGATAGTGATCCACCAGTGTAGTAGAGATCTCTAAATATGGAGATAGTGATCCATTAGGGTAGCAGAGATCTCTAAATATGTAGCTGGTGATCCATCAGGGTAGCAGAGATCTCTAATTATGGAGACTGTGATCCATCATGTAGCAGTGATCTCTAAATATGGAGATAGTGATCCATAAGGGTAGCAAAGATCTCTAAATATGGAAATGGTAATCCATCAGGGTAGCAGAGATCTCTAAATATGGAAATGGTGATCCATCAGGATAGCAGAGATCTCTAAATATGGAGATAGTAATCTATTAGAGTATCAGAAATCTCTGACTATGGAGACAGTGATCCATCAGGGTAGCAAATATCTCTGCTATATGGAGACAGTGATCCATCAAGGTGGCAAAGATATCTAAATATGGAGATAGTGGTGCAGTAGGGTTGTGGAGAAATCTATTATGGAGATATTGATCCAGCAGGGTAGCAGAGATCTCTAAATATGGAGATAGTGATCCACCAGGGTAGCAGAGACTTCCAAATATGGAGACAGGGGTCCATCAGGGTAGCGAAGATCTCTAAATATGGAGATAGTGATCCATCAGGATAGCATAGATCTCTAAATATGGAGACAGTGATCCATCAGGATAGCAGAGATCTCTAAATATGGAGATAGTAATCTATCAGAGTAGCAGAAATCTCTGAATATGGAGACAGTGATCCATCAGGGTAGCAAATATCTCTAAATATGAAGACAGTGATCCATCAGGGTAGTGAAGATCTCTAAATATGGAGATAGTGATCCACCAGCGTAGTAGAGATCGCTAAATATGGAGATAGTGATCCATCAGAGTAGCAGAGATCTCTAAATTTGGAGACAGTGATCCATCAGATTAGCGAAGATCTCTAAATATGGAGATAGTGATCCATCAAGGTAGCAGAGTTCTCTAAATATGGAGATAAGGATCCATCAGGGTAGCAGAGATCTCTAAATATGGAGATAGTGATCCATAGGAAAGATCTCTAAATATGGAGATAGTGATCCATCAGGGTAGTAGAGGTGATTGCCCCAACTCCCTTGGCAGACAGCAGGTCGGCAACTAAACACTAAATAAGGGGGCAGTCTTCAAATGTCACCCAAAAGTTAAAAAAAATGTTAAATAGAGAAAGTGCTAATGGGGTAGAATATCCAAGAAACCTCTATGGGTCTGTTAACACAAAATGTTGGCAAGAGGAACCATATTTACATAATTTTTCACAAAGAAAAACAGGTCGGCGACAACTAGCAACCAAAACTTCCGCAACATCAAAAGAGCACACATGAAAAGAGCAGCAACAACAGACTGTAAGACACAAGGCAGACCGGAGGTTACAAACATAATCCGGACAACCAAAGGATCCTTCTACAAACATCGCATCGACAATAACACCCACGACAGCAAAAAGCTCTTTAGCATCGTCAAAGAACTCACCAACCCCAGGTCATGCTCCATCAACCCCGCTCCATCGCAAGAGCTCTGCGACTCCATCGCCACCTTCTTCCATCGCAAGATCACGGAAATCCACAACAGCTTCAACTCCTCGCCCCCCACTACCACCACCAACCCCAGCGCACCCAGTCACCCCAACCTCTTGCTCTCCTGGAGACGAATTAACGACAAGGACACCATCAAAACCATAAGCACCATCCACTCTGGATCTCCCTCCGACCCCTACCCCCACAATGTCTTCAACAAAGCGAGCACCATCATCGCCCCCCCAAATCCGCATGATCATCAACAGCTCCTTCAATACCGCCACCTTTCCGGAGAGCTGGAAGCACGCTGAAGTCAATGCCCTGCTAAAGAAACCTGAAGCGCACCCCGAAGACCTCAAGAATTACCAACCCATCTCCCTCCTTCCCTTCCCGGTGAAGGTCATCGAGAAGATTGTCAACGGCCAACTGACTCTCTTCCTGGAGGAAAACAACACACTGGACATCTCCCAATCTGTATTCCGTAGGAACCACAGCAACAAGACCGCCCTCATCGCTGCAACTGACGACATCAGGGCCATGCTCGACAAAGGGAAAACCGCGGCCCTCATCCTCCTGGACCTCTCGGCTGCTTTTGACACCGTCTGCCACCCCACCCTCTGCACTCGCCTCTACGACACCGGGATCCGCCACAAGGCCCTGGACTGGAGCACATCCTTCCTCTCTGGCAGAACTCCGAGAGTCCGCCTTCCTCCCTTTCTGTCGGAAGCCACCAAGACCATCTGCGGCGTTCGCCAAGGGTCATCTCTCAGCCCAACTCTTTTTAACACCTACATGGCACCGCTCGCCAACATCGTCCGATCCCACAACCTCAACATCGTCTCCTATGCCAATGACACCCAGCTGATCCTCTCACTCACCAAGGACCCCGCCACCGCCAAAACCAACCTCCACGACGGACTGCATGCCATCGCCAACTTGATGGAGAAGAGCCGCCTCAAACTTAACTCGGACAAGACAGAGATCCTCATCCTCGGCTCCAACCGCTCCGCATGGGACGACTCCTGGTGGTCAGCCACCCTAGGAACCGCACCTACACCCACCACCCATGCACGCACGCAATCTAGGCTTCATCCTAGACTCGTCGCTCACCATGACCCATCAAATCAACGCCGTCTCATCTTCCTGCATCAACACCCTCCGCATGCTTCGCAAGATCTTCAGATGAATCCCCACCAAAATAAGAAGGACGGTCACCCATACCCTCGTCAGCAGCAGACTGGACTACGGCAACGCACTCTATGCAGGAACCACAGCCAAGCTCCAGAAGAAACTACAACGTAAACAGAACGTCTCTGCACGCCTCATCCTCAACATCCCATGCCGCAACCACATCTCAACCCACCTCAGAGACCTACACTGGCTTCCGGTCACCAAGAGGATCACCTTCAAACTCCTCATCCATGCCCACAAAGCTGTTCACAACACGGGCCCTGCCTACCTCAACGAGCGACTCAACTTCCACGCTCCCACCCGCCAACTCAGCTCCGCCAACCTTGCCCGGGCCGCCATCTCTTGCATCCATCGAACTACAGTCAGAGGCAGATCCCTCTCCCACCTTGCCGCCAAGACCTGGAACACCCTCCTCACCCACCTACGACAGACCCAAGACCTCCTGACCTTCAGGAAATGCCTCAAGACCTGGTTATTCGAGCAGTAGCAGTTTCTTCCCACCTCCCCCCTTCAGCGCCTTGAGACCCTAGCGGGTGAGTAGCGCACTTTACAAATGTTTGATTGATTGAAATGTTGCGCTGCATTTGTGTCTGTTTGCATCTTAGTTTCCTATCTTTCCTCACTCTCCCAGAGTTCGACATGACTATACCATCCCACCAGCGCATCTAAGTCAAAAGCTAAATCTAATGCAGAAAAAGAGCTGAGGGAGTTACATGTTGAATCCCAGCATTTTTATAATTATGTTGAATTACCAGGTCAGAACAAAGCAAAACTCACACCATCAGAATCCTGCACCAGACAGACAGGGCAGCTCAGAAAGACGGATGTGAGATTCTTTTAAGATCTATACCACGAGGCTGCGTTTGAAGCAAAGGAGGGAGAACAGGTTACAGGATTCTAGTTCTAGCTCAAATACGCTTTTCATATATAAAAATAACAAACCCATAGAAATGCACAATAAAATACAAACATCCAAACACTGGCCAACAATTCTAAAGAAATTCAAAATATCCTTACTTAAAGTCATAAGCAGCAGGTGCACATGTCCTCTGGCCCTGCAAGCGGGGTCCTGTGGGTCATCAAAGACTCATCTTAACGTATAAACATGCTCAGGCTGCTTAGCAGGGTGCAACTAATTGTGCTACCACATGCAGGTATTTAGCTATTTGCGCCACCCTGTGCAGATGTTGTGCACATTATTCAAGCACCCATGGACCTAATCGTAGCTGTAGAATAAGATTAAAGTCTATGTTGACCAGAATAAGGGGCAAAAATATGCTACATATTTGTTTTCTCCAAAAACAATGGGCATTCATCTTTGGTATTATTTTAATACCTCTGTTTATAAACCACAGTTGCCATCGTTCCTAACCTGGTCTCATGAGGTCGAAATACACTTCTCTTTCTTTGTGTGTTTGACCTCTAGGTACAGCTTCAATAATTTACAATCACATCCTTCCCCTCTTCCACCTGTTTTCAATCGGAGCTCAGTGTCTTTGCTCAATCCCTCTCCTTAGCTCCAGGTAACTCTGGGGTTTTCCTAACAATACAAGATCATTTTAAAGATTTAACACCTTGGAGTGCTATAACATCATAAGAGCTACTCTGTAGGAAGAGAGTTAGCAACATCCTTATTCACTTCTCTGAAGGGGTGTTGGGTCGGGAGTTTCTCTGCATGTTAATGGGGCTGGTACTCCTGCCCTGAGCATTCAACTTCATGGCTGGTACTCCTGCCCTGAGCACCCAGCTTCATGTGAAAATGACATCCTTATTTTTATTGTGGACCTGGCATAATGGTAACCTAGAGTGTGCACAGAGGCCTACAGACCACTCACTGGCACTGGGAAGCCCTGAGCTCGTCCTGTGACTCGGAGGGCTGCACCAAGCATGCCCTATTATTAGACACTGGACTGATGTCCTAGCGTCAGGTATGTCACACAAAGCAGTGGAGGAAGAATACCTAGATTTGTGAACTTACAGAGCAGATCTTTTTCTCCGTGTCAATGAGATTGTGGTCAAATGACCCCTTGCAAGTAAATGTTCTACTGTTGTATGGGACCCAGAACCTTGCACTGATATTCCGTTTGCTTATCAATCCTGTGTGTATGTGTAGCGAGTATGTAGCACAGATGTGGTAGTAGGACTTTGTGCGTGTGTATTTATGTGTAGTGTGTGTGTGTAGCACAGATGTGGTGGTAGGACTGTATGTGTATGTATGTATAATGAGTGTGTAGCACAAATGTGGTAGGACTCTGTGTATGCATGTGTAGTGAGTGTGTAGCACAGATATGGTGGTAGGACTCTGTGTATGTGTGAGTGTGTGTGTGTGTGTGTGTGTGTGTGTGTGTGTTTAGTGAGTATGTAGCACAGATATGGTGATAGGACTGTGTGTATGTATGTGAAGTAAGTGTGTAGCACAGATGTGATGGTACTACTCTGTGTGTGTATGTAGGTGTAGGGTGTGTGTAGCACAAATGTGGTGGTAGGACTTGTGCATGCATAAGTCTGTGTACTTAGAGGGTTCATTTTCAAATGCTTCCTGTTTAACAAGGAACAAGATGGAGAGAGGACGCCATTTCCTCAGACAGTGGAAGAGTATTACCTACATTCCTGTGCACGGAGGGTTGACACCCACACACTAAGTTTGTGTGGGAGTTAGGATGAAGTTTTAATTAATGCATTGTTCGGCTGCTGTCGGCCGCATAGGAGCACCCGTCATGCTCTGCGGCTAACCACAGATGCGAGGGAAGGACGCGCGTTGTGAGTCGGACGCGCTATGGCTGCGCTGCACTGCTGCGGCGTTTCCAATCACCGAGGGAATTCCTGCTCTCCCTGCTTCCTGCAAAAAGAATTGAAAGCTGCCTCTCTGCTGCCTCGTTATGTTGGAATCTGACTTGGCTGCGGAAAAGTTTTACAGATGCCTGTTTCGCCTTCGGAGAGGAAACCAGTTCACCACAAAAAAGGGAGGTGAGCCAAGACCTACGGGGACCTAAACAGACCTAAACAGAGGGGCAGTCTCGCTCTGTACCTCTCTTTTAAAAACTGCATTGCACCCAAACTAAATTATTTTTAGCTACTTTGCAGTGCTCCTTATGCGTAGTATGTATAGTATACTATGAACCTTAAAGTCACTTGCAAAAGACACTAGCCCTGGTCATACAGGATTTACTGCCTCTGGTGGAATTTTGGTGCAATCTGGTATGCAACGCGCACTCAGCTTGAGTCTGAGTCAGTTACACAGGGAGGGAAAAGAAAAAAGGGGTTGGCTGTCTTTCGTCAGGACAAGGACAAGCAGTAACATATATAATGCGGCGATCTCCACATCAATTTCTGGGCAAAGGACGCCCTGCTTCTAGGGTGCCCAAAACAGTATGCAGTGTTAAAGTAAAGCGCCCACTCCGCTCCGACAATCACAACAATATGTACTCACCCTCAAACACTGCTCCTCCACTGGCCACTGACTCATCTCTCAGTTCTATTATGCCCCACAACTCCCCACCTTCTTCGATTAACATGGTGGGTCTGCATCTTAACTCTGACTCTTTAACCGAGGAGGTCACAGATCCGGACCCGGACTCGAATCTGGAATCCATTAACAAAGTTTCTTCACTTCTGAATCAATCAACCTCCAGCTCGAATTCTGAGGCTAATTGCAGTCAAGTTCTGGATATGGGCTCAGCACCTAAGCTGCTATATTCCCTGTTCGGTGGTGGTGTGGGAAAGGGCCAAAAAGATGTTACTCCTCCGTTTACTAGTGGTTCCATCTCGGCTCCTTGCTCGATATACTTTGCGAGCCAAGCTGCATTTCCGGGATCAGCACTGTAACGGGGCCCCCTCCAAATTCCATGCTCATGGCTGAAAATCAGCTGAACTCACAAGCTGGGTTTTCATCCCAGGAACTTAAAGACAAGGCAAGCACTGGCATCCCCTCCAAAAATGTGCTCCTACAGATTTTAAGTGAGCTAAAAAGTTTGAAAGTCTTGCAAGATGAAGCAAACCAGAGAACGGAATCGCAATTAAATTTAATCTGCATTAATATACAGCAATTTAACTCGCATATTGTTGGAGTGTAGCTTTTGTGACCAAATATTAACATGAAATGTTTGCAAATGAATGCGTAATAGTGTTGCATAGAAAGTGTATTAATGTGCCTTACTAAAAGTGTGTTCGAAATGTGCCCACGGGGAGTGGCCATCAATGTATACGATGCTTAATGAAACTGACTAATAATGAAACATTAACGTATTAATATATGAATTTGAACTAGCATTAGGGATTATAGGTTAAGGTTTTGCTAATTAATCATTAGGCCTTAGTTAGCATGAGTCGGGCCTAGTTGCCCGGTTTTATATTGAATGTGTTTTTCTAACGTGCAGTGTGCGGACTTGCTGAAGGACATGTACTCGTACTTTTCCAAAAGCTAGAGGATGTATGTAACCGTAGTGGATCCGTTCTCATGAGACTCGACTTGCTCAAGGAGACATTTTTGCTAAATGCAACAGTGTAGACTTGCAACAGGTACAAGGTCGCCTAAACTGGTTTAGACAATGGAACAACAGACTGAGCCTGAGAGACTAAGAGTTTTTCACCTGACATCTGACCCGATGGAGATATCAATCACAAGAGCCCAAAAACTACGTGAGAACTGTTTTGGGGTGACAATCTTAATGAGGCGACAAATGGACTATTGGTTGGAGATAATGGTGCGCCAAAACTTGTCCAATCGGAAATTAGGGAACTGTACAACAATCTTGGTATAACTATACGACCCAAGGAAGATTCATTCATTCTGGTGCGTTATGAAGCCATTTTTGCCATTATCTAGACACTTTGCCTAGAGACTTTGCTGTTTGCCTACTTTGCCTAGCCCGTTTTATACTTTACCTCCTTAGTAGGGAAGTACCCCTACTGCCCCGTCTTGCTGAACTTTGCTGAATTTCCTGGCTGATGGCGAATCAACTGATGTCCTGAGGACGAAGACTGACTCTGTATGCTGACCCATTACGGAGGGAAACTATATAATGATGGAAATGGAAATTTGTCTGTTTGCCTTTTCTTCTAGGTATCAACTGCTTCTTTTGACAGCGACCATAGTTAGAGATTTTCTAAACTGATGTTGCTAAATTGTTTTGCATGAAGCCCAACATGCCGATGCTAATTTGAGGTTAGTTGAGGAGACCACCAAACGGACGCAAATAGACAAATGACAGAATCTATGCTTTGTTGAATAATGCGCTAATGATACTTTGCTAAAGTTAATCCATGTTTACATCGTGCTATGTTCTAATGTTCATAATCTTTGCTTTGATGAAGTCGTATTCGAGTTGCCATATCATGACATTGCTGATGAGTTTTCTGGTATTGAGACTAATAAACTTGCTGATAGAATTGTAATCAATAGGGAATAAATATTATAAATCATACTAAATTCTGTGTGGTTATTCGTGACTGAAAAGTCATGGTGTGTCTCAATATTATTGATGTCATGGTTTAAATTTGATTGACTTGTTATTGTGATTATTGACGAGGTTATTGATCTATTGATTGACATGATGAGTAGCTATCTCGTTCTAAGGAGACTTCAATCAGGGTCAAAAGATCCATCGGCCTAAAACGAGTCCCAGAGTGTGTAAAATATGTAGATTGGGATGCGTTATCAGTTCTGGTAGCAGAGGACGGTTAAGGCCCTTTGGGGCCCTGGAACGAGGGACCATTGTTTAGAATTGTTTTTCGAGAGAATACAAATTGGAGATATGATGTGCCTCTAAGTCCCCAATGACTTTCCCGGAATCTCAGAGCTTGCCTAAGTGAGTTGGGTATGTTCTCTGCATTCTAGTGATAGTATGTGTGACGTAGAATTTGCGCTTGCTCAGCTTATGCATATCGCAGGTGAATTGTGAGGTTTGTGAGAATTTAGGGCAGGTAATGTTTTAGTAGGAGTGGGCGTACTCCGCAGTATGAGAGTAGGGAAGCCATCAAACTTCATGTGAGTGTGGCGCTTTGTGCTAAAACAATTGTCCACATGGTTGTTGTTGATGTACGAACCCGGCGTGGTCTAAGACTCCGGAGTATGTTGATAAGTGTATGAGACACTTGATTTATGTTGTAATTTGTGCGGTTTAATGGGTCAATCGGGCATGATTGACAAGTCGAGTTTGAGTCAAAGTGCGTGAGTGAAGCCTTCGACTGAGATTTGGCAAGTTCTAAAGTGCACTAGAACGAACCATTGACAAGGCGAAAGTAGGATTTGCGGGTCGAATTCTGCTTGCGAGTGCGGGATCTGAGAAGGAGAGAGTAGCGGCCGAGGCTTCAAGTGAAATCCCTGTAAAGTTCTGAAGCAATTGTGTTACCCTTCCTGTAGTAAACCGGCAAATTTGAGTTTTTGTTAAAGGTGCTCGCAATATATTGCATTCGTTTTGTGTAGATCTAGTGTGAGGAGGACAAGCCACAAGACTTTGTCAGCCGCAGTGTGTGTGTGTGAGTGTGACGTCATTGGAGCCGCGCTGGGATAGGTCAGTTGCCGAGGGAGGTTGCGCACGCATTGGCAGCTGTCCGTGAGAGGCAATTGGTTGAGAAGGTGGGCGAAGAGTGTTCTGGGAATTAAAGTCACTTCCTGATTAGGTTCTAAACTAAATAAAAAGACGCAAAAATGAAGTTTTTCAAAGCATTAAAGTGTGCCTTGAGGGGAGATACGTACATTACAGCAAGTGTGGGGGAGCCTACACCGCCAGAAGATACTTCGGCTTATGCCGTAATGGAGGAGAAGGGAGTAGCGCCGTGCCTTTGGCTAAAGCAATGGTGCAAATTAACAGAGAACGAGGGGTGCTTGGCGTTTCCAGAACACGGAACGTTCAATATAAGAATTTTAGAGAATTTGTGGAGGGTGTTAAATGAGCAGACGCCACCTCCGAGACCAGCTCAGTTTGAAGCGTTAGCGATTTGGGAACTGGCGGCCATTCAGAAACAGCAACAGAAATTTGAGAGGAGAATGAGGAAAGCAGAAAAGGCCCTAGCGGAAGCTAGGTGGGATAGTGCGAACAGAATGTGGAGAAGGGAGATAATAGATGGAGTTAGAATGTTTCCGGCAATAACTCAAGAAGCCGAAACACAGGGAAAGAAAGCCACTTGCAAAACGGACAAGGGGTCTAGTAAGCAGAAAGAGACTCAGAAGTCCTGGGCAGATGCAGATGATTCAGATGATAATGAGTTCCTTAATCAGTTGTTACATGATTGACCGCCACCATATGCCATAAATGACAACAGATCAAGTACTAGTGCAGGTCCTGTAAATTCAACACAGAATCAGGGAACCATAAGCACAGCACAGGCGAATAATGTTATCACATCAGCTCTGATTCAGAATGGTGTCAGTGTATCCACTGCACCAGAGACGCAGATACAGTTGCAGCCATCACCAATTCAGAGGCTCTACCCTGATGTCCCAGTACTAGAGACGACTGTGAGAAGGTAGCCTCTTTCTAGCCTTGTTACCCCCACTTTTGGCCTGTTTGTGAGTGTATGTCAGGGTGTTTGTCACTGTTTTCACTGTCTCACTGGGATCCTGATAGCCAGGCCTCAGTGCTCATAGTGAAAACACCATGTTTTCAGTATGGTTGTTATGTGTCACTGGGATCCTGCTGGTCAGGACCCCAGTGCTCATAGGTTTGTGGCCTATATGTATGTGTCACTGGGACCCTGTCACACAGGGCCCCAGTGCTCATAGGTGTGCATGTATATGTTCCCTGTGTAGTGCCTAACTGTCTCACTGAGGCTCTGCTAACCAGAACCTCAGTGGTTATGCTCTCTCATTACTTTTAAATTGTCACTAACAGGCTAGTGACCAATTTTACCAATTCACATTGGCTTACTGGAACACCCTTATAATTCCCTAGTATATGGTACTAAGGTACCCAGGGTATTGGGGTTCCAGGAGATCCCTATGGGCTGCAGCATTTCTTTTGCCACCCATAGGGAGCTCTGACAATTCTTACACAGGCCTGCCACTGCAGCCTGAGTGAAATAACGTCCACGTTATTTCACAGCCATTTTACACTGCACTTAAGTAACTTATAAGTCACCTATATGTCTAACCTTTACCTGGTAAAGGTTAGGTGCAAAGTTACTTAGTGTGAGGGCACCCTGGCACTAGCCAAGGTGCCCCCACATTGTTCAGAGCCAATTCCCTGAACTCTGTGAGTGCGGGGACACCATTACACGCGTGCACTACATATAGGTCACTACCTATATGTAGCTTCACCATGGTAACTCCGAATATGGCCATGTAACATGTCTATGATCATGGAATTGCCCCCTCTATGCCATCCTGGCATAGTTGGCACAATCCCATGATCCCAGTGGTCTGTAGCACAGACCCTGGTACTGCCAAACTGCCCTTCCTGGGGTTTCACTGCAGCTGCTGCTGCTGCCAACCCCTCAGACAGGCAGCTGCCCTCCTGGGGTCCAGCCAGGCCTGGCCCAGGATGGCAGAACAAAGAACTTCCTCTGAGAGAGGGTGTGACACCCTCTCCCTTTGGAAAATGGTGTGAAGGCAGGGGAGGAGTAGCCTCCCCCAGCCTCTGGAAATGCTTTGTTGGGCACAGATGTGCCCAATTCTGCATAAGCCAGTCTACACCGGTTCAGGGACCCCTTAGCCCCTGCTCTGGCGCGAAACTGGACAAAGGAAAGGGGAGTGACCACTCCCCTGACCTGCACCTCCCCTGGGAGGTGTCCAGAGCTCCTCCAGTGTGCTCCAGACCTCTGCCATCTTGGAAACAGAGGTGCTGCTGGCACACTGGACTGCTCTGAGTGGCCAGTGCCACCAGGTGACGTCAGAGACTCCTGCTGATAGGCTTCTTCAGGTGTTAGTAGCCTTTCCTCTCTCCTAGGTAGCCAAACCCTCTTTTCTGGCTATTTAGGGTCTCTGTCTCTGGGGAAACTTTAGATAACGAATGCATGAGCTCAGCCGAGTTCCTCTGCATCTCTCTCTTCACCTTCTGATAAGGAAACGACCGCTGACCGCGCTCGAAGCCTGCAAAACTGCAACATAGTAGCAAAGACGACTACTGCAACTCTGTAACGCTGATCCTGCCGCCTTCTCGACTGTTTTCCTGCTTGTGCATGCTGTGGGGGTAGCCTGCCTCCTCTCTGCACCAGAAGCTCCGAAGAAATCTCCCGTGGGTCGACGGAATCTTCCCCCTGCAACCGCAGGCACCAAAAAGCTGCATTACCGGTCCCTTGGGTCTCCTCTCAGCACGACGAGCGAGGTCCCTTGAATCCAGCGACGCTGTCCAAGTGACCCCCACAGTCCAGTGACTCTTCAGCCCAAGTTTGGTGGAGGTAAGTCCTTGCCTCACCTCGCTGGGCTGCATTGCTGGGAACCGCGACTTTGCAGCTACTCTGGCCCCTGTGCACTTCCGGCGGAAATCCTTTGTGCACAGCCAAGCCTGGGTCCACGGCACTCTAACCTGCATTGCACGACTTTCTAAGTTGGTCTCCGGCGACGTGGGACTCCTTTGTGCAACTTCGGCGAGCACCGTTTCACGCATCCTCGTAGTGCCTGTTTCTGGCACTTCTCCGGGTGCTACCTGCTTCAGTGAGGACTCTTTGTCTTGCTCGACGTCCCCTCTCTCTGCAGGTCCAATTTGCGACCTCCTGGTCCCTCCTGGGCCCCAGCAGTGTCCAAAAACGCCAAACGCACGATTTGCGTGTAGCAAGGCTTGTTGGCGTCCTTCCGGCGGGAAAACACTTCTGCACGACTCTCCAAGGCGAGAGGGATCCGCCCACCAAAGGGGAAGTCTCTAGCCCTTTTCGTTCCTGCAGAAACCTCAGCTTCTTCTGTCCAGTCGAAGCTTCTTTGCACCCGCAGCTGGCATTTCCTGGGCATCTGCCCATCTCCGACTTGCTTGTGACTTTTGGACTTGGTCCCCTTGTTCCACAGGTACCCTAGATTGGAAATCCACAGTTGTTGCATTGCTGGTTTGTGTCTTTCCTGCATTATTCCTCTAACACGACTCTTTTGTCCTTAGGGGAACTTTAGTGCACTTTGCACTCACTTTTCAGGGTCTTGGGGAGGGTTATTTTTCTAACTCTCACTATTTTCTAATAGTCCCAGCGACCCTCTACAAGGTCACATAGGTTTGGGGTCCATTCGTGGTTCGCATTCCACTTTTGGAGTATATGGTTTGTGTTGCCCCTATCCCTATGTTTCCCCATTGCATCCTATTGTAACTATACATTGTTTGCACTGTTTTCTAAGACTATACTGCATATTTTTGCTATTGTGTATATATATCTTGTGTATATTTCCTATCCTCTCACTGAGGGTACACTCTAAGATACTTTGGCATATTGTCATAAAAATAAAGTACCTTTATTTTTAGTATAACTGTGTATTGTGTTTTCTTATGATATTGTGCATATGACACTAAGTGGTACTGTAGTAGCTTCACACGTCTCCTAGTTCAGCCTAAGCTGCTCTGCTAAGCTACCATTATCTATCAGCCTAAGCTGCTAGACACCATATACACTAATAAGGGATAACTGGGCCTGGTGCAAGGTACAAGTACCCCTTGGTACTCACTACAAACCAGTCCAGCCTCCTACAACGACTACGAATCTGATGGTACCACCTGATCCGGTAAACACGGGATCAAAGTTAGTGCACATCGAGCCAACTCCACGATTGCTGCCCCAGCCGCAGCAACAGATGGTTCCGAGTTACACTTCGGTCACAGGACCGCAGTCAGCTACAGCACCTATAAGGAGTCAAGCTGAGGGAGTTAATGCTCCACCAGGATTGGGAAACGGACAGACACCAGCTGCTATATCTTTGCCGATTACTGTTGGTCCGCCAGTACCGCTGTATACGCAGGTGAAGCCTAGTGTATGCGATCAAGGAGTAATGACTCAAGAAGCGATAAGAGGAGGGTTTACAGGAAGCTCCCAGGGAATGACACCAAGAGAACAGACAGCAGAAGGATCTAGATCATTGTTGTATTTCAGTCCGATTGGGGTTCCTCTAAAGACCATGAGACAAGCAGGTTTGGGTCTATTGACTCCGCAGGTACTGAGTGCAAATGCTTCACAACCATCAATGGGGCAAGCTGGAAATATCTCGTTGCAAGGGTTAACCGCGCAACAACTGAATGAATGGTTAGACAAGCTTAACACTCCGCAGAATACTCCTGTAACAGCAGAGCGGTCGGAGAGAGAGGAATACTTTAACTTTGTGAGGTTGGGTGTGGAAGCAGCTGAGTTAAGTCGAAGGAACTATGGAGGTAAACAGACTAGAATCATACACTGAAGCGGAATTGAGGTATCTGTGCCCGAAAATAACCAAAGAAGTGAGTAAGGTGCACCAGCGATTAGCGACCTCGGCAGACAAATATGGCATAGACTTGGATAATACTAGGCATCTGAAAAGGAGTTACAGGTTAGACCTTGAGTCTAAAGATTTTGATCACATGAGAACCTCTGGAATAAAAGCACACCTTAGGGAGATAATGCAGAGTTCTCAAATATGGGGAGCAGTAGAGAAGTGGGAAGGCAGATGGGCGAAGAAAAGAGAGAAAAAGAAAAGTGACTGCGTGGTGCCACAGCAGGCGAAAGCTGTACCAGACACGGGGACAGTAAAGATGTTACCAATGAGAGAGACCGCAAAAGGGGTCCTAGTTCATGTACCGTGGTATAGGGGAGACATTTTGTCATTCATGAACGACTATCCCAGGTTGATGGAGAAGCCAATCGAATGATACCAGCAGACAGACAGGTTTGTGAAGCTTGCGAAGTGTCTTTGGGAAGACTTGAACACACTGTTTGAGATTATAGTTCCAGCTGATTTGTGTCTTGAGTGCAAGAGAGGTGTGGATTGGCTGACAGAAGAACCGGTGAGGGACAAGATTACAGGAGCACCGTCTCCTGATGTAATGAGGTATTACCACAAGGTGATTGAGTTTCTAAAACAGAAGGTGTTGCTGAAGGTTACTGATTGGCAGAAAATTTATCGAACGGCACAGGAAGGCAAAGAGTCGATACATGCTTACTATGAGAGGCTGTTAAAAGCGTTTAAACATTACAGTGGTACAGAGGTCATAGAACCGAAAGACATGAATCATCTTGTGTTCAGGTTTGTTGAAGGATTGAGGCCAGAAATTAGCCAGATGATTAAGAATCATTTGATCTGTTGGCAAGCGAAGCCGATTGATGAGGTGTTGCAGTATGCGAAATACTGTAGTGACGAAATTGAATTGAAACAGAGAAAGTTGAAAGAGAAAATGATGGTGATGCAGGTTAAGGCAGCTCAGGCAGGGATGCAGGGAAACGGAGTGCAGCAGATGATACAGCAGCCGCAAGGGAACGGAATGTTTCAGGCGCAACCGAGAGGCCGAGGTCGAGGAGGTTTTGTGAACCGCGGTCCAGATTTGAATACAGTTGTGGTTCAAAATGATGTGCAAGGGATGAAAAAGGTGTTACCATGCCATGCGTGCGGGGGCATGGGACACTGGAAGTGGGAATGCCCAATGATGGGACAGGATGGTGTTGTTCAACAAAGCATTGATGTTGGTACATTTAAAAATGTGAGGGGTCCCAGAATGAGGGGTCAAAATCAGAACTTCCAGAATAACATGGTTCAGATGCAGGGTCTCCAGCCCATGCAACAGATATAAATGCCACGTGTCCAAACAGCACAGGTGCAGTAAGTACAACAGCAGATTCCCTTGGTACCTAGACAGCAAATGCAGTTGCCTTTAGCTCCAATGGGACAGCAACAGGTGATGCTTCCTCAATAGGTCACAGGTCAAAATATGGTTCAAAATGACACAGTACAACAGTTCCCATTGCGTGGTGAGAATGGAATAAACGATGAATGGTCGGATGATTGTTCAGATAGTGAGGAGTGCAGGCTTGCAGCGTCCCTAGGAGTAGATCAGAGGGGACCCTATGTACAGGGAAAGGTGATGGGTCACAAGGTTTCATTCCTGGTTGATACCGGAGCTACACGCTCTATGGTCAGAAGTGCAGAGGTTCCGAAATTGCCCCTATCAGGACGCACTATAAAGGTAGTAGGAGTAGCGAATCAGCTCTTGACAAATCCGAGTACGGATCCGGTCCAAGTTGAGATTGGTACCTTCCAGGGTTTCCACAGGTTTGTAGTCTGTGATTCGAGCCCCGTATCCCTACTGGGAAGAGACTTGCTGTGTAAGACAAGATGTTCGATCACCTGTTCCAATGAAGGAATCAAGGTGCAGACAAATAGTAAGGATGAAGGTCAGATCTCAGAGGCAGAGACGGAGACTACAGATGAGGAGTACCGGCTGATAAGCTTCTTCCCGATGTTCACAGTGACGGATTTGGCAACTGAATTACAAGGGACAGTGACAGAGAAAGTGTGGGACTTGACAGGCAAGGAAGTGGGATTGATAAAAGGAGTAGAACCAGTCCAGGTGGAGGTAAAGCCAAATTCTATGTTTCCACAGGTACCGCCGTACCATATAGCACAAGACGTTCTCATACAGGTGACGCAGATAATTGCAGACTTCGTAAAGCAAGGGGTCCTAAAGGAAGTGATGAGCAGCCCATGTAATTCACCGATAATGGGTCTCAGAAAGCCTTGTGGGAAAGTTCAAATTGTCCAGGATCTAAGAAAGATCAATGAGACAGTGGTGAAGTGTTGCCCTATAGTGCCAAACCCAGCCGTGATTATGTTTTGGGTTCCTTGCGATGCAGAGTGGTTCACAGTCGTGGACTTGTCACAAGCGTTCTTTTCGGTGCCTCTTCATGAGGACAGCCAATTTCTCTTCAGTTTCAAATTCCTGGACAAGGTTTACAGTTGGTGTAGAATTCCTCAAGGGTTCTCAGATTCGCCTTCCATCTTCAATCAGATATTGAAGAAGGATTTGGAATCATTGGAACTGCCTTTTAATTTGACTCTAGTTCAGTACATTGATGACTTGCTGATTGCGTCTAAAACGAAGGATGACTGTAGGTACGATACTGTTGCTTTGCTGAATCACTTGGCAAAGAATGGACATAAAGAGTCCCCAAAGAAGTTACAGTACTGTCAGAAAGAAGTGAAGTACTTAGGTCATCTAACTGAGAAAGGGTCAAGGAAAATATCTAAAGAAAGGGTGACAGCTATATTGCAGATGAATCCCCCAACATCCAAGAGAGACGTTAGGATGCTTTTGGGAATGGTGGGTTACTGTTGCCAGTGGATTCCGAACTTCTCAGTTATCTCTAAGCCCTTGGTAAGATTGACCGTTAAGGAGATTCTGGATGGTCCGGGTACCATAACTATGTCTGAGCAAGAGATGAGGGCATTCATGGAGCTGAGAGAGAGTATGTGTAGGGCTCTAGCTTTAGGTATGCCTGACTACACAAAGCCTTTTGTCCTGTTTTGTCATGAATGTGATACTTGTTCTTTGTCTGTCTTGTCACAGGTCCATGGAGGTGCAAACCGCCCAGTGGCATATTTTTCAGCTACTTTGGACCCCGTAGCAGCAGCCTTACCGGGTTGTCTGCGTGCAGTTGCAGCAGTTGGTCAAAGCCTCACTCAGTCTGAAGGCATAGTGATGGGATATCCTTTAACAGTAATGGTCCCACACTCAGTTGAAATACTACTCACCCGAACAAAGACGCAGCACATGACAAATGCTTGCCTGACTAAGTATGAAACGATCATATTGGGGTCACCTAATGTATCCTTGAAAAGATGTACTGTGTTGAACCCGGCAACTTTGCTTCCTAATGAGAATACAGATGTTGATGATGCTGAGGAAGTTGAACATGATTGTCTTGAGGTAACAGAACTGTGCACCAAACCGAGACCTGACATTAAAGACACTCAATTAGAGGAAAATTACTACATTAGCTTTGCTGAATTGATTGCTCTTACTACGGCATGCCATGCCGCTGAAAATTTTAAAGTCACTATCTATACTGACAGCAGACACGGATTTGGAATTGTCCATGATTTTGGCCAGCTATGGTCACAGAGGGGTTTCATGACCTTTTCTGGTTCTCCAGTGAAAAATGGGGAAAGAATTAAGGAATTGTTGCACGCGATTCAGTTACCTCTTGAAATTGCTGTGGTGAAATGCAATGCTCATGTGAAATCACAAGACTTTTTGTCAATGGGGAACGGATATGCAGATCAAGTCGCAAGGTTTTGTGCATTGAACTGTATATCGTTCAAAGATCAGTAGGAATTGTTACCTGAAACAGAAAACAAGACATGCACAGGTTACGCATTGAGGGTGATTGACACAATGGAAGAGTTAAAATTATTGCAGGGACGTGCCAGCAGGGAAGAGAAACGCTCTTGGCTCAAAATGCAATGTGTACAAAGACCTGATGATTTGTGGGTTTCAGACAAGGGGAAAATGGTTTTGCCAAACAGTCTTTTGTCACAGTTTGCAAGGTTATACCATGGGCAAGCACATATTGGGAGAGACGCCATGATCAGGTTGTTCAAAATTGATTGGTTCAATCCAAAATTCAGACAAGCCGCAGAAGTGATCTGTCACAGGTGCATCGTCTGTCAGCAGATGAATGCAGGGAAAGGGACTGTGGTGAACTTGAGCAACACTGGGAGAGCAGGAGGTCCATTTAGCAGAATGCAGATGGATTTTATCGAGATGCCTGTGTGTGGAGGTCTGAGGTACGTGTTGGTGATTGTGTGCATTTTCAGTCATTGGATCGAAGCTTACCCTACACGTAGGACTGACAGTCTCACAGTAGCAAAGTTGCTGCTTAGGGAGTTGATACCACGTTTCGGGTTCCCGATCTCTTTAGAATCAAATAGGAGAAGTCACTTCAACAATGAGGTGGTTAAGCTCTTGTGAGCCGCACTGAACATTGAGCAGAAGTTGCATTGTAGTTACTGTCCCGAAGCCTCAGGACTGGTAGAGCAGATGAATGGTACCTTGAAGTCGAGAATGGCGAAAATGTGCACAGCTACAGATTTGAAATGGCCAGATGCGTTGCCCTTAGTGCTAATGTCAATGAGAAATACGCCCAACAAGAAGACAGGACTGTCTCTGCATGAAATCCTTATGGGCTGAGCTATGAGACTGCCCGCAGTGCCTGCAAATGCTCTTGTGAATATCACAGATGATATGGTGTTGGACTACTGCAAGGGTCTGGCTGACGTGGTCCGCTCTTTCTCTCACCAGGTGGAAGTAACCACACTGCCACCGATAAGTGATCCAGGTCACAATCTGAAAGCTGGTGACTGGGTTGTTGTCAAGAAACACGTGAGGAAGTTGTGTTTGGAGCCACATTGGAAGGGGCAGTATCAAGTGATACTGACAACTACTACTGCTGTGAAATGTGCGGGAGTTCCAAACTGGGTACATGTCAGTCACACAAAGAAAGTAACATGTCCAACTGATGAGGAACTTGAGTTGTCAAGAATAACAGTAACAGGAAAGGAAGTCTCAGGGCCGGAGAGTAATCAAAGGGGAACTGAGACTGAAAGAGAGCCCGTTGAGGACGGCTTGGTCACTCAAACAGTAAACGAGACCCAGCAGGGTGACAGTGAGCCTTACTCAACTGAGGCACCTGGAGAACCGACCTGAAGAGAGGTTCTCCCAGAAGCAGACGGATACGGGTTTGAAGTTGAGCCCCTGAAGGCGAAGGAGGCGAAGGCGAAGGAGGTGAGGCGGAAGGAAGTCAGAGTGTTCAGACTCCTCCTGAGCCACTTGCAGAGCCATCAAGAGAAGACACCATAGCACAAGTGGAGGACAGTGAACAGCAACGTGTAGGATCAAAAAGTAACAAGACGCCCACAGGAGATAAGTGGCCAGAGTTGCAAGTTGCAAAAGGGAAAGCGATCATTGATGAAACAATAGAGGAGGAGGTTGATACCACAAGGAAAGAAGATCTGAGTGAGGGAGAAGTGCAGGTTGACCGCAGATTGAAAAGAAAAAGAGTAGCAAACAGAAGATACGCAGGTCCTGAATGAGCTTATGCAACAACAAGCGAATGGCAGCAAGAGTTCTTGGCATTCTGTTTTGATCGTGAAGTGCCAGGTCAATATTATGGTACTTGAAGTTGGCTACGAATAAGAGACTGTGTTATACTGAATTCGAATAAAGGGAAACCTGAGAAAAGAGACTAATGAAAATTACCGGATGTGACACTGTTAACCTGAATTGACTTTGAAAAAAAACAACAAAATCGATCTTGACAAGCTGCTAACCTGATTTGACAAGGATCCTGGGAGTGAGTGAAACGCTAGAAATACTTGTTAAAAAAAAAAGTTATTAACCATCCTCAAATTAGTTGTTTACGTTTATAGTACTTTGCCTTCTGATCCTTTATAGATCATGAGTGACAATGGAAATAGTAGTAAGGGGAGTAAGGTTCATAGATGGTTGTGTGTTATTTTTGGTGTTGTGTGTGCGGTAGTAATAATTGCTGTGATTGTGGGGATGCCATTGGTGGATAAGAGTGAGACTAATAATGCTACAATTCCTAAGACTGCTACACTAATGCCATGGGAGAGATTTGAGCAGGATACAAAATATTTGCATGAGGGAACTAACACAAAAAGGGAACTATCTACTAATGTCTTCTATCACTTGTTGAATGAGTATGTTGAGACAATGGATGCGAAGAACTGTTATGTGTGCACAAAAATTCCTCTGTCAGTACAGTAAGGGGTTATTTACCATAGTTTGCCGCTAACCTACGGGATAAGTTGTAGTTTGCTATTAACGAGGTTTTATGATCAAGAATATATTCAGTACTTTTATTCTAATCTAGATGTAGTGTTTTCTTTTGTGCCTATAAATGAGTATTTGCGTAAGATAGCTAAGGAACGTAATATAAAAATAGTTAGGGGTTTCTTTGAGCCCACACTGACATTTGGGACAGCTTATGCGCACCGCAATAATCTAACCTGCTTACTAACGCCTGTAGAGAAGAGCTTCTTAGATCACACTAATGATAGAAGAAAAGCATTGAAAGAAAAACTAGAAAAGGGATTAGAGAAACGAACGTTTGCAAATTATTATGCTTACAGTGCAGCAAAGACACAAGGCAAATTAGCTTTAGATGCATTACACGTAGGAAAGCTTTGTATATATAGGCCAAAATCTGATCATGACACTTTATTTGTGGGAACGAATGAGTGCAGACATGTGTTTTTGTTTCAGAGTAAGTGGACGTTCATGTTAAATGGAAAGGATCCAGCGATCCCTGGGATCTATTACATTTGTGGACTTAATGCGTATTACCGTCTTCCAAAGGGATGGTATGGCACATTTTATTTGGGAATATTTTTCCCAAAGATCTACCAATTTGACGATTTGAGGAAGTTTACTAAAATGTCTGAATTACATTGTAGTAAACAGAAAAGAGAGACAGCTGCTGCTGTCATGGGTGATATATTTGGAGCAATAATTCCTTCAGTGGGAGTTATCTTGAACTCAATAAAGATTCGAAAGTTGTCTACTATTGTGGATAACATACTGACAAATTTTACAGGGGCTATACTCCTGATGGATACTGAACTTGCTGCGGAGAGGACTATGACTCTTCAAAACTGGCTTGCTTTAGACATTCTTTTAGCGAAAAGTGGCAGAGTCTGTAAGATGCTTAACGAGCGCCACTGTTGTGCATTTATTCCTGATAATACTGATAAGATTAGAAGTATGCTTACTAACCTAACAAGAGATAGTACAGATTTGAAGGAATTGAAGGAACCAGGAGTCTGGGAAAAGGATGGAAAGGGACTTGCTAAAGTGGGAAACTGGTTTGTAGACATTTGGAATGGGATATTGGGAAAAATAATACAGGGAATACTAATAATTTTGGCTTGCTTATTCGGACTATGGTTATTGAGTAAATGCAGTAAAAGAATTAAAACAAAATGGGCAAACTATAAGGAGAGGAGGGAAGACAAGAAAAGGGAGAAAATATACAGAGCCAGATATGAAAAAGCAAAACGAAAAGAAGAAATCGAAATGAAGGTATTGAGCAAATAGAGAAACAAAATGTCAAAGGACGGATTTGTGTGATGACAAGTGTCATCAGAGGAGGGATTGTTGGAGTGTACCTTTTGTAACCAAATATTAACATGAAATGTTTGCAAATTGTAGGAGGCTGGACTGGCTTGTAGTGAGTACCAAGGGGTACTTGCACCTTGCACCAGGCCCAGTTATCCCTTATTAGTGTATAGGGTGTCTAGCAGCTTAGGCTGATAGATAATGGTAGCTTAGCAGAGCAGCTTAGGCTGAACTAGGAGACGTGTGAAGCTACTACAGTACCACCTAGTGTCATATGCACAATATCATAAGAAAACACAATACACAGTTATACTAAAAGGTACTTTATTTTTATGACAATATGCCAAAGTATCTTAGAGTGTACCCTCAGTGAGAGGATAGGAAATATACACAAGATATATATACACAATAGCAAAAATATGCAGTATAGTCTTAGAAAACAGTGCAAACAATGTATAGTTACAATAGGATGCAATGGGGAAACATAGGGATAGGGGCAACACAAACCATATACTCCAAAAGTGGAATGCGAACCACGAATGGACCCCAAACCTATGTGACCTTGTAGAGGGTCGCTGGGACTATTAGAAAATAGTGAGAGTTAGAAAAATAACCCTCCCCAAGACCCTGAAAAGTGAGTGCAAAGTGCACTAAAGTTCCCCTAAGGACAAAGAAGTCGTGGTAGAGGAATAATGCAGGAAAGACACAAACCAACAATGCAACAACTGTGGATTTCCAATCTAGGGGACCTGTGGAACAAGGGGACCAAGTCCAAAAGTCACAAGCAAGTCGGAGATGGGCAAATGCCCAGGAAATGCCAGCTGCGGGTGCAAAGAAGCTTCTACTGGACAGAAGAAGCTGAGGTTTCTGCAGGAACGAAAAGGGCTAGAGACTTCCCCTTTGGTGGACGGATCCCTCTCGCCGTGGAGAGTCGTGCAGAAGTGTTTTCCCGCCGAAAGAACGCCAACAAGCCTTGCTAGCTGCAAATCGTGCGGTTAGCGTTTTTGGACGCTGCTGAGGCCCAGGAGGGACCAGGAGGTCGCAAATTGGACCAGCAGAGAGAGGGGACGTCGAGCAAGACAAGGAGCCCTCTCTGAAGCCGGTAGCACCCGGAGAAGTGCCAGAAACAGGCACTACGAGGATGCGTGAAACGGTGCTCGCCGAAGTTGCACAAAGGAGTCCCACGTCGCCGGAGACCAACTTAGAAAGTCGTGCAATGCAGGTTAGAGTGCTGTGGACCCAGGCTTGGCTGTGCACAAAGGATTTCCGCCGGAAGTGCACAGGGGCCGGAGTAGCTGCAAAAGTCGCGGTTCCCAGCAATGCAGCCCAGCGAGGTGAGGCAAGGACTTACCTCCACCAAACTTGGACTGAAGAGTCACTGGACTGTGGGGGTCACTTGGACAGAGTTGCTGGATTCGAGGGACCTCGCTCGTCGTGCTGAGAGGAGACCCAAGGGACCGGTAATGCAGCTTTTTGGTGCCTGCGGTTGCAGGGGGAAGATTCCGTCGACCCACGGGAGATTTCTTCGGAGCTTCTGGTGCAGAGAGGAGGCAGACTACCTCCACAGCATGCACAAGCAGGAAAACAGTCGAGAAGGCGGCAGGATCAGCGTTACAGAGTTGCAGTAGTCGTCTTTGCTACTATGTTGCAGGTTTGCAGGCTTCCAGCGCGGTCAGCAGTCGATTCCTTGGCAGAAGGTGAAGAGAGAGATGCAGAGGAACTCGGATGAGCTCTTGCATTCGTTATCTAAAGTTTCCCCAGAGACAGAGACCCTAAATAGCCAGAAAAGAGGGTTTGGCTACTTAGGAGAGAGGATAGGCTAGCAACACCTGAAGGAGCCTATCACAAGGAGTCTCTGACGTCACCTGGTGGCACTGGCCACTCAGAGCAGTCCAGTGTGCCAGCAGCACCTCTGTTTCCAAGATGGCAGAGGTCTGGAGCACACTGGAGGGGCTCTGGACACGTCCCAGGGGAGGTGCAGGTCAGGGGAGTGGTCACTCCCCTTTCCTTTGTCCAGTTTCGCGCCAGAGCAGGGCTAAGGGGTCCCCTGAACCGGTGTAGACTGGCTTATGCAGAATTGGGCACCTCTGTGCCCAACAAAGCATTTCCAGAGGCTGGGGGAGGCTACTCCTCCCCTGCCTTCACACCATTTTCCAAAGGGAGAGGGTGTCACACCCTCTCTCAGAGGAAGTTCTTTGTTCTGCTATCCTGGGCCAGGCCTGGCTGGACCCCAGGAGGGCAGATGCCTGTCTGAGGGGTTGGCAGCAGCAGTGAAACCCCAGGAAGGGCAGTTTGGCAGTACCAGGGTCTGTGCTACAGACCACTGGGATCATGGGATTGTGCCAACTATGCCAGGATGGCATAGAGGGGGCAATTCCATGATCATAGACATGTTACATGGCCATATTCGGAGTTACCATTGTGAAGCTACATATAGGTAGTGACCTATATGTAGTGCACGCGTCTAATGGTGTCCCCGCACTCACAAAGTTCAGGGAATTGGCTCTGAACAATGTGGGGGCACCTTGGCTAGTGCCAGGGTGCCCTCACACTAAGTAACTTTGCACCTAACCTTTACCAGGTAAAGGTTAGACATATAGGTGACTTATAAGTTACTTAAGTGCAGTGTAAAATGGCTGTGAAATAACGTGGACGTTATTTCACCCAGGCTGCAGTGGCAGGCCTGTGTAAGAATTGTCAGAGCTCCCTATGGGTGGCACAAGAAATGCTGCAGCCCATAGGGATCTCCTGGAACCCCAATACCCTGGGTACCTCAGTACCATATACTAGGGAATTATAAGGGTGTTCCAGTAAGCCAATGTAAATTGGTAAAAATGGTCACTAGCCTGTTAGTGACAATTTGGAAAGAAATGAGAGAGCATAACCACTGAGGTTCTGATTAGCAGAGCCTCAGTGAGACAGTTAGTCACTACACAGGTAACACATTCAGGCACACTTATGAGCACTGGGGCCCTGGGTTACCAGGGTCCCAGTGACACATACAACTAAAACAACATATATACAGTGAAAAATGGGGGTAACATGCCAGGCAAGATGGTACTTTCCTACACAACCCCCCCCCCCCCAAACGAAGGACAATAAGACTAGCCATGACCTGATGAGTCTTCATTGTCTAAGTGGAAATATCTGGAGAGTCCATCTGCATTGGAGTGGCTACTCCCAGGTCTATGTTCCACTGTATAGTCCATTCCCTGTAGGGATATGGACCACTTCAACAATTTAGGATTTTCACCTTTCATTTGTTTTAGCCAAAGTAGAGGTTTGTGGTCTGTCTGAACAATGAAGTGAGTGCCAAACAGGTATGGCCTCAACTTCTTCAGAGCCCAGACCACAGCAAAGGCCTCCCTCTCAATGGCAGACCAACGCTTTTCTCTAGGGGTCAACCTCCTACTAATAAAAGCAACAGGTTGATCCTGGCCCTCAGAATTAAGTTGTGATAGGACTGCCCCTACTCCTAATTCAGATGCATCAGCTTGGACATAGAATTTCTTAGAGTAACAAGGGCTTTTCAGGACAGGTGCAGAGCACATGGCCTGCTTCAGCTCCTCAAAAGCTTTCTGACAGTTTGCTGTCCATAATACCTTTTTAGGCATTTTCTTGGATGTGAGGTCATTAAGAGGGGCTGCAATAGAGCCATAGTTCTTAATGAACCTCCTGTAATACCCAGTGAGGCCTAGGAAGGCTCTCACCTGAGTCTGAGTGGTAGGGGGAACCCAATCAATAATTGTTTGGATTTTCCCCTGTAGTGGTGCAATCTGTTCCCCACCAACAAGGTGTCCCAGATAAACCACCTTACCCTGCCCTATCTGGCACTTTGAAGCCTTGATAGCGAGGCCTGCCTTTTGCAGGGCCTCAAAAACTTTCCATAGGTGGACCAGGTGATCATCCCAGCTGGAGCTAAAGACAGCTATATCGTCCAAATATGCTGCACTGAAAGCTTCCAGCCCTTGCAGGACTGTGTTCACCAACCTCTGAAAAGTGGCAGGTGCATTTTTCAAACCAAAAGGCATTACAGTAAACTGGTAATGTCCTCCAATGGTTGAAAATGCAGTCTTAGGTTTAGCATCTTCTGACAATTTGATCTGCCAATACCCTGCAGTCAAGTCAAAAGTGCTTAGATACTTGGCAGATGCCAGTGTATCTATGAGCTCATCTGCCCTGGGTATAGGGTGAGCATCAGTTTTGGTTACCAAGTTGAGACCTCTATAGTCTACACAAAACCGCATTTCCTTCTTTCCATCTTTGGAATGGGGTTTTGGTACCAGTACCACAGGAGAAGCCCATGGACTGTCAGAGTGCTCAACTACTCCTAGTTCTAACATCTTCTGGACCTCTTGCTTTATGCAGTCCCTGACATGGTCAGGCTGCCTATAGATCTTACTTTTGACAGGTAAACTGTCTCCAGTATCTATAGTGTGCTCACACCAAGAAGTGGTACCTGGCACAGTAGAGAAGAGTTCAGAGAATTGATCTAGGAGATTTATGCAATTATCTTTCTGCTCAGCAGTAAGACAATCAGCCAAAACTACACCTTCCACAAGAGCATCTTGTTCTGTGGAAGAGAAGAGATCAGGTAGAGGATCACTGTCTTCTTCCTGTCCCTCATCAGTTGCCATGAGCAGGGTGAGATCAGCCCTGTCATAGTAGGGTTTCAGGCGGTTGACATGGAGCACCCTAAGGGGACTCCTGGCAGTGCCTAAGTCAACTAAATAGGTGACTTCTCCCTTCTTTTCAACAATTGTGTGGGGACCACTCCATTTATCTTGGAGTGCTCTTGGGGCCACAGGCTCCAAGACCCACACTTTCTGCCCTGGTTGGTACTGAACCAAAACAGCCTTCTGATCATGCCATTGCTTCTGGAGCTCTTGGCTGGCCTGAAGGTTTTTACTGGCCTTTTTCATGTACTCAGCCATCCTTGATCTGAGGCCAAGTACATAATCCACAATATCCTGCTTAGGAGCTTTTAAAGGTTGTTCCCAACCCTCCTTTACAAGTGTGAGTGGACCCCTAACAGGGTGTCCAAAAAGAAGTTCAAAGGGGCTGAAGCCCACTCCTTTCTGGGGTACCTCCCTGTAGGCAAAAAGGAGGCATGGTAGAAGGATATCCCATCTCCTGCGGAGTTTTTCAGGGAGACCCATAATCATGCCTTTGAGAGTTTTATTAAATCTCTCCACCAGTCCATTTGTTTGTGGATGATAGGGTGTTGTGAACTTGTACGTTACACCACACTCCTTCCACATGGCCTTTAAGTATGCAGACATGAAATTGCTTCCCTGTCTGATACTACTTCCTTTGGGAAGCCCACCCTGGAAAATATTCCCAGGAGGGCCTTTGCCACTGCAGGTGCTGTAGTGGTCCTTAAAGGAATAGCTTCAGGATATCTTGTGGCATGGTCCACTACCACCAAGATAAATCTATTGCCTGAAGCAGTAGGAGGGTCAACGGGGCCAACTATGTCAACCCCTACCCTTTCAAAGGGAACCCCAACCACAGGCAGTGGAATAAGGGGTGCCTTTGGGGTGCCACCTGTCTTGCCACTGGCTTGACAGGTTTCACAGGACTTACAAAATTCCTTTGTGTCCTCAGACATCCTAGGCCAATGAAACAATGGAACCAATCTGTCCCAAGTTTTCATTTGACCCAGGTGTCCAGCTAGGGGAATGTCATGTGCCAGGGTTAGGAGGAACTTTCTGTACTCCTGAGGAATCACTAATCTCCTGGCAGCTCCAGGTTTAGGATCCCTATGCTCAGTGTACAAGAGGTTGTCCTCCCAGTAAACTCTGTGAGAGTCACTGACATCCCCATTAGCCTGTTTGACAGCTTGCTGTCTGAGACCCTCTAATGTGGGACAGGTTTGCTGTGCCACACTCAGCTCCTCTCTGGCAGGCCCCCCTTCACCCAAAAGCTCAGCAGTGTCTGCTTCCAGCTCCTCTGGTGTAGGTTCTGCACAGGGAGGGAATTCTTCTTCCTCAGAAGTTGAATCCACTGTAGAGGGAGGGATAGTAGGAAGTGGTTTGCTTCTACTAGCCCTAGCTTTAGGGAGCACTTGGTCCATTGTTCCAGGATCCAAGCTTCCCTGTCCTTTTTGCTTTTTGGCCTGAGCCCTTGTCAAAGCAAAAATATGCCCTGGGATGCCCAGCATTGCTGCATGGGCCTCCAACTCCACATCTGACCAAGCTGATGTCTCCAAATCATTCCCTAATAGACAGTCTACAGGTAAATCTGAAGCTACCACAACTTTCTTTGGACCAGTAACCCCCCCCCAGTTGAGATTAACAACAGCCATGGGGTGGCTAAGTGTGTTGTTGTGAGCATCGGTTACTTGGTACTGGTGACCAAGTAGGTGTTGTTCAGGGTGGACCAGTTTCTCTATGACCATAGTCACACTGGCACCAGTGTCCCTGTAGGCCTGAACCTCAACACCATTTATTAGGGGTAGCTGCTTGTACATTTTCCATATTAAGGGGACAAGCAACTAAGGTGGCTAAATCAATAGCCCCCTCAGAGACTAACACAGCCTCTGTGGCCTCCCTAACAAGGCCAACCCCAACTAAGTTACCAATAGTGAGCCCAGCTACTCCCTTGGATTGGCTATTAGTAGGTTTGCTCCCACCACCACTGCTATTAGTAGGGACACTAGGTGTAGCAGTAGGGGTTGTAGTGGTAGGAGGCTTGGTGCCTTTCTTTGGACAACTGGGATCTGTTGTCCAATGGCCTTTTATTTTACATAAATAGCACCATGGTTTCTTTTCCTTGTTCTGATTAAAAGAGGATTTGGGCCCACCACCCCCACCAGAGTGTTTTTGTGGGCCTGATGAAGACTCATTTTTAGATTTGTCCCCACCCTTGTCAGAAGACTTACCATCCTTCTTTTTGTTGCCATCTTTGTCACCCCCTGTATGAACTTTTCTGTTCACTCTTGTTCTGACCCATTTGTCTGCCTTCTTTCCCAATTCTTGGGGAGAGGTCAGATCAGAGTCCACTAAGTACTGGTGCAACAAATTAGACACACAATTATTAAGAATATGCTCTCTCAGGATCAAGTTATACAGGCTGTCATAATCAGTAACTTTACTGCCATGTAACCACCCCTCCAAGGCCTTCACTGAATGGTCAATGAAATCAACCCAGTCTTGTGAAGACTCCTTTTTGGTCTCTCTGAACTTTATCCTGTACTGTTCAGTGGTTAAGCCATAACCATCCAGGAGTGCATTCTTAAGAACTTGGAAATTATTAGCATCATTTTCTTTCACAGTAAGGAGCCTATCCCTACCTTTTCCACTAAATGATAGCCATAGGATAGCAGCCCACTGCCTTTGAGGGACATCTTGTACAACACAGGCCCTCTCAAGTGCAGCAAACCACTTATTAATGTCATCCCCCTCCTTATAAGGGGGAACTATCTTATGCAGATTCCTGGAATCATGCTCTTTTGCAGGATGACTATGGGGAATACTGCTGCTGCCACCATGGGTTTCTAAACCCAGTTTCTGTCTCTCCTTCTCTACTTCTAAAGTCTGTCTATCCAAATCCAGATGTTGCTTCTTGAGCTTCAGTCTGGTTTGTTCCACTCTCAATCTATTGAGCTCCCTTTCTAACAATCTGTCATCAGGGTGGGTGGGAGGGACATGCCTTGAAACAGAAGTATGGTGAGAATGGACAGAAGGAGACCTGTCCCTTACAGAAGCCACCCTAACAGCTTGGCTAACAGAAACATCACTACCAGTATGGTGAGAATAAATGCTTTTGCTATGATGTGAGACAACACTATTTATATGGTGTGGCTCATCATCATTACCAACTATGCTAGACTGTCTAGTAATGGGCAGGCTAGGAAGTTTCTTTCCTGAATCTTTTCCTGGGGGAGTCCCTGGATCAGATTGAGAACCATTAGCTACTTTTTCAACAGATTGGGCACTTATGGCCTTATCCTGTACTCTAAGCATGTTAATTAACAGTTCTAAGGAAGGATTCTTCCCTACACTCAAACCTCTCTCTATGCAGAGATTCCTTGCTCCTTTCCAGCTAAGGTGATCATATGCAAGTTTGGACAGATCAACATTTTGGCCTGTGCCAGACATTTTTTAGAGAGAGTTAAAGTGATAGTAAAAGATAAAAAGTTTGTCAGGGCTTTTAGAAAGACAGAGAAAAAAACTTTTTAAACTTTTTAGAACTTTTGAGAAAGTTAGAAGTACTTTTCAGCACTTAGAAAAGAGTGAAAAGAGGAAATGCAAAACTTTATGGCTATGTGTATATACACTGACCTTGTTTTGTATATTTTTCTCTTATGAAAAGTACAATGACAAGAGTGGTAAGTAGTCTCAAAGCACTTATCCCACCGCTGCACAACCAATGTAGGAGGCTGGACTGGCTTGTAGTGAGTACCAAGGGGTACTTGCACCTTGCACCAGGCCCAGTTATCCCTTATTAGTGTATAGGGTGTCTAGCAGCTTAGGCTGATAGATAATGGTAGCTTAGCAGAGCAGCTTAGGCTGAACTAGGAGACGTGTGAAGCTACTACAGTACCACCTAGTGTCATATGCACAATATCATAAGAAAACACAATACACAGTTATACTAAAAATAAAGGTACTTTATTTTTATGACAATATGCCAAAGTATCTTAGAGTGTACCCTCAGTGAGAGGATAGGAAATATACACAAGATATATATACACAATAGCAAAAATATGCAGTATAGTCTTAGAAAACAGTGCAAACAATGTATAGTTACAATAGGATGCAATGGGGAAACATAGGGATAGGGGCAACACAAACCATATACTCCAAAAGTGGAATGCGAACCACGAATGGACCCCAAACCTATGTGACCTTGTAGAGGGTCGCTGGGACTATTAGAAAATAGTGAGAGTTAGAAAAATAACCCTCCCCAAGACCCTGAAAAGTGAGTGCAAAGTGCACTAAAGTTCCCCTAAGGACAAAGAAGTCGTGGTAGAGGAATAATGCAGGAAAGACACAAACCAGCAATGCAACAACTGTGGATTTCCAATCTAGGGTACCTGTGGAACAAGGGGACCAAGTCCAAAAGTCACAAGTCGGAGATGGGCAAATGCCCAGGAAATGCCAGCTGCGGGTGCAAAGAAGCTTCTACTGGACAGAAGAAGCTGAGGTTTCTGCAGGAACGAAAAGGGCTAGAGACTTCCCCTTTGGTGGACGGATCCCTCTCGCCGTGGAGAGTCGTGCAGAAGTGTTTTCCCGCCGAAAGAACGCCAACAAGCCTTGCTAGCTGCAAATCGTGCGGTTAGCGTTTTTGGACGCTGCTGAGGCCCAGGAGGGACCAGGAGGTCGCAAATTGGACCAGCAGAGAGAGGGGACGTCGAGCAAGACAAGGAGCCGTCTCTGAAGCCGGTAGCACCCGGAGAAGTGCCAGAAACAGGCACTACGAGGATGCGTGAAACGGTGCTCGCCGAAGTTGCACAAAGGAGTCCCACGTCGCCGGAGACCAACTTAGAAAGTCGTGCAATGCAGGTTAGAGTGCCGTGGACCCAGGCTTGGCTGTGCACAAAGGATTTCCGCCGGAAGTGCACAGGGGCCGGAGTAGCTGCAAAAGTCGCGGTTCCCAGCAATGCAGCCCAGCGAGGTGAGGCAAGGACTTACCTCCACCAAACTTAGACTGAAGAGTCACTGGACTGTGGGGGTCACTTGGACAGAGTCGCTGGATTCGAGGGACCTCGCTCGTCGTGCTGAGAGGAGACCCAAGGGACCGGTAATGCAGCTTTTTGGTGCCTGTGGTTGCAGGGGGAAGATTCCGTCGACCCACGGGAGATTTCTTCGGAGCTTCTGGTGCAGAGAGGAGGCAGACTACCTCCACAGCATGCACAAGCAGGAAAACAGTCGAGAAGGCGGCAGGATCAGCGTTACAGAGTTGCAGTAGTCGTCTTTGCTACTATGTTGCAGGTTTGCAGGCTTCCAGCGCGGTCAGCAGTCGATTCCTTGGCAGAAGGTGAAGAGAGAGATGCAGAGGAACTCGGATGAGCTCTTGCATTCGTTATCTAAAGTTTCCCCAGAGACAGAGACCCTAAATAGCCAGAAAAGAGGGTTTGGCTACTTAGGAGAGAGGATAGGCTAGCAACACCTGAAGGAGCCTATCACAAGGAGTCTCTGACGTCACCTGGTGGCACTGGCCACTCAGAGCAGTCCAGTGTGCCAGCAGCACCTCTGTTTCCAAGATGGCAGAGGTCTGGAGCACACTTGAGGGGCTCTGGACACCTCCCAGGGGAGGTGCAGGTCAGGGGAGTGGTCACTCCCCTTTCCTTTGCCCAGTTTCGCGCCAGAGCAGGGCTAAGGGGTCCCCTGAACCGGTGTAGACTGGCTTATGCAGAATTGGGCACCTCTGTGCCCAACAAAGCATTTCCAGAGGCTGGGGGAGGCTACTCCTCCCCTGCCTTCACACCATTTTCCAAAGGGAGAGGGTGTCACACCCTCTCTCAGAGGAAGTTCTTTGTTCTGCCATCCTGGGCCAGGCCTGGCTGGACCCCAGGAGGGCAGATGCCTGTCTGAGGGGTTGGCAGCAGTGAAACCCCAGGAAGGGCAGTTTGGCAGTACCAGGGTCTGTGCTACAGACCACTGGGATCATGGGATTGTGCCAACTATGCCAGGATGGCATAGAGGGGGCAATTCCATGATCATAGACATGTTACATGGCCATATTCGGAGTTACCATTGTGAAGCTACATATAGGTAGTGACCTATATGTAGTGCACGCGTGTAATGGTGTCCCCGCACTCACAAAGTTCAGGGAATTGGCTCTGAACAATGTGGGGGCACCTTGGCTAGTGCCAGGGTGCCCTCACACTAAGTAACTTTGCACCTAACCTTTACCAGGTAAAGGTTAGACATATAGGTGACTTATAAGTTACTTAAGTGCAGTGTAAAATGGCTGTGAAATAACGTGGACGTTATTTCACCCAGGCTGCAGTGGCAGGCCTGTGTAAGAATTGTCAGAGCTCCCTATGGGTGGCACAAGAAATGCTGCAGCCCATAGGGATCTCCTGGAACCCCAATACCCTGGGTACCTCAGTACCATATACTAGGGAATTATAAGGGTGTTCCAGTAAGCCAATGTAAATTGGTAAAAATGGTCACTAGCCTGTTAGTGACAATTTGGAAAGAAATGAGAGAGCATAACCACTGAGGTTCTGATTAGCAGAGCCTCAGTGAGACAGTTAGTCACTACACAGGTAACACATTCAGGCACACTTATGAGCACTGGGGCCCTGGGTTACCAGGGTCCCAGTGACACATACAACTAAAACAACATATATACAGTGAAAAATGGGGGTAACATGCCAGGCAAGATGGTACTTTCCTACACAAATTAATGAGTAATAGTGTTGCATAGAAAGTGTATTAATGTGCCTTACTAAACGTGTGTTCGAAATGTGCCCACGGGGAGTGGCCACTAATGTATACGATGAATAATGAAATTGGCTAATAATGAAACGTTAACGTATTAATGTATGAATTTGAATTAGTATTAGAGATTATAGGTTAAGGTTTTGCTAATTAATCATTAGGCCTTAGTTAGCATGAGTCGGTGCCTAGTTGCCCGGTTTTATATTGAATGTGTTTTTCTAACGTGCAGTGTGCTGACTTGCTGAAGGACATGTACTCGTACCTTTCCAAAAGCTAGAGGATGTATGTAACCGTAGTGGATCCGTTCTCATGAGACTCGACTTGCTCAAGGAGACATTTTTGCTAAATGCAACAGTGTAGAATTGCAACAGGTACAAGGTCGCCTAAACTGGTTTAGACAATGGAACTATAGACTGAGCCTGAGAGACTAAGTTTTTCACCTGACATCTGACCCGATGGAGACGTCAATCAGAAGAGCCAATAAACTACGTGAGAACTGTTATGGAGTGACAATCTTAATGAGGTGACAAATGGACTATTGGTTCGAGATAATGGTGCGCCAAAACTTGTCCAATCGGAAATTAGGGGACTGTACAACAATTTTGGTATAACTATACGACCCAAGGAAGATTCATTAATTCTGGAGCGTTATGAAGCCATTTTTGCCATTATCTAGACACTTTGCCTAGAGACTTTGGTGTTTGCCTACTTTGCCTAGCCCGTTTTATACTTTACCTCCTTATTAGGGAAGTACCCCTACTGCCCCGTCTTGCTGAACTTTGCTGAGTTTCCTGGCTGATGGCGAATCAACTGATGTCCTGAGGACGAAGACTGACTCTGTATGCTGACCCATTACGGAGGGTAACTATATAATGATGGAAATTGAAATTTGTCTGCTTGCCTTTTCTTCTAGGTACCAACTGCTTCGTTTGACAGCGACCATAGTTAGAGATTTTCTAAATTGATGTTGCTAAATTGTTTTGCATGAAGCCCAACATGCCGATGCTAATTTGAGGTTAGTTAAGGAGACCACCAAACGGACGCAAATAGACAAATGACTGAATCTATGCTTTGTTGAATAATGCGCTAATGATACTCTGCTAAAGTTAATCCATGTTTACATCGTGCTATGTTCTAATGTTCATAATCTTTGCTTTGATGAAGTTGCATTCGAGTTGCCATTTCATGACATTGCTGATGAGTTTTCTGGTATTGAGACTAATAAACTTGCTGGTAGAATTGTAATCAATATGGAATAAATATCATAATTCGTACTAAATTCTGTGTGGTTATTCGTGACTGAAAAGTCATGGTGTGTCTCAATATTACTGATGTAATTGTTTAAATCTGATATGTGATTATTGACGAGGTTATTGATCTATTTTTTGACATGATGAGTAGCTATCTGATTCTAAGGAGACTTCAATCAGGGTCAAAAGATCCATCGGCCTAAAACGAGTCCCAGAGTGTGTAAAATATCTAGATTGGGGCACGTTATCAATATCAAGGAGGGAGAGAAGCGTGAATCAGATTTGGAGGATGTACACGTTACTTTGGAGCCGTCAGTGGCAAAATACCAAGCAGATCTGTTAGAATTACAGATTCGGCTAGATGATGCTGAGAACCGCTCACACAGATCTAATTTTAGATTAACGGGAATCCCTGAATTGCATGAAAATGAGCAGACTGTTACAGTCCTAATCACTGATCTTATCTTACATCATGTTCTCGTAGA